>NW_006408682.1:4404731-4426633 GCF_000296735.1 Chrysochloris asiatica
CATCTTCCAGTATGGAGTGTAGGTCTACTTCCAGCTCATTTACCCCAGTCACTTTATCTCATTTCTGGACATGTGCTGATATGGTCATCTGTTTCCGTTTTTTGGGCATCTTCAGGGGTTATCTGTGTCCTCAATACTTAGATGGATATGTATTTTGGTATTTTTTATGCTTTCTGATTGCCTCCAGGTAGATAAGATCAGGAAATGGGCTTCCCACTCTTCTTCCTGAGAAGTTTCAAGATGCCACTGTTGGTCGTTTTGATGTAACTTAGGATTTAATTTTCGGCCTATTTCCTTTTTTGTCTGTTTGTCCTGCTCCACAATCCCCGTTCAGGCTTTTTTTCTAGTTACAAACAGTTCAGGGCCGGCTGTGGCTGTTTGGTTTTAAGTGGAAACTGTCTCTTTAAATTTCAAGGAGATCTGTGCACATGCGTAGCAGAACCCTCCGAGGGTGGGGCTGGGTTACCCACTAGCTCAGGCACCCCTATAGTCACCAGAATGGAGGTGCGCAGACAGCAAGGGACCAATGAACAGCTACCAAAAGAAAAGAATGTCCACACCTTGATCTCCGCGGTTCTGCCAGGCGTCTGTGGCCGCTCCGATCCTTCCCCCACTTGGCCCCACACAAGATGGTGGCTCCTGGAGCAGCTGAGCATCCCAAACCAGGAAGCAATGGATTTCTTGCTTCTGCCACAAACTCCCCCAGCTGTAAGTCTTCCAGGTTTCTAAATATTCCTTTATATGTGGTTCAGAGTTCTGGGACCATCCCCTGAGCCTGCTTGGTCCTGTATTCTGTGTTGTTGTTGGCGGAGCTCCTTTACTACACTTCCACCCAATCTGCCATCTTGTTTGTTCTCTCAAACATGTTGTTTTATAATGTGAAAAACTTATTAGTATTAAGAAAGGGGACTAGACCAAGCTTGACTCAAAGAGCCTGGTTAAAGTGCAGAATAGTCTGTATTTTACACTATCATTTGTATGAAAAAGAGAAAACCAAAAATCTACATCAGTAAAGCATTTTTGGAAGGATAAATAAGAAATGAACCATGATGATCAACCTCCATAAAGGGCAACTAAGTAGCTGGGACCATGGGAAGGGAGACTGTAATTCAGAAGGTTGGATTCTGAACTGTGTGAAGAAGGTATTACCTACTCAAAATGTAAATAAAGTGTAAGTAAAGGACTGATTTTGAATTCTAACCCACTAGATAGGATTGCTATGAGTCAAAATTGACTCAACAGCATTTTGGGATCAACAACTCTTGAAATCTCACTTTCCCTATTTGTAATGTGGAGAGAATAGTTCCTGCTTCAAAGGGTTGTTGCAAAGAGTGTCTTTAGTACAAATCTGAGCCACTAATAATTGACGTAAGGAAAAGGCCTCTGGTCTTCCATTCCTCCTAGTAGTTACTCCCTCCTCCTCAGCCCTTCTTGTCCTCCCAGATGAAGCTGCCAAGGCCAAACCCTGTGGCTGCCAACATGCCCCCCAGCCCCCTGGAACTGCCAAACTTGGAACAGAGCTATTAGCATGAAGGGAAAGCCACACTTCTAGGATCTGGGCATTTCAAAGCAGCCAAATAGCTCTTTTTATTTTCTCGGGCTTTCAGTTTGCCAGCTAGTTGCACACATTAGAAATATTTTGGGTCAGCACTACAGTTTTCAACCATAGCAGATTCATTTAGTTTCTTGACTTCCTTATAACAGCTCTGGGAAAAACTGTGTTGGGTCTCATCCTAAACCACATTGCTGGCATTGCAAACTACATTCAAAATGGTATCTTAAGGCAATAATTAGAAAAGAAATTTAAATCTCCTACAACTTACCAGGGTTTGGTCTGGGGAAGAGAGGGACTGTTTGGGTTGAATTTCTGAAGGCTGTCATCATGACCTTCAAACTGTTTAGGGCAGGGAAGAGTAACGTAATTTACCATGTTCTGCCAGTTCATATAACTGCTTTTCTCTGCAGTCTTGTGAATTTGTTTCTCCTTTATGTGGGTATTTATTAAGTGTTGATGTGATGTATGATACCAAAGTGGGTACTTTCTTTTTGGCCTCTGTTGAGGTTGTACAATTTGACAAATAAAAACATAGGATACCCAGTATAAGTTATGAAATATTATTGTTGTTGTTAAGTGCCATCAAGTCGGTTCCAACCCATAGTGACCCTATATAGGGTTTCCGAGGAGCAGCTGATGAGCTTGAACCACTGACCTTGCAGTTCACAATGCTTTGCAGCCTGGTGCATTAACCCACAGCACCATACCAGGACTCTTTAGCCATCATAAACACTTGAAGGAATGAGTCCCTGGACCTAGCAGCTGAGGATCACAGTCACGGGGGCGCCACAAGGCCAATTGGCGTAACACAGTTCACAAAGACAATGTTCCACATCTTACCTTGCTGAGCATTGGCTGGAGTCTTAAAACCTTCTGAGTGGTCCTGTAAGATGCAACTATTGGTCTCTCCTGCTCCAGAGTAAAGAAGAGTGAAGAAAATTAAATACACACACACACACACACACACACACACAAAAACCCCACATGTAAACAATTAGTCCAAAGGACTAATGGGCCATGAGAGTCAGCCTTCACAGCTCTGAGACCAGAAGAACTATATGGTCATTAGCTACCACTGCCAACTGCTCTGAAAGGGATCTCAGTAGGAGATCCTCGATAGAGTGGGATAAAAATGTGGAACAAAACTCAAAATCATAAAAACACTAGAGTTACTGGTCACATGAACACTGGTGGAACCCCTGAGACTATGGTCATAGACACCCTTCAAGTCTTCCCCATGGCTTAACTTTCAGCCAAAAAATAAACAGGTCTATAAGATGAACAGGAGTCCTGGTGTGGCACTGTGGGTTAATGCATTGGACTGCAAAGTTGGTTTGAGTTGCAAGGTCAGCTGTTTAAGCTCACTAGCTGCTCCTTGGAAATCCTTTACAGGGTGGCTATGAGTTGGAACCAACTTGACAGCACTTAACAATGGCAACACTGGGTGAACAATACTACTGCACAGATAACACACTTCTTAGAACAATCAACCTTCTGAAATTTTAAAAAGGCAACATTTTCTGAGAGATAAAATTCAGAAGACAGGAAGGAATAGAAAAGAAGGACAAGTGGACATAATCAACACAGGGAAGAAGCAGGAAGAACGCTGTTACACTGTGGGGATTGCAAGCCATGCCACAAAATCAAATGCATAGGAATTATTGAATGGAAAACCAATTTGCTCTGTAAACTTTCACCCAAATCACAATAAGAAGTTCAAAAAACAAAACAAAAGAGGATGCTCAAATATATCTAAATTTCAGTTAAATAGCAAAATGATTTTTGGCAAAAGTGTATCCCATGTAATTTGGGGGGCTCAAAATTATACAAAAAATTATGTATTCAGATTTAACTGGACATCTTGTATTTTATATGGGAACCTTACCTGTGACAGGCATTTAGTAGAATCCTGTTTAATTCTACAGAGGAGATAAGAGGCCCCTATCTCTTGATCTCTACACTGGTCCTATCTCTTTAGGACCTAACCTGGGCCACAGATCAGAAGGAGACTCCAACACACTTGCTGTGTTTCACACACTGTCACTTACTTGCCTGGCTTGCACTTCCAGATTACTTCTGTATTCTTGGTTCCTGTCTTCTCTAGGTTCCTACTCTGCTAGGACCCAGTGACTGTCTCAGTCAACTCCTCTGGGGCTGTTCTCATTGTTTTCTACACAATAGACCTGCGATTGCCTTCTTAGATTTCTTTGCTTCCATTCTGTGGAATGATTGAGCTTGACTCAGCCCAGATCCTGAGACTTTGCTCTGGCTCTGGGCCCTTTGACCCTACCTCTTAGCAGGCCTGTCCTGTCCTCGGAAGAAGGTACTACCTGCTGCCTTGCCATTGGGATTTAGCTCAGAGAGGAATTGGGTGATAAGTGCAACAGACTAGCAGTCCTACATCCACAAACACCATTGGAATCCTGTTGACTAAACCATGAGTGGATTCCCCAGCCAAAGGTAAACATGCCTGGATCCTCAAACCAGCTCAATGTAATTAGTCTGCTTTTGGGGGGAGGTGGTGATTGGCATACTCTTTCTGCCAGTTATTTCTTATTCTGTTGGTGACTTCCCAATACAATCTGGATCACAGATGTCACGGAGAGGTGTGTCCTCTGAGAAAAAGGAGTTTAATATTCTGAGTCCTGAAAGCCCCTTGTGAGTCACTGACTTTTTTCAGTGAATGTAGTTATTGGCCTTGACCTCCTGTGTGATTTCTAATTCCACCAGCTTCGTGATATGGCCCCAGGACTTCTTTTTAAACAGTGGTCATGTACGTTCATCTTACCAGCTTGTGGAGTTTAATACGGTGTGCAAAGATGACCTCCTCTGACTTAACAATGTCTGGATTTGTGCTTCATTTCTGTGGCTTAGGTCAGAGGACGTAACATGTTAACCCACAGACATGTATGCATTTCAATCACGCAAGTGTTGGCGGGAGCTCCGAGCCTAAGAACTTACCCAAGGTCACTAATCTACTAAATAACAGAGCAAGAATTCGAACTTAGTTTTCACTCACTGGCAGGACCCAATTCTTAACAAACTTGTTGTTCTGCTTCCAGGTCAGGTGAAGACATGCCACACACATCATTATTCTGGGAAAGTGGGAAGAAACACACTTTCTGTGCTTCCTCTGGGGACTAGGTTGGAGTGATGAAAGGGGACCAAGAACACTCACTGTTCATCTGCTTGTGTACCATTGGATTCTGATACAGTGTCAATTCACTATCTTAGTCATTTGAAAGAAGCAATAAATTTAAAATTAACAAAGCAATCAATCAGTGAAATATGCATTTGAAGCCTAAAAGAAACTGAAAAAAACTGGGAGCTTAGTAAAACTGCTCTTTATCTATGTCCTTAACTTTCTGAATTTTGTAGGAGTAGTCAAAAGTGCCAATGTGAATTGACTTATTTTTTTCCACAAGCTTCAGTTCTAGGTTTCTTCTTAGTGTGTATTAATGTTTACCTTGTGATTATTTTTCTTGCTTTATACATAAACAAGAGATAGAGAGGCCTTTAGAACACTGAAACTTGGATCTCATTATCTTTTTTTTTTGCTTTCGTATTTGAGTTTATTCTTCATTTAACTTTAAAACACTACTATAGTTGAGTATTAAAACAAAAACAAAAGCAAGTAGTGAGCATATTAAGATTACAGTCCTTCACTTACTCATTACTGCATATAAAATGCCAGCAGTGAGTGTTATTCACTGCCCACCCCAAATTAAGAGGTCTGGCACTGAACCCCACCTCTGGGGTGATGGTCATCATCCTCATATGCTTCTCCATTGTAATGGCGCCGTCTTTCCTGGTTAGGATCAAAGTCCACCAGTTCTACCTTATCCATGTCATCAGTCTCTCCTACTTCCTTTCTCTCAGGTAGGAGTTTTTCCAGCAAAGACAGTTTATCAGGCGACAGAAAACCATTCTCAGGAAAGTTTACCTTAAATTCGATGATTAGGCGCCCCTTTTCATACGGTCTACGATAAATTGGCATACCTTCATTTAGCACACATTTGATATCTTCATGCTTGACAATCTGACCTGGATGAGAGGTGATGACTATGGTTCGGTTGTCAAGAGTGGATATCGGCTTTTGGAAGCCACACAATGCTTCAACCAGCTGTATGTCCATACACATGAACAGGTCTTCGCCCCGTCTAGTAAAAACAGCATGGTCCTTCTGATCTAAAACAATAATTATATCACCTGGCTCCAGTCCTGGCTCTTGGTCTTCTTCACCATGGAATGTTATCTTCTGGCCATCTTTCATGCCTTTGTCATTATGAACTTCTAGAATCTTCTTCTCTCGAACTATCTTCCTTCCATTGCAACTTTTACATCTGTCTTTAGGGCTGATGCGGTCCCCATGGCCCTGGCACTCCATGCACACAGACTGAATTTGCTGGACCATTCCAGGTTCTATCTGATGAGTTCTTATTTGCAACCCAGTCCCTCGGCAGTTAGGACAGCATTCTACTGCTCCTTTCTTACCACCTCGGCCTTCACATTTGTCATAAATCACATTCTTTTGTAGAGCTAGTTTTCTTGTTGTACCATTATATAAATCTTCTAATGTTACTGAGAGTTGGTGTACAACGTTTTTCCCTCTCCTCTCTCTCTGCATCCTTCCACCTCCTCCAAAAAACATATCAAAGATGTCCATGGGGGAACCAAAACCACCACCTGCTCCACCCTCTTTGATGGCCTGTTCTCCTCCTTTGTCATATAATTCTCTTTTCTTTGCATCAGAGAGCACTTCATAAGCTTGAGAAATCTGTTTAAACTTCTCGCCTTCATTAGGATTCTTATCAGGATGGTACTTCAAAGCCAGTTTCCTGTATGCTTTTTTCAACTCCTCCTGGGTGACACTGGGTTTGACCCCCAAACATCATAGTAAGTGGTTTCTTTCACCATTTTCTACAGCCGTTGAGCGGGCCGAGGCTGGTGTGGGGGAGCGGGAAGGAGTGCGTTGCTGTGCGCAGTTCGGGCAGCCGCCACTCCTCCGCCACTCACGAAGCGTTCTGGAAAGTTCGGATCTCATTATCTTTTGCTATTTATTACCTATGAAGTCCTGGTGTGGCTCTGTAGGATCAGCACTAGACTGTGAACCCCAAGGTTGGCAGTTTAAACCCACCAGCTGCTCCTTGGAAACTATATACAGAGTTGTTATGAGTTGGAACTGACTCAATGGCACTTAACAACAACAACAATCTGTGGAGTATTGGTGTGGTGCTGTAGGATAAGCATTGGACTGCTAGCTGCAAGGTCAGTGGTTCAAACCCACTGGCTGCTCCTCAGAAACCATATAAAGGCTTGCTATGACTTGGAACTGACTCACTGGCATTTAACAACAACATCTAAGGCATCTTGGGCAAACTGCTTAAAATTTCTTACCCTTGATAGGCATTATTAAGTCTGTTTGAACATTTGGAAATAAGAACAATATCATTTTTGTTATTTAGACCAACTAAATGAAAAAAACAATTAAAAAAGAAAAGTTGTACAAGAAGGAAACATACAGGAAAAATTTACATCAATTATTGCTGTTAAGTTGATTCTGACTCATAGAAATCCTATAGGACAAAGTAGTACAGTCCCATAGGGTTTCCTTCCAAGGCTGTAATCTTTATGGTCATAGATGGCCACATTTGTCTCCAATGGAACAGCTGGTGAGTTTGAATCTCCAGATTTTGGGTAGACAGCCAGATGCTTAACCCCGACACTACCAGGGTTCTTGCAATATTTATTTAGTTAATAAGGGAAATAGATCGTGAAAATGGTTGCACAACATTGTAAACCTGATGTCAATGAACTGTGCATTTAAAATTTGTTGGTAGACTTTTTGTTGTCTATATTGTTTGTTCCATCTATCTTATCACAGTATAGTAAAAAAATAAAATGAACCACGGATACATAATTATATTGGGAGTATGAAATGAAGGAAAAGAGATAGTTGTGTTAAATTCACAAAAGAAATCAAAACATTACACCTAAAATTGATATTTACCAGAAGCATTGACAAAAACAGAAGTGTTGCTGGAGGGTGGGGCTTGGGCGAGGAATGGGACTCTGGGTTTCATTATAAGCTTCCAGCTCTATTTTAGTCTGGGTTCCTAGTTGAAACAACAGAAAACACTCTAACTTTATTTCTTTAGAAGAAGGGAGTTTAATAAGAACTAGAGTGAGAGCTTCAGGTATCATTGGGAGGTCTAAAGAGGGAGACTTGAGGCTGGGCTTCCATAAGTGGTTTCCAGAGCTTCACTGCGCAAATGGCCACCAAGGTAGCCACGCTTGAGGCACCATCAGGAAGACGCCTGCCAGGCCACCCACGGCCACAGCTGTCAGCAGTAGACCCAGCTTTCCTGGCGACAGCTCAAACCAGCAAAACGCAAGCCCTGATCTTTTCTCTCTCCCCATTGGCTTGAGTCCTAATCAAAGACGAACAAAGATGATTGATGGCAGAACTCACGTGTCTGAATCTTATTGCGAAAGTGGGTTTACATTGCGTTATTGTGATTGTTCTCCAGTGGATTCTGACTCCATGTGTTGCTGAATTGATGTTTCTAGTTGATGTTAGAGTTTTCAAGACTGTGACCTTATGGAAACAGATTAGCAGGTCTTTCTTTTGAGGTACCTCTAGGTGGGTTCTAACCACATATCTTTTGGTGAGCACTTGAGTGCTTAACTGTTTGTGCCCTCCAGGGACCTTTTATATTTATTGTTGTTGTTGTTAGGTACCATCGACTTGGTACCGACTCATAGCGACCTTATGCACAGTAGAACATAACACTGCCCGATCCGGGGCCAACCTCACTATTGTTGTCACACTTGGAGCCCATTGATGCTGCCATTTGGCCAATCCATCTCACTGGGAGTCTTCCTCTTTTTCTCTGACCCTCCACTTACCAAATATGATATCCTTCTCCAGTGACTGGTCCCTCCTGACAATATGTCCAAAGTATGAGAGATGAAGTTTGGCCATCTTCCAATGCACTTCTTCCAATGCAGATCTATTGGTGCTCTCAATATTCTTCTCCAACACCATAACTCAAAAGCATCAATTCTTTTACAGTCTGCCTTATTCACCGTCCAGCTTTCACGTGCATATAAGGTTATTGAAAATACCATGGCTTGGCTCAGGAACACCTTAGTCCTCAAGCTGACATCTTTGCTCTTCAACACTTTACTGCTCAAAATAATTTTATTTTATTTTTTTAACCAAGAACACTTGTTGCTGCTGCTTTTGTTGTGAAGCTTGTGGTGTCTGTTCTAACTCACAGAAAACCTGTGTAAGGTTTCTGCAAAATGAACGATGGATTTGAACAGCCAACCGTGTGATCAGCAGTCCACTGGTTACCCTACAGTACCACACCAGGACACCATAGTACATTTAGTATTTTAACAAAAATAAAAGGACTAAAGGAGGAAAGGTTTAGAAATCACTAAATAGAAACAGTTTCTAGTAAAGGCAAATGCTTTTGCTTTATGACATAAGTTGGCATTTACATGTGATGTAGGTGGAAAATCCACCACTTATCTGTTAGTTCGTCGCTCTCTGGTGGCTTTCCTGTTGCTGTGATGCTGTAAGTGATGCCACTGGTATTTTAAATACCAGCAGGGTACACCCATGGTGGACAGGTTTCAGCTGAGCTTCTAGCCTAAGGCAGACTAGGAAGAAGGAGAGACAGACTACTTCTGAAAGCTTAGCCACTGAAAATCTAACAAAGAGCAGTAGAACACTATCAGATAGCACCAGAATATTGAAACACGATGAAAAGCACAAGAATACCATCAGATATAGTGAAAATACGATGGGAGAAAAGCTGCCTCCTCAAAGCAGAGTCGACCGTGATGATGAATATGGAGTAAAGCTTTCAGGAAGTTTATTTGCTGATGGGGTACAACTCAAAATGAGAAAGAGCTGTAAACATTTATTAATAATTAGAACATGGAATGTATGAAATATGAACCTAGGAAAATTGGAAGTTGTCAGAAATGAAATGGAATGCATGAACATTGATATACTAGGCATTAGTGAGCTGAAATGGACTGATGTAAGTCATTTTGAATCTCACAACCACATGGTTTACTATGTCAGTAATGACAAATTAAAGAGGAAAGGCATCACATCAATCATCAAAAAGAACATTTGAAGATATATCTTGAAGTCCAGCGCTGTCTGTGATAAGATAATGTCCATATGTTAACAGGGAAGACAGGTTAATATCACTATTATTCAAATTTATGCACCAACCACTAAAGCCAGTGATGAAGAAATTGAAGAACTCTAATAACTTCTGTCTGAAATTGATAAAACATGCAACCAAGATGTACTGATAATTGCTGGTGATTGGATTGTAAAGGTTGGAAACAAAGAGGAAGGACCAGTGGTTGGAAAATATGGCCTTGGTGATAAAAATGGTGCTGGAGATCATATGATGGAATTGTGCAACATCAATAACTTATTCATTGCCAATACCTTTTTTCAACAACAGGTAAGATACATGGACCTTGCCAGATGGAATACATAGATATCAAATTGACTATATTTGTAGAAAGAGATGATGGAAAAGCTCAATATCATCAGCCAAAACCAAGTCAAGCATAGACTGTGGAACAGATCATTAATTCCTCATATACAAGTTCAGGCTGAAACTGAAGAAAATTAAACAAATTCACTAGAGCAAAAAATTGACCTTGAACATATCCCACCTGAATTTAGTGATCATCTCAAGAAGAGATGTGATGCAATACACACTAGGGATTGAAGGCCAAAGAGTTGTGGGATGACATCAAGAACATCATATAGGAAAAAAGCAAAAGGTTATTAAGAAGACAAGAAAGAAGGAAAAGACCAAAATGGATGTCAGAAGAGACTCTGAAGCTTGCTCTCCAACACAGAGATCATGAAGCAAATGTAAGAAATACGAAAGTAAAAGATCTGAACAGAAAATTTCAAAGGGCAGCTTGAGAAGACAAAGTCAAAATGTTAAAATGAAATATGCAAAGACCTGGAGTTACAAAACCAAAAGGGAAGCACACACTCAGCATTTCTCAAGCTGAGGGAATTGAAGAAAATAGTTACAGCCTCAACTGCAATATTGAAGGATTCTATGGGCAAAATATTGAATGATGCAGAAAGTATCAAAAAAAAAAGGTAGTAGGAATACACAGAGTCACTGTATAAAAAGAAATGGTTGATGTTCACTCATTTCAAGAGGTAGCATATGATCAAGAGTGAATAGTAGTGAAGGAAGAAATCCAAGATCCACTGAAGGCACTGGCAAAAAATAAGGTTCTGGGAATTGATGAAATACAAATTGAAATCTTTCAACAAACTGATGCAGCATGGAAGGCACGCATCTATGCCAAGAAATTTGGAAAACAACTAATTGGTCAACTGATTGGAAGAGATCCATATTTGTGCCCATTCCAAAGAGAAGTGACCAACGGAATGCAGAAATTGCCGATCAATATAATTAATATCACAGGCAAGTAAAATTTTGCTCAAGATAATTTAAAAACAGCTGCAACAGCACATTGACCAGGAACTATCAGAGGTTCAAGTTGGATTCAGATGAGGATGTGGATTGAGGGATATCATTGCTGACATCAGATGAATCTTGGCTGAAAGCATAGAAGACTCGAAAGATGTTTACCTGTGCTTTTTTGACTATGGAAAGCCACTGTGTGGTTCATGACAAACTATGAATAACATTGTGGAGAATGAGTATTATGGGAAATGTAATTGTTCTCATGAGGAATCTGTACCAAGACCAAGAGGCAGTCATTCAAACAGAACACGTAGACACAGAATGGTATAAAATCAGGAAATGTGTGTACCCAGATTGTATTCTTTCACCATACTTGTTCAACCTGTATATTGGTTAAGTAATCTGAGAAACTGGATTTTATGAAGAAGAACATGGCATCAGGATTGGAGGAAGACTCATTTATCACCTGTAGTATGCAAATGATACAACTGTGCTTGCTGCCAACAAAGAGGTCTTAAAATACTTACTGATGAAGGTCAAAAATATAGCCTCAATGTAAAGAAAACAAAATTCCTCACTGCTGGAACAATAAGTAACATCATGATAAATGGGTAAAAGATTGAAGTTGTCTAAGTCTTCGTTGCTTGGATCAACTCTCAAGGAAGCAGTAGTCAAGAGGTCAAATGATTATTAGGCAAATCTACCGTATATAAGATGTTCAGGTGCAAAGATGTCAGTTTGAGGATTAAGGTGCATTTGTCCCAAGCCATAGCCTTTTCAATAGCTTCATATTCACGTGAAAGTTGGACAATGAATAAAGAATACCGGAGAAGAACTGATGCATTTGAGTTATGATGTTGAAGAATATTAAAAGTACCATGGACTGCTAAGAAACCTGTGTTGTAAGAAGTACAGCCAGAATGCTTCTTAGAAGCCAGTATGGCAAGACTTTCTCTCTCAACCTTCAGACATATTATCAGAAGTGACCAGTCCCTGAAGAAGGATTTCATTGTTGCTGAAGTTAACATCCGTAAAAACGAAGAAGTTTTCCAACAAGATGGATTGGCACAGTGGCAGCAGCAGCAATAGACTCAAGTTTAACAAGGATGGTGAGGCTGGCGTAGGACTGGGCAGGGTTTCATTCTGTTGTGCTATGAGTTGAAAACTCAACTGCACCTAACAACAACAAACAGATGGAAATTATTTCATGATTTGGCTATTATCTTTGTCCTTCATTGAAAGGTAAGCAGAGGAGCCATCTTACTGGCTGGAGTTAAGTAGAGGACAGGCAACAAGCTGTCTTTCAGGAGGAAAGCCAGTGTCTTTGCTCCAGGTTCACACCTCTGACCTCCCCCCGCTTCCCTGTCCCTGCCTCCCCCCCCAACACCACCACCACAACCCCCTTAAGACCTAGATCTGTATCAACTTGTGAAACTTGATTATCCTAAAGCAACCACCTGAAGTTCTTCCCAGGGAGAGGTGTCCATAAAAACAGGAGGATGTTGTGCTTGCATAAATTGCATATTTGTAGTGGTGGTGGTAGTTAAGTGCTGCTGAGGTGGTTCTAACTCATAGCAATATAGGGTTATCAAGAAGTGGCTGATGAGTTTGAACCGCCGACCTTGTGGTACAAACTAACCTTGTAGTACAGCGCTTTATTCCACAGTGCCACACCAGGACTACATACATATATTTATAGTTGCCATTGCTGTTGTTAAGTGCTGTAGAGTCAGTTCTGACCCATAGCAAACCTATATAGGGTTTCCAAGGAGCGGCTGGTGAGCTTGAACGGCCAACCTTGTGGTTCAAACTGAGTTTGCAATCCAACACATTATCCCTCAGTGCCACAACAGGAGTCCATATAGGTTCCACTCATAGGACCCCTGTATAGGGTTTCTAAGGAGAGGCTGGTGGTTTTGAACCACAGCCCTTGGGGTTCAAACCAACATTGCAGTACAATTATTATCCTACATTGCCACAGGGTCAAACAAAAACCCAACCACTCTCATTGTGAAGCTTAGTGATTGGTATGAGGACCTGTGCAGAGTCAGCCTGACAGAGAAAAGAACATCAGAGGGTGGGAAGAAAGACCCGTTCATCACAGAAAGCCTTCTGAGATGGCACTCTGTGTTACCTATGAAAATGGGACTAATGGGCCACAGACAGCCTATATAGACTACATCTGTTCTCCATGCCTTTGGATGACAGACTGGGGAACCCAGTGGGAAGCCCAGGAGGAGCCATAGGAATGCTTTTGAATGAAATCTGCTGGGTAAGGGAGGCCTCTTCAAAGCAATTTCACATTTAATGAAGTTTGAAAGTCACACAATTTTTTTTTTCAAACTATTTTAAACAAGAGTGGTAAATGAGGAAGGAATACCATATGGAATCAACTCCATAATCAAATTATACAGCATGTCGTGAAAAACTTTTCTCCTTTTTTGCCTGTTTGACGAACCAGCTTCACTTTTTAGCACTGAACATATACTTGTTTCCCTTTCCTAAACCCAGAGCTCAGAGCACTCCAGTGACTCTGTTGTCCACAGGCTGAAACCTTGGCAAGTTCATCACAGATGTAGATTGAGTTTTATCTGTGGAAATGCACTTCTGGAAGCAGAACTTTGGAGAACAGTTTCTATAATAAGAAACAGTGTTGTAGATGACAAAAAGCACTTTAAAAAAAAAAAAAAGAAAAGAAAGAAGAAGGCTGGTAGGGAGAGACAGAGAGACTGCTCTGACTGCCAAGACCCCAGAACGGAGCAAGGAGTGTTGGCAGGGCCAGGGACCCAGCACCCGACAGGTGATTACAGGCTCAAGTTGTTCCACCAAAGAGAGGATTTGGCCCGCCATGTTTGAAATACCTTAGTTTTGGTAAGTGCCCACTCTCACTCATCATCCAGGGCAGGAGTGGGGAACATTCGGCCTGTGGGCTATGTGTTGTTAAATGCTGTCGAATTGGTTCTGACTCATAGAGACCCTGTATAGGATTTTTGAGGGGCAGCTAGTGAACTTGATCCACCGATCTTGTGGTTCAAACTGACCTTGAGGTCAAGTGTTTATATCCTATGGTGCCACAGCCAGTGAAATAGTTTGGTTCTGGTCCTGCCAAGACAACTGCAGTTCTAGTCATGACATTGGGGGTGAGTTAAATTAAATGCTTGACCAGATATAGCAGGCTAATTTTAAAGCTGATAATTTTGTAAGACCTACGAATGATGTTATAAATTTTGTCAGGAACAAAGTTTCTCACCCCTGATGTAGGCCATGTGTCTTCTATGGATAAAATCCAATGCTGGGGACACTGCATGCTCTGTCCTCTGGGCAGTGGGGTTGGGCCTGCCTCAAAGAGGAGAGGTCAGGAGACAGGGCACAACTCACAGGAATGAGAGGGGCTAACTTCCAAGGTCAAGAGTGACCCTTAGAAGCCAGATGGCAAGACTTCATCTCTCATGGTGGATATGTGCTGTGGAGTTGGTTCCGACTCATAGCGACCATGCACAGGGCTTCCAAGGCTGTAAATCTTTACAGGAGCAGAAAACCTCATCCTTCTCCTGCGGAACAGCTGGTGGTTTCAAACTGCTGACCTTGAAGTTCGCAGCCCAATTCGTAACCACTACACTATCAGAGCTCCTTTCATCTCTGACATATTGTTAGAAGGGACCAGACATTTTAATTCTTAAAATAAAAAAGATTTCTTTTTCTCAATAAAGTAAAAGGTAAAAGAAATACTAAACCACAAAAAGAGAAGTGGCTATCACTGGATATGTTTCTCTTTCCTTAGATTCTTTTACATTTGTCTAATTGATTACTCATGGTGGTTGGGTTGTGGCTTTTAGGTTTTGCATTCTGGATGGTTGAGTGAGCACAGTCTGTTAAAAACCGGCAACAACAAAGACTGAACCTTGAGTACTTGTAGGTGGCTAAGAGAGTCGGGGAAAAGCACGTTGTACCTCAGCAAACTAACCGTGGACTGGGACAAAGGATACGTCTCTGAATTCCTGACTAAAGTGGAGAATTATGTGTATCAAATCTTCCGTGCCTCCCCAGTCACCACAAAAATAAACCCCATAAAAGTGATGAAGTGGCCAGCTTACAGTGGTGAAAAAATACAAACTAGATTTTCAAGTTCCCCTGGATACCCAGCCCTGTTTATACTACTTTCCAAGTGGTTAAATCAGTGATTCCCCACCCTGATTTGAGGATCCCCTCTGGGTATCTTTAACTATCCCAAGGACTGTTGCAAAATTCTAAAAATAAAATAATTTCAATTCTCCTCACACCTTGTACTCTTGCAAAGTACATATTCTCAGAAGGAAAGAGACTGGGGAACCCAACAAACAAAACTAGTGGGTCCAATACCAACAGATTGGCCTCAGCAATGAAAACACCGTTTCATAGTCGGGTAATACTTTGTGGTTTTGATAGCACTTTCTGATTGCTGGGTTAGTGTCTACACTTAAATCAATATAAAAGATGCCCGTTATACATTGAACATGGTTAAAATCGAGCTGTGACCTTCCTTTGGCACAAAGCTAGCAGTGTGTAACAATCTGTGAGATGGCAGTTTCTATCAATAGCAGGTAGAGGCAGTGTTTGGAAGGAGGGAGATAGTGAAATTCTGGACAGCATATTTGGCTTTGTTTGAGTGAGGCGACCAGGCGATCGGGGTGGGCATCCAGTCACTGTCAAAAAGAAAAGACTGGACGATAACCCCACACTGCCTTTGCCACTAAACTCCTCAGTTGAACGTTGAAATGGCTGGGCGGCACTGCGCAGTTTGCCAGGTCTCTGGGGAAAGAGCTGGCCCACTACACTTGCTTGTTCACTTGCCGCCAAGGTCAGTTTGGACGGTTCCCCACTCTTTGTTCTAGAATGGGAAAAGGAAGTCATCAGCTCCGTATAGTTCCACATCTTGGTCAAGGACCCTGACTGCCAGTGCTGTTTGCCTCATTGTTGTTTGTCGGCCCGTGTCTCTCCTCCACAGTGTGGATGGGGTTTGGGGGAGCCCCAGATGGGAAGTGGATGGGGTTTGAATCAGAGTGTGGGGACGAGAACCTGGGAGGCTGCTGAGTCACTCAGTGAAGCCAGGAGAGCAAACAAGCAAACGTCCCCAGGTGGGGGATGTGAAGCTTGTGGAGGTAGCTCCTGAGGGGCATCCTAGAGAGGACAGCATACCTGGAAAGCCGCTGCTCTAGGTCTTTCCTTCAAGGAGTGCAGCGCTCACTATTGTTGTTATGTGCCGTGGAGTCAGTTCCGACTCATAGCGACCCTGTACAGGGTTTCTGAGGCTGTAAATCTTTACGGGAGCAGAAAGCCTCATCTTTCTCCCACAGAACACCTGGTAGTTTCCGATCTGCTGACCTTGAGGTTCACAGCCCAATTCGTAACCACTACGCTACCAGAGCTCCTTACACCTTAATTCACAGCCCTAGCAATTTCTGTCATTGTTTCCAGATTGGAGCCTGGAGTCTGAAGGCTACTAGGTGGGAAGGAAAAGAAGCACTTGGGGGATTGAGAACAATTTAGGTTTTCTAGGTTCCCCCAGTACAAGGGCTTCCCACCAGTCTAAATCAGCAGCTAATATAACGTACGTTTTCATAGTACGTTACAGTCAACAAAGTGCCAGAGCAAATATCCATTCATTTGTTGTTGTTAGTGGCCAACAAGTTGCCCTTGACTCATAACAACCTTGTGCTAAATGCTGCCTGGTTCTGCACCATCCGACTATTGTGATCCAAAGGGTTTTCATTGACTGACTTTTGGAAGTCTATTGCCAGACCTTTCTTCCTCCATTGAAACTTGTTCAGCATTATAAAACCAAAAAAACTCAAGACCACTGCCATCAAGTTGATTCTGACTCATAGTGACCTTGTATAGGGTTTCTGAGGCTACAAATCTTTTCAGGAGCAGACTACCTTATCTTTCTCCTATAGAGCAGCTGATGGGTTTGAACTGTTGACTTTGTGGTTAGCAGTTCAGTGCTTAAGCACAGTACTACCATTGTACCATCATGTAATTCATTTGTTGTTGTTTTTGTGTGTTGTTGAGTTGGTGCCACCTCATAGTGACCTTGTCGGTTTCTGAGTCGGTAAATCTCTACTGGAGCAGAAAGCCTTATCTTTCCCAAGTGGAGTGTCTGGTGGATTTGAACTGTTGACCATGCGGTTAGCAGCCCAATACATAACCCACTACACCACTTCCTCCAAATTACCTTGTGATGCGTACTCTATAGTGGCAAATACTTTGCCAAGGTACCTTAGTTACCTAAGGTATGCTGTTGTTAAGTGCTGTTGAGTCAGTTCCGAGTCATAATGACCCTGTATAGGGTTTCTGAGGAGCAACTGGTAAGTTTGAACCTGCAACCTAGTGGTTAGCAGTCCAGTGCTTATCCTATAGTGTCATACCAGGACTCTAAACACAAATATGAACTCTATAAATTCACTGTATATTGCATCTGGATTTTTTCTTTTTTATAAGAAAAGAGGCATATCTGTAATTCACAATTAGGGTCTACTTCCTGATGACAAATAGGTATGTATGGTTTCTCAATTTGCTTTTCAAACAGATTTTTTAAAAAAAGTATAATTTATTCTCTAAATCAATTTTATAGACATGGGAACCTTGTTAATTACATAGTAAGGCTGTCTGAATATGATAGGAAAGAAATGCAGGTATTTCCCAGAACTATAGGATACACGATATCAGCATTAAAGCATAAGATAGTGTGTATATATATATTTGTGTGTATACACACACACACACACACACACATATATATGCATATGTTGCTGTTGTTGTTAAGTGCTATTGAGTCGGTACTGACTCATAGAAATCCTGTATAGGGTTTCTGAGGAAGAGTGGCTGGTGAACTTGAATGGCTGACTTTGTAGTTCAAACTGACCTAGTAGTCCAGTGCCTTAAGCCACTGTACCACACCAGAACACTCTCTCTCTTCTCTCTGTCTCTTTTCCTTAAAAAACAAACAAACCTGTTGGTGTTGAGTTGATTCTGATTTATTGCTATCCTCTAGGACAGAATTGGCGCTGTGGGTTAATGTGCTAGACTGCAAGTCGCTTTCAACCACAAGGTCTGTGGTTAAATCTCACCAGCTGCTCCTTGTAAACCCTATACAGGGTCACTGAGTTGGAAATGACTGCACAGCAATTAACAACAACGAAAGGGTCAGAATAGAACTGCTCCACAGGGTTTCCAATGGTCAACTTTACAGAAGCAGACTGCCACCTAGTTCTCTCACAAGCGGCTGGTGGGTTCAAACTGTTGACGTTAGGGTTGGCAGTAGAGTGCTTTAACCCCTGTGGGACCAAGGCTTCTTCCTTCTTGTAGGACACCACTCAGATTAGATTAGAGCCCACCCTATCTCAGTATGACCTCTTATAAACATAACTAATTTTATCTTCTTCCAACACAGAAGATATAATTGTTGAAAGAAGATATAATTAGTTAATGACCCGATCCTGAGACATCCTAACACTTGTAACGCTTGAGTCCATTGTTGCGGCCACTGTGGAAATCAGTCTCATTGCGGGAGTTGGGGGTGGTCTTCCTGTTTTTCGCTGACTCTCCACTTTACTAAGCATGATGTCCTTCTCCATGGACTGTTCCCTTCTGATAACATGTCTGAAATACAAGAGACGAAGTCTGGCCATCCTGGCTTCTAAGGAGCATTCTGGCTGTCTTCTTCCAAGACAGATTGGTTTGTTCTTCTGATAGTCCATGGTACTTCTGATATTCTTCTCCAACACTGTAATTCTATGGTCTTCCTTATTCATTGTCCAACTTTCATAAGCATATGAAGCAATTGAAAATACCATGCATGGATTGGGCCAGGCATACATTAGTCCTCAAACTGATCTCTGCTCCTGAACATTTTGAAGAGGTCTTTTTGCAGCAGATATGCCTAATTGTTTTGGATCCACAGTCAATACCTGTGGAAACAGCAGTCAAGAAGAGATCAGATGATGTATTGTGATACATTGTTTGATTTCTTCTTGACTGCTGTTTCCACAAGTGTTGTTTGTTGATCCAAGCAAAATGAAGATTCAGCCTTGGAAACCCTATGGGGAAGTTTTACTATGTCCAAGACATTTGAACGGCAAGGTCTGTGGTTCAAACTCACCAGCTGCTCCTCAGAAACCCTATATAGGGTCACTATGGGTCAGAACTGAATTGATGGCACTTCACAATAACAACAACATAGAGTTGCTATGAGTCAGCATTGACTGGATAGCAAAGGTTTAGGGTTTAACTTTAAAAAAAGTTCTTTCCCCTCCTCTTGCTACTGGCTTCATCCGGCTCAGCACCTGGCCTCACCTTTTTATTCTTAAGGAGTAACACCTATGTGGCAGAACCTGCATGTTTTACTTGTGGTTTTGACACTCTGACACGTAGACTGGCCAAGGAGCTGCTCCCCACATGAGGAACAATCAAGTGAACAAATGACCAAGGTCAGAGCAACTGTTCAAACAATTGATAAGGCCAGTTAGAAAAACATAATAAAGATTTATGAAGTTTTGGGAGTTTGTTTCCAGAAATGTAGTCAAAGGGCATATTGAGTGTTTAAAGAAGGAATTCAACTTGGAACTGTAAAAGTTACTTTATGTAACTTCATGTATGGAATTCACATATATGAGAAGGATTCAAAACTTCCTCAAAAAATGGAATTAAAAGATACTAGAGTTTTCCGTCAACTTTTTGGAGCTCTTGTGTACTATGCACAATTGTACTAAATACACTTTTCTAATCCATATGGTCAACTCTGCTTTGAGGAAGCCGCTCTACTCCACTTGTATTTTGAGTGCCTTCCAATCTGAGGAGCTCATTTTCTGGCACTAGTTGCTATTCATACAGTTTTCAGTGGCTAACCATTCAGAAGTGGTCTCTTTTTCCTTCTAGTCTGTCTTAGTCTGGAAGCTCTGCTGAACCCAGTCTGCCATGGGTGACCGTATTTAAAATACTGGTGGCATAGCTTCCAGCATCACATCAACACACAAGCCACCACAATTCAACAAACTGACAGGTGCAAATAATGATGCAGCCATTAAGTTTGACAGTCATGTCAGCTGTAGATAACCAACACATAAACCCATGCACGCGCCTAGATTTTGGAATTTGTTGTTGTTTAGTGCCGTCGAGTCGGTTCCGACCCATAGCAACCCTGTATAGGGTTTCCAAGGAGCAGCTGGTGAGCTTGAACTGTCAATCCTGCAGTTCAAATGGATAGTTTATTGGTATTTGGGGAAATCACAGCTACACAGTTATAGCTGCACTAGTACATCAAGAGTCACTGTTTCAATTCAGGATTTATTTAGCTGCTTTATTGTTTCATATTTTACTCTGAAAAATACAACTATAAAGTCTTTGTGATAGAAAAGTACATTTCATAGAAATCTTTATTTCTTCTTTAAATTGACGGTACCTGTGAGTGGTTTTAATTTACTTCAATATTGTTACCATGTGTTAGGTTTGGCTAGAGAAGCTGTCATACCCCAGAGCACTATATACATCATAGAATGTTAGGTCATTTTACATTCACATTGACAGACAATTACAAAAGGGAAAACCTGGAATTTAGATTCTACTGCATTTTTTGTTGTTGTTGCATTGAAGTAAGCTCTATTTTCAGTTGGGAAATTAGATCTATTTAAAAAAATTAGATTAAAATATGTGCAGATAGTTATCATTATTCATATGTAGCTTTAAACACTGGAGAATGTTCTTAATATAATGTTTTGGTTTTGTTCATTTATAATCTTCCATCTCCAGGTTTTGATGGAAGGAACATGTCTAAAAATTCCTTCTTGAAGAATTCAACATGATGAATATAATTAATGTCACTAAATTATACATGCAAAGAATACTGAAATGGCAAATGCTATGTATAGAGTTCTGAGGCTATAGATCTTTACAGGAGCAGAAAGATTCATCTTTCTCCCTTGGAGTGATGGGATGGGTGGGTTTAAACTGCTGACCTTGCAATTAGTAGTCCAATGCTTAACCCACCAGCTACTCTTTGGAAACCCTCTACAGGGACACTATGAGTTAAGACTCGACTGCACTTAACAACAGCAATATATTTGTTGTTTTTGTTGTTAGATGCCATCCAGTCGGTACTGACTCATAGCGATCTTATGCAGAGCAGAATGAAACACTGCCCAATCCTGGGCCAACCTCACCACTGTTGCCACGCTTGAGTCCATTGATGCTGCCACTTGGCTAATCCATCTCATTGGGGGTCTTCCTCTTTTTCTCTGACCCTCCACCTACCAAACATGATATCCTTCTCCAGCGACTGGTCCCTCCTGACAATATGTCCGAAGTATGAGAGATGAAGTTTGGCCATCAGCTATACATATGTATATGTTGATGTTGTTGTTGTTAGGGGCCATCTAGTCGGAACCAACTCATAGTGACCCCATGCACAGCAGAACGAAACAAAGTCTGATCCTGGGCCAACCTCGCCACTGTTGACACACTTGAGTCCATCAATGCTGTCACCTGGCCAATCCATCTCGTTGGGGGTCTTTTTCGCTGACCCTCCATCTTGCCAAGCATGATATCCTCCTCCAACGACTGTTCCCTCCTGACAATATGTCCAAAGTATGAGAGACAAAGTTTGGCCATCTTGGCCTCTAAAGAACACTCTGACTGCACTTCTTCCAAAACAGATCTATTGGTTCTTTTTGTAGCCCATGGCACTTTTAGTATTCTCCTCCAACACCACAATTCAAAGGCATCAATTCTTCTATGATCTTCCTTATTCAATGTCCAGCTTTTGTATCCATATGAGGTTATTGAAAATAACCTTAGTCCTCAAGCTGACATCTTTGCTC
>NW_006408682.1:4428003-4436655 GCF_000296735.1 Chrysochloris asiatica
TATATATATATATATATATATATATACACACACGTATATAATGTATATTTTAATTTGCTTTATATATGCATACATAAATACATACATAGAGTCCTGGTGTGGCACTGTAGGATAAGCAAGCACTGGACTGCTAACCACAAGGTTGCCAGTTCAAATCCACCAGCCACTCATCACAAACTCAATACAGGGTCGCTATGAGTAGGAACCAACTCGATGGTACACAACAACCACCTACATTGTTGTTGTTGTAGTTAAGTGCCATTGAGTCAATTCTGACCCATAGCGACCCTGTATAAGGTTTCTAAGGAGTTGCTGGTGAGCTTGAATTGCCAACCTCTCAGTTCCTGTGGCTTTACAGTCTGGCGCATTAACACCAGGACTCCACCACTACATTTTATATATACATATATATACCTGATTTTGCCTATTTGTGCATATATTGTTTTCTGACGATTCAGTCAGATTCAGGCTGCTAAGTGTCTTTAGAAGGTTTACATAGTTTGCTATTAAAGAATATGAATAATGCCACAATAGTTACTTCTGACATTATGTTGTTGTTGTTAAGTGTTCTTGCGTTGGTTCTGACCTATAGCAGCCCTGTATAGGGTTTCCAATGAACAACTGGTCAATTTGAACCACCAACCTTGCAGTTCAAACCAATCTTGCAATTCAGTGCTTATCCTACAGTGCCACACCAGGACTCCTATGTTGTTGTGCTGTTAAGTTTGTTCCGACTTATAGCAACCCTGTATAGAGTTTCCAGGGAGTGGCTGGTGAGTTTGAACCACCAGCTCTGTGGTTCAAACCTATCTTGCACTCAAGTGCTTTATCCTTCAGTGCCACACCAGGACTCTAGGACTCCTATGTTGTTGTTGTTGTTAAGTGCCATCGAGTTGGTTCCGACCCATAGCGACCCTGTACAGGGTTTCTGATAGTTAACCTATATTGATGGTAATGCCATCCTTCCAGTTGCGCAGGGCAGAAAGTTTGGAATTATTCCTGACTCCTTTCTTTATTTCACATCCAACAGCCAAGTCCTCCGGGGAGTCCTTTTGACTGAACCTTTGATCTAAATCCAGAATCTTACCACTGCTCCCCATTTCCACTACCATTGTTTACCAGGTACCAGTTTAGTTCACTGGACTCCTAATGGTACCCCTGCATCTACCCTTGACTTCTTTCTGTCTATTTTCCACAGAGCAGTCAAAGTGTTCTTTTTATAGCCTAAGCTGGATCCTGTCAGTGTTCTGTTCAAGCCCTGCCATGTCTCCCATCTCGCTCACAGTAAAAGCCGAAGTTGTGATAATGGCCTACCCCCTCCACGTACTCTGTCCTGACCCTTACCCCTCTCTCCACCTATTCTACCACTGTGCCCCTCCAATGTTCTGCTCCAGCCACAGTGGTCTCCATCCTTCCTCAGATATTCCTGCCTCAAAGCTGTTACATCTAGCCCTTTCCTCCATCTGGAATGTTCTTCACCCATGTTATCATTTGGCTAAGTGGTTACTTCTGGGAATGAGTGTGGAGGTAGAGTTTTCATACTTTTCTTTATATACTTCTACAATTTAAGTTTTTTTAAAAAAAATATTAAGCATTTATTCATCATTTTGAAAATAGTATTATATACTTTCTTATGAATTATGCACATTACATAAAAAAGTGAATGTCAGAAAAAGTAGAGAACTAATAGAAAAAAAAGAGGCAGAAGGGTATTTTAAAGTAAGAATAAGGTTGATAGTAAAATGTTGAGGCAACTTTAGACACCAACTTTCAAATATCCTAAAACAATTTGGAAATATGTAGTTGCAAATTTCCTCACCAATTGTTTAGAACCAATTCCCATTGCACTGCTTCTAGCCTATTTTAGTTTTAATCATTTTGTGCAGATTTTTTTTTTTAAAGTTGTAATTTAGATTGTTCTTTCACTTAATTGAACTAAAAATTGTTATATGCAGAATTCTCCTTTCATTGAACAAGAGTCTCAAATTGCTTCAGTCATCTTGCTGCCGTCTGGCAACTGAGAATGAAGCCAAGCCCACATGGTTTCATCATTTCTGACATCACTTGAGACTATGAATAAGATCAGGATGAGCATCTCCAGTATGGGAGTCAACGAAACCACCAGTGGTGGTTGACTCTGACTCATGGCAATGCCGTGTGTGCCAAAGAATAACCCCTCCATAGGGTTTTCAATGGCTGATTTTTCCAAAGTAAATCACTAGGCCTTTCTTTGAAGGCACCTCTGGGTGGACGTGAACCTTCAACTTTTTGATTAGCAGCTGAAGGTGAACTGTTGGTACTACCCAGGGACTCCTTGAGTCAATTATCTTCTTTTTTATTCTCAAAATAAAGAAATAGTTCATTTATCCCATTGCCACAAAGAAAATGCTTTGGCATGCTGACTTTCAGATGAACAGTTACCAATTTGCATATTATTTTGTGCTAAAAGTCTGATCTTGCTTCTGTATGTATTATGTGCAGACATCCTCGAATTACTACCACTTTCCTCTCATAGGAGCAACCTTGCTTTGCCCCTTACTCTCTAATTGTATTTGAGTAAGCCATCTCTAACTATCACTAGCTCTAGATTCATTCTATCTGCACCACTCTTATTGTTCTGGAACACAGGCAAGGAGCTTGAGGACCCAAAGTTCAGTTCTTACTGTTGATATCTTGAACCATTTTGAGAAAGGTGGAAAATACTTTACCCAAGTCACCCTCCCTTGTGCCTATGTAGTTCTAGTAATGGAAGCTTAAATAATAATTGAATCTAGGGTGTTTTTAATATACCACTTGAGAGTATAATACTCCAGGAAGCTATTACCAATTAACCACAGAGAACGTGGAAAATAAAACGTATGTTCTACACTAACTTTATTAGATTCAAGACACATCTTTATGCCTTTGAATACCTTGTAATAAATCCCATTCTGCTTACCCTACACCGGAAGCTGACAGAGGCAGGCTACAGTTGTCAGATGCTTCCCAACCATCTGCCCATTGGTTTTTCCTTCTGATCTGGTGCCGCAATCAGGAGTCTTTTAGGTTGCAAGATTGAAAATGCTGTACAATATCAGATAATTCTATTTCCAGCAGATAAGAAAGGTAATCTGATAAGCCTTCAGCAACTATTAGCAGAAGATACTTAATATAGGAGAAAACAGAACACTATTTAAATAACTTATTTTAAGAACTATCGAGAATTAATGTTTTTGTTTTCTTTAATGGAAGAACTTATTTTCAACAGAGGGAGAAAAAGAATAATGATGGTTATAATCCTAAAGATCCACAGGGATGTCGTCTATATTTGCAGAAGATTTATGTTGAGAATTCTTTTGCCTTTGTGTCCCTACAAAACACAACTACTACTACTCACCAAATCTTAGATAGAATCTGCTAACAGACACAATATCAGTATTTAAAAAAAAGATTGTCCTCAGGGAATTTCAGAAACAGTATTCTTAACTCCATAAGAAAACTATTGCATAATAAATTAGTATTGCTAAACAGGCAATGCTGTGAATGAGTTTAGTGAGGAGAGAGATGGTTTCCTTGTGATAAAAATGAAAAGATGATAGAAAGAAAAATAGTAACTTAACAGGGAGAAACCAGACAAACACTGCTCCAAGACACATGATCAAAGTTAACATAAACAGTGACAAGCTATGTTGTCAGAAGTTTCTCTTGATATAATGTGATTAAAGTGGTACTTTACCTTTGTGGTTTTCTTCCCCAGAACTAATAACCCCAGTCTGGTGGTGGTTGCTCTGAATCCACAGGAGTCTCTCCTGATAATATATACAAAGTCTCACCGTCCGGGTTACTTAGGAGCATTCTATCTGTATTTCTTCCAACATAGATTTCTTTGTTCTTCTAGAAGTCCATAGAACTTTGAATATTCTCCTCAAACACCATAACTCAACTGCATCAATTCTTCAACAGTTTTCCTGATTCATTCTTTAACTTTTACATGTATATGAAGCTATCCAAAACACCATGGATTGGGTCAGGTGCACCTTAGTCCTCAAACTGACATCTGTGCACTTGAACATTTTAAAGAGGTCTTGTACAGCAATTTGCCTAATGAAAAATGTCATTTGATTTCTTCACTTCTGCTTCCATGAGTGTTGATAGTGGATCCAAGCAAAATGAAGTAAGTATTTGATAGCTTCAATCTTTTCTCTGTTTATCATGATGTATTTATTGGTCCAGTGGTGAAGATGTTTGTTTTCTTTACATTGAGGTGTATATTCACATTGTGTGGTAAATGTATACAGACAATGACGATTCCATGAAACACCGCTTAACAAGGATGAACCTGGAGGACATTAGGCTGAGTGAAATTAGTCAATCACAAAAGGAAATTGTATAGAATCAATATTTGTGTAGAATATTTATATAGAATCAAGTTTAAAAAAAAGGTTTTCACATAAAATAAACATTTTTTAAAAAGTTTCCTGGGATAAGAGAAGAAGAGGAGGGTAAATCACCAACTAGAGTGTGTTATTGTTGTTGTTAAGTGTTTGTTCTGACTCATAGTGACTATGTATAGGGTCTCCAAGAGTGGCTGGTGAGTTTGAACTGCCACCCTTGTGGTTCAAGCCCACCTTGATGTCCAGTGTTTATCTTACAGCACCAAACAATAGACAGGCTTATAAAGTGAATGGAGTACTGGTGTGGCACTGTGGGTTGAGGTGCTGGATTGCAAAGTTGGTTTAAACTGCACGGTCAACGGTTCAAGCTCACCAGCCGCTTCTTGGGAACCCTATACAGGGTCACTATGAGTCAGAACTGACTCGACCACACTTAACAACAGCAATATAGTAACTAGTAACACCCTTGAAGAGCATATTCCTCAGAACAATCACCCATACAAGACCAAAAGGTTAGCATTTGCCCAAAAACAAGTTCAGAAGTCAGGACGGGGCAGAAAAGAAAATGGATAGAAACTAGGGACCCATTGAGGAACTGGGCAGAGTGCTGTTATATGAGGGGGTCACAACTAATGTCAGGAAATAAAATACGTACAAATTGTTGAATGTGAAACTTATGTGCTCTGTAAACTCACCCACACCACATACATTATAAAAAGGACTCAGAGGGTGTGGGCTGGGGCATGGATATTGGTTCATCAATTGTAAAAAGTGTTCCACATTTATGAAAGATAATAATAGAGGAAACTGGGTGTGGGATAACTGAGAAATCTCTATGCTGCTTTAGCAATACTGTGTAAATCTAAAACTGTTCTAAAATAAAAATTTTCATCGAGAAAGGAAAAGATGCTTGCAGTAACTATCATAAATGGAAATTGGCTTACTACAAAAAATAATCTAGTGCCTGGATGTCCAATTTCTGAATGACTGACTACTGCTTTTCAAGACAAGCTTGAAGAAGGCCAAAGATGCCTTGAAAGTTTCCTTTGAGTATTTCAGTGAGTTTATAGAGGGTCCTGGTGTGGCACTGTGGGTTAATGCGCTGGACTGCAAAGTCATTTGAATCTCAAGGCAAGTGGTTCAAGCTCACCAGTCACTCCTTGGAAACCCCATACAGTTCACTTTGGGTCAGAATCGACTTGACGGCACTCAACAACAAAAAGAAATTTAAAACATAAAGTGGAATGGTTGAACAACATGATGAACCTATTTAGTCACTGAACTGTACATGTGAAGATTGTTGAAATGGCAAATGTTTCATTACCAATATATTTACCACAATAAAATTTTTTTTTAATTAATTGATGAAAAAAGCTGAATGCACAGACAATGTAGTGGTTGGTGTCCCATTTCACTGCACTATGGCATCCTGGTATGGCACTGTGGGTTAATGCTCTGGACTGCAGAGTTAGTTTGATCCTTAACGTCAGCAGTTCAAGCTCACCAGCTGCTCCTTGGAAACCTCATACAGGGTTATTATGAGTCAGAACTGACTTGACAGCACACAACAACAACAATAATACTACATAGGAAAGCACGGGACTGCTAACCGCATGGTTTGTGGTTCAAGCCTACCAGCTGCTCCTTGGAAATCCTACATAGGGTCACTATGAGTTGGAACCAAGTCAACAGCATTTAACAACAACAAATGTCTACACTGATGCCTATTACTAATGTTTGGTTATTTTAATTATTGTCACTAAGTTTTAAACAGAAAAGTGTGTGGGATAAAGAGTTCAGTGTTATCCAAATTTTGTTCTTGGCTCCTGAACCTTGGAATTTCCCCAGTGATTGAAACGCCTTTGATGAGGTCTCCAGACCACACCTAGTTTATGCTAATCAGGTGATTCTTGGGTGGGGGCTGGCCAACCTGGAAAGGCCCACCATGTGATATCCGTCTCTTCACTTGCAGCCTTTTTGCAATAGTAAAATTATAATTTTAAATATAGAGCTTTCCTTGTGTTCCAAAAGTCATTCTAGTGTATTATTTAAAAAAAAAATGAAGTAGTGGGAACCAAGCTGGAGGCCACTGAGCTTCTTGCTAGTCTCCTGAAAAGGTCATGGGAAGAACTGCCAAATTTGCCAGCAGACCATAAATGAGGGTGTAGTGGGGATCCCCAGGCTTGCAACTAGTGTCTGAAATCTTGGGCAGACTTGATAAGCTGGAGGCACTGAGCTCTTTAACTTGTGAAGTCCAACCTACCTCAGGAGTTAGGGTCAGAAGAGAAGTACTGCATGTTTCCCAATGAAGATGGGAAAGGTGGAATAGAATTGAAGTGAAGTAGATGATGGACTTTGCTCAGTTGCTGTCAGAAGATGAAGGATTTGGATATCCCACACAGATGGCATGTTGTTGCTGTTGTCAGTGCTCTCGAATCGGTAGCAGTGGATGAACAACAGAATGAAACTCTGCTCAGTCCTATGCCATCCTCACAATCTACTCTGTTTGAAACCATTGTTGAAGTCACTATGTCAACCTATCTTATTGAGGGTTTTCCTCTTTTTCGCTGATCCTCTACTTTACTAAGTATGATGTTCTTTTCCAGGGACTGGTCCCTCTTGATAACATGTTCAAAGTCCATACAATAAAGTCTCACCTCACTTCTAAGTGTGTTCTGGCTGTACTTCTTCCAAGATAAATTTGTTCCTTCTTTTCTGGCAGGACATGTTATAGTCAGTATTCTTCTACAACACCATAATTCAAATGCACCAGTTCTTCAGTCTTCCCTATTTATTGTCCAATTATCACATGCATGTGAGGCAATTGAATATACCATGCTTGAGTAAGCTACATTTTAGCCCTCAAAGTGACACCTTTGCTTTTTAACATTTTGTATAGGTCTTTTGCAGCAGATTTGCCAAATGCAAAATTCGTTTTTTGACTGCCACTTTGATAGGCATTAACTGTGGATCCAAATCAAATGATACTTGACAACTTCATTGTTTCTTCTGTTTTTCATGATGCTGCTTATGCATCTAGTTGTAAACATTTTTATCTTCTTCTTCTTTATCTTGAGGTTTAATCATTACTGAAGACTGTGGTCTCTGATCTTTATCAGTAAATGCTTCAAGTCCTCATTGATTCCAGGAAGCAAGGTTGTGTCATCTGCATATGGCACATTATAAATGAGTCTTCCTTCAGTGTGATGCCACGTTCTTCTTCATATAACCCAGTTTCTTGGGCTATTTACTCAGTGTACTGATTGAACAAGTATGGTGAAAGACTACAACCCTGACGTACACCTTTTCTGATTTTAAACCATTCAGCATCCCCTTGTTCTGTTCAAATGACTGCCTCTTGGTTTGTCTACAGGTTCTTCCTGAGCACAATCAAGTGTTCCAGAATACTCATTCTTCACAATGTTATCAGTAGTTTGTCATGATCCACACAGTCAATAAAAAACGAGTAATTCTCTGCTTTCAACCAAGTTTCCTCTGATATCAGCAATGATGTCCCTAGTTCCAGTCCTTTTATGAATCCCTGTCCTTGTACTACTACAATTGATATTGAATTATCTTCAGCAAAGTTTTACTTGTGTGTGCTATTAATGATACTGGTTGGTGATTTCTGCTTTTTATTGTATAATGTTGCATCCCCGGTAGTGCAAACAGCTAACACACTTAACTACTAACCAAAAGGTTGGAAGTTCAAGTCCATCTAGAGGTGTGTGAGAAGAAAGGCCTAGCATTTCACTTCTGAAAAATCAGTCATTGAAAATCTTATGGAGCACATTTCTATGTTGATACATATGGGGTTTCTATGTTTGTACCATGCATACATATATTTGAGGAGCTCTGATAGTGTAGTGGTTACGAATTGGGCTGCAAACTTTAATGTCATCAATTCAAAACTACCGGCTGCTCTGTGGGAGAAAGATGAGGCTTTCTGCTCCTATAAAGCTTTACAACCTCAGAAACCCATGTACAGGGTCGCTATGAGTTGGAACCGACTCCACGGCACATAATCACCACCATACACATATTTAAAAATTATAAATGAGATAACTGTATTTTCTTTAGTATAATTTCTGTTGAGCTCATTCAGTAGAAACTGGAGAGGTTCTACAAAGGCTTTCTTTTTTTTTTTTTTTTCTTTTTAAGGTTTTTATTGTAGATTGAATGAAAGTTTGATGACAGGGCATATCATCAGTTTTACATTCAACAAATCATATACCTTGTTTCATTACATTGATTATAATCCCCTCCATATACCATCAGT
>NW_006408682.1:4443220-4456224 GCF_000296735.1 Chrysochloris asiatica
TTGTTCCTGTAGTGCTTTCCTAACTTCTTCCTTATTTTTCTCAACTCCATTATATAGTGTTTTGATACATTTTATAATCATTTTTCTGAATTCCTTCTCTGGTATTTCCAAAGCCTGCCCATCTTCCAGTATGGAGTGTAGGTCTACTTCCAGCTCATTTGCCTCAGTCATTTTATCTTATTTCTGGTCAAGTGCAGATATGGTCATCTCCTTCTGTTTTTTGGGCATATTCAGGGGTTATCTGTGGCCTTAATACTAAAATGGATGTGTATTTTGGTATTTTTATGCTCTCTGATTGCCTCCAGGTAGATGTGATCAAGAAATGGGCTTCCCTTTACACTCTTCTTGAGAAATTTCATGATGCTACTCTTGGTCATTTTGTTGTAATTTAGGATTTAATTTCCAGCCTCTTTCCTTTTTTGTCTGCCTGTCCCACTCCACAATCCCTGTTCAGGCCTTTTTTCTAGTTATAAACAGTTCAGGGCCAGCTGTGGCCGTTTGGTTTTAAGTGGAAACTATCTCTTTAAATTTCAAGGAGATATGTGTGCATGCATAGTAGAACCCTCCAGGGGTGGGGCTGGGGTGTCCACTAGTTCAGGCACCCCCATAGCCACCAGAATGGAGGTGCGCAGACAGCTAGGGACCAATGAACAGATACCAAAAGAAAACACTGTCCACACCTTTATCTCCATGGTTCTGTCAGGCGTCTGTAGCTGCTCTGAGCCTTCCCCTGCTTGGTGTCACCCAAGATGGTGGCTCCAGGAACAGTTGAGCATCTTGGATTAGAAAGCAATGGATTTCTTGATTCTGCTTCAAATTCCCCTAGCTGTGAGCCTTCCAACCTTCTAAATAATCCTTTATATGTGGTTCAGAGTTCTGGGACCATCCCCTGAGCCTGCTTGGTCCTATATTCTATGTTGTTGCTGATGGAGCGCCTCACTACACTTCCATCCAATTCGCCATCTTATTTGTTTTTCTCTGTCAATATATTTTTTATTGTTGTTGTTGTTGTGTGCCGTGGAGTCGGTTCCGACTCATAGTGACCCTCCACAGGGTTTCCGAGGCTGTTAATCTTTACAGGAGCAGAACGCCTCATCTTTCTCCTGTGGAGCAGCTGGTAGTTTCGAACTGCTGATCTTGCGGTTCGCAGCCCGATTCGTAACCACTATGCTACCAGAGCTCCTTAACCACTTGTTAATTATCTTTAGCAAAATTTTACTTGCATGTGATATTCATGATACTGTTAGATGATCTCCACATTTTGTTGAGCCACCTTTCTTTGAATGGGCACAAATACAGATCCATTTCAATTGTTTGACGAAGAACCTGTTTTCCAAATTGCTTAGTCTGGATTAGTGAGGTCCTCCAGTGCTACGTCAGATGAGGCTTTCTACTCCTGTAAAGATTTATAGCCTCGGAAACCCTGCACAGGGTCGCTATGGGTCGGAACCGACTTGACGGCACTTAACAACAACAACCAGTGCTACGTCAGTTTTTTGAAAGATTTCAATTCGTATTCCATCCATTCTGGATCCTTGTTTTTCACCAGTGCCTTCAGCACAGCTTGGACTTCCTTCAGTACCATTGGTTTATGATCATATGCTATCTCTTGAAAAGGCTGAACATCGACCATTTCTTTTTGGTCCAGTGACTCTGTGCACTCTTTAAGTTTTCTATCGATACTTTCTGCAGTATTCAATATTTTACCCATAGAATCCTTAAATATTACAAGTTGAAGCTTGAATTTTTTCTTCAGTTCTTTTGGTATGAGAAATGCTGAACGTGTTTTTACTTTTGGTTTTCTGACTTCAGGTCTTTGCACGCTTCATTATACTTGACTTTGTCTTTTTTTTCTTTAATGTTTTATTGTGAATTGTGTGATAGTTTACATGGGAGAACATTAGCTTTACATTCATTTCTTCCTATCATGTATTGTTTCTTTGCCGTGGTTACAGTCCCCTGCATGCATCATCAAACTTGACTTTGGCTTTTTGAGATGCCTTTTGAAATCTTCTATTCAGCTCTTTTATTTATTTATTTCTTCCATTCACTTTAGCTTTTCTATGCTCAAGAGCAAATTTCAGAGTTTCTTCTGACATCCATTTTTATCTTTTCTTTCTTTCTAATGACCTTTTGCTTTTTTCCTGTATGGTGTTCTTGATGTGATCCCACAACTTTTCTTGTCTTTGGTCATTAATGTCTAATGCATCAAATCTGGTTTTCAGATGATCTCTAAATTCAGGTGGGACATATTCAAGGGTGTATTTTGGCTCCCATGGATTTGTTTTAATTTTCTTCATCTTCAGCCTGAGCATAAATATGAGCAATTAATAGTCTGTTCCACAGTTGGCCCCTGACCTTGTTTTGGCTGATGATATGGAGCTTTTCCACCATCTCTTCCTACAGATGTAGTCAATTTGATTCCTGTGTATGCCATTTGGTGAGGTTCTTGTAGACAGTAGCCTTTTATGTTGTTTAGAGAAGTATTTGAAATGAATATATTATTGGTCCTGTGAAATTCTATCCCGTGATCTCCAGCATAATTTCTATCACCCAGCTCATATTTTGACTAGAGATATAAAATTGGGAGAGATCAGTCTATTGGTGGTGTTCACAGTCGGGAGTCAAGGTGAGTTCTCCAAGGGATGAAGAGGACCAATAGCTGAGGCCTGGACCACTCAGGCAGTCAGAGTTAAGGGGACGAGAGGGAATCTGAGCAGTAGATGAAAAGGAGCAGATAATAATGAAGGAAGAAAGCTGGGAGAGTGGTGTTACCCAAGTCAAATGAAAACTTTTTTTTTTTTTTTTTAGGAAAGAAAGAGTGATTAACTGTACTGGGTGCTGTGGATAAGTCAAGAAAGATGAGACTTTGCTGCTGAGTAAAATCATCACAGCAAGACAAATATGTGTCACTTCACTTAAATGAAATACCTAAGATAGACAAGTGTATGAGGGGGCTTCAAAACGTTTTATGAAAAACAGGAATGGAATTAAAAGATAATGAAACTTTTCCATGAACGTTTTTGAAGACTCTTATATGAAGATCAAAGTTTATTTGTGATTACCAGGGATGGGTGGAAGGGAAGAGAAAGTGGGTGGGGCTTATTACTTAGGGGATACTGAGTTTCTAACACGGGTGATAGGAAATTTTAGAAATGGTTAACAGTAATGGTTGAACAACATAATCATGTCAGTAAATTGTATGTGTGAAGAATGTTGAAAAGGCAAATGATGCGTTACCTATATATTTACTACAATCTAAAAGAAAGGAAGAAAGGTGAAGACTATGAATTTACTTTGGCTGTGGTCTCACAAGGGCCACTGGAAACGCGACAAAGTAGTCTTGATGGCAGCAAAGGCCTATTTGGAGAAGGTTCTAGAGAAAACTTTAGGAATCATCTTTCTGATGGAGTGTACAGGCAACTCTCTCACAAACTTTGCTGTCATGAAGGAGGGAAATGGCATGTAACTAAAGGGTTTGTGGGTCAAAAAAGGTATTTTTAATTCTTTTTATAATGTTTTATTGTGAATTATGAGATAGTTTACATGAGAGAACATTAGTTTTACATTCATCCTATCATATATTGTTTCATTGCCATGGTTACATTCCCCTCCATGCATCAGCAGTCAACGAAATGATATACACTACAAGCCTGCCCCCTGGTTGTCAGCACACAGCCCCTCTCCCTCTCTGTGTCTAAAGTCCCCAGCTGCTCCATCTCTCCACGTCATCGTCTCTGCCTCCATCTCAGGCATCACTGCTTCTCTGGGTAGGGTCCCGCTCTCTGCAAAGAAGGGAGTTTTTATGGGGAAAAATTATATAGTGTTTGTATGTTGAGGGGACTAAACTAAAAGAAGCAGAAACTTATGATGGACATTTACAATTCATGATTCTTTCACTAGCTGATTGCTTCTGTTTTGTTGTGCTCCATCAGATTTTCATTAGTTGATTTTCAGATGTTGATTTCTAGGTCTTTTTTCCTAATCTGTCGTAGTCTGGAAGCTCCACTGAAACTTGCCCTGCTGTTTCATGAGATACCAGATACATAGCTTCCAACATCACAGCAACACATAAGCACCACATGACAAACTGACAGATGGCCTGAAACATACCAACAACCAGGATCAGGCAGCATTTCATTCTGTTTCACATGAGGTCACCCGGAGTCAGACAAGACTCAGGGCAGGAAACAAGCTGATTACTTACTTAGCCTTACCTTCTTGATTTAAAGACAGACGTTATCGCTTCTCACTTATAACACCTGTTGTTGTTGTTAAGTGCCATAAAGTTGGTTCTGACTCATAGTGACTCTGTATAGGGTTTCCAAGGAGCAGCTGGTGAGCTTGAACCATCAACCTTGCAGTTCTAACCGTCCTTGCGGTCTAGTGCATTAACCCACAGTGGCACACCAGGACTCCTACAATACCTGGGTGTGTCCAAAACCTCCTTGGAGGCACTCCTCTAAGCCTTTTCTTCTCATAATTGAACCCTCAAAGCCACCAGTGTCACCCTATATGATAAATAGCATCATTGTCCTGAAATTTTAGGTGCAAAATATAAACAAAGAGAATTTAGGTAGTTGTCCCGAAGAGCTGGGACTCAGTCCAAGCAAGCAGTTTCTGATGCTTGTGGTCTTAATCGTTACTGTCTCAGGGAGAAGAAACAATCTCTACTTTTTTCAGTCCCTTCTTTCTCCAGATTCCTATTGGCTTCTCCAATCCCCTCTATTGTGTCACCAAATCAGAGTATCTGTCTTATTGTTCCCCAGTAGTAAGTATATCAACATCAGTGGCATATGCCTTTTTTACTGCTTCCCTTTCAGAAATGTGGTGGATTTTCTCTTCGTTGGATTGTCAGTCAATGTGTAACTAGGAATTCAAGTGTTCCCTTATCATCTTCAATTGTCCAGTAGCCTTTCTATCTTGCTTCTCATATAAAACTTCCAGTAAATGCCAGATAATGTTTTCTTTCAAGAGTTAGTCTTTCTTTCTGGGAAAATACTACAGAGGACAATTTGAAAAGATGCTACTGTTTTGAAAGACTTCCGAGGAGGTAGGCACCAGGCCTGCTCACCCTAACCTGAACGCAGGCTAACTGCACGTTCCCAGTGAGACTGCTTCCTTTCCCACCCAGAACGCTTGTACTGGAGCTACCAGCCAAGGTCATAATTGCAGATGCCATCTGTCAGCACCAAGGAAAACAGGATTCCGGGAGAAGACAGGCTTGTGTGGAAATGCAACCTGTCATTTTAGTGTATTTGACTTGTTACCTTTTCCTCTTCTGTTACTCCCACCTTTTGTTCTTTGTGGTTTGCTATGCTGTTCTCTTCCTCTCTCAGGAGTCCCAGTTGACACAATCATGAGCTGCTTTTTGGCATTGATTCAGACGCCATTCAGCCTTCTCCAGAGAGCAAGGCATACTTTGTCATCAGTCAGCAAGAGCCTCCTATTCCCTGTTCTGTCTCTTGCTAGAATATGGACTGAAGGAGCATGGAGATAAATGACTATCTAGAGTGCGGGTGGGGAACCTTTGGCCCATGGGCTGTATAAGGCCCTCGGAATCATTTGGTCTGACCCTGCCAAGGCAACCACAGTTAAAGCCTTTATATTGTTATTGTTTTTAAGTGCCGTCAAGTTAATCTCGACCCATAGTGACCCTGTGTAGGGTTTCTGAGGCGCAGCTGGTGAGCTTGAACCACCAACCTTGCAGTTCAAACGGCTTTGCAGTCTGGTGCATTAACACACAGCACCACACCTGGACACCAGCTATCACATTAGGGGTGAGTTAATTAAATGTTTAACCAAATATGTTGTTGTGAAGTGCCGTCAAGTCAGTGTTGACTCATAGGGACCCTCTATAGGGTTTGCAAGGAGCAGCTGGTGGGTTTGAACGGCTGACTATTTGTTTCAAAGTCCAGTGCTAATCCTACACTGCCACACCAGGAGTCTTAACCAAATATAACAGACTACTTTTTAAGTTGGTAATTTTGTATGGTACATGAATGAGCTTATAAATTTGGTAGAAAAAAATGTTTCCCACCCCTGTCTTAGAGCACAAAAAGAATTTAGGAATCATCTTGTCCAACTTGCTGTCTCAAATGTTTCATGAAATGATGTGTATAATGAACACTGAGAGATGGTGGTGATTCCATGGTGGAATTCTCACCTTCTATGCAAGAGACCGGAGCTCAATTCCTGGTCAATGCACCTCATGGGCAACCCATTTGTTAGTGGAGGCTTGTGTGGTGCTATGAAACTGAGCAGGTTTCAGCAGTTTTCAGACAAACATGAGCTAGGAAGAAAAGCTTAGGGATCCACAACTGACCAGTCAATGGGTCAAAATGCTTTGATCTGCAAGCCCTCATGGGGGTGATGCCATACTGGACATATCTTGTACATGGGCTTGCCATGTGTCGATGAAAACTAATGATAATTTAGTAAACATGAAAATCTAATCTGGCCCATTGTTTCTCATTTAACAGATGAAGACTTGGAGGCCCAGGGAGATTATATGACCTGTTCAAAGTCACAAGTAGAACCAGATGTAGATCTAGTGCCTTCGCCTTTAGAGCTTCATCTGATGTCCTAAACCCAGATGAAATAAACTTCACAGGAAACAGGAAGACTGATCTTCCGGATCTCACAGGTTGGTGCATATGACTGGGTTCACAGCTGAGACAGGGTGGCTTGAACAACCAGCTCACCAAGAGAAGACTCTTGGGTCATATATATATAGCATCATTTGTTGATGATCTACCATATTACGTTATCTTAAGTGATTTCCTTATATATTCCCTATTTTCACCAAAACTGCAAAATTTTGTTTCCATTTTACACATGATGGAGTTGAAGCTCAGAAGTTAAGATCAAAGTCATGATCACACATCTGCAAGCAGAGAAGCTAAGACTTAAACTCACTCAAGACTGAGTAGAGGCATTGTCAGATGTTAATGTATTCATTTTCCGTGGGAGACAAGAAAGCATCACCACACTACTTGTTTTAACCAGTTATCATACCATATCCCCCCAGTGAGAAAACTCACTTGGAAATTCAGATTAAGATAAGAAAGTTCTTATTGAACATAAAAACGGAACAAAGGAAATCCGATATCCCTAAAGGATATTTTAATGTGGTAGATAGCCTGATGAAACAGCAGTCTCCTTTGTGCGGATGGCTTCATTGTCCCTGCCAAGCTGATGAGAGGACCTGTGTCAGCCTGCCAGAGCAGCTGCCTCTGATGCAACACAGAGTCACACTGCAGCTCTGGGCCTGAGTCCTTCTCTTCACTATTACAGTCATGCTTGTGATTCAGTTTCCCTTCCCTAGTTACATTTAAGCATGTCATAATTCATAGCTTTTTGTACATGGGTTACATTTTACATTGTCTGCTTCTTAACAGGATTTAGGGAAGGTCCTTACCCTGGTCAGAAGCTCATCTCCAAATAATAGCTAGGAAGAAAATAGAAAGCATTGTTTCTGGGGTGGGGTAAGGGTAGATAATTTTGTACATGTCATTTACAGTAAATGCAGTCAAGTAAATCTCAAGTAAATATTGGACATTTTCTTGGATGGTAGTCCTTGGGAAATCCAACTTCCTTCAGCTACTGTTCCCGACTTATATGTAGTTTTTGGTTTTGGTTTATTAGCTTTTTACAATAGTATTTGCACATATAAAACAGTATAAAAGGGCACACACACACACATAGATATACACAAACATGTTGTTGTTGTTAAGTGCTGTTGAGTCTATTCTGACTCATTGTGATCCTATATAGGGTTTATGAGGGGTTGCTGGTGGGTTTGAATCACCAACCTTGTGGTTAACAGTTCAGTACATATCCTACAGCACCACACCAGAAGCCACCATATACACTCATACATATGTAGAAACCCAGAAAGATCATCAGAATGGAACCCCATCATATGTTGAAACAGAACTACCTGTGTTTCTAATGTAAATCAAACCCCACCCCACCCCCACTTTTTTTTTGGTTTTCATTATCACTTTTTATTATCATTATCTTTATAAATCAAGAGTGTTTTAAACGTCTTCAAGTGAATATCTGACAAGGAAAACATCAGCAAATTATATTCTGTAACATTGTATGTAGTATAGTTGTTGTTGTTAAAGTACCATGGAGTTGGTTCCGACTCATAGTGACCCTGCACTAGGTTTCTGAGGCTGTAAATCTTTACAGGAGCAGAAAGCCTTATCTTTCTCCAATGGAACAGCTGGTAGTTTCAAACTGCTGACCTTGAGATTAGCAGCCCAACTCGTAACCACTACGCTACTAGAGCTCCTTTATATATATTGTTGAGTATATATTACTAATTATTATTGTTCCAATTCATACTGACTCTGTATAGGGTTTTTAAGTAGCAGCTGGTGGGTTTGAACCACTGACCTTGCAGTTATCAGTCCAATACTTCTCCTGTAGTGCCATACCAGGACTTCTACTAATGATTCGGTGTACCTATAAAAAACAAAAACCAGATAGTCATAAGTACCATTTATCATAACTCGAATGTCATCAGGGACTACCTGTATATATGGAGTCCTGGTATGGCACTGTGAGATAATGCGCTGGACTGCAAAGTCGGTTGGAACTGCAAGGTTGGCAGTTCAAGTTCACCAGTTACTCCTTGGAAACCCTGTACAGGGTCATTATCAGCTGCTCCTTGGAAACCCTATGCAGTGATGCAATGAGTCAGAAGCAACTCAATGACACTTAAAAACGACTATACATATGCATATGTGTATATATTTACATATATATGTATATATAAGGAGCTCTGGTAGCGTAGTGGTTACAAATCGGGCTGCGAACCGGAAGGTCAGCAGTTTGAAACTACCAGCTGCTTTGCGGGAGAAAGATGAGGCTTACTGCTCCCTTAAAGATTTACAGCCTCGGAAACCCTGTCCAGGGTCTCTATGGGTCAGAACCGACTCCATGACACATAACCACCACCAGCACCAAACACCAACACCAAATACACATATATATTTTTATGTGTGTGGGGCACTTCATAAAATGTATGAAAAAAATCTCATTATCTTTCAATTCCATGTTTCCACAAACTTTTTGAAGGCCCCTCAAATAATAAAAAGAACCGACTCTCCTTCCAACCTTTAGTGAGACCTGCAGCTCACTCGTTCTGGAAGCAGCCAATCTTGTCCACCTGCTGTGCATATTTACACTGAGTATTTTCATGAAAAGTGGTAATGTGTGTTTCACAAAGTTATCATGTGTGCCTGGCTTACCATAGACACTTTGTAAAGGCTAACACCATTTCTTATGGGAGCCTTGGCTCCCGCCTCTGTCAGCCAGCCCTTGGCCTCCACACTGTTGCCGAGACCGTGCTGGCAGGACCTAGGGAAGAGGTGAAGCTCAGATCCATTTCATTTCCTGACCGTAGGGTAAATTATTAAAAGTGCCAGTAACTGCCAAAAGAACCAACAGACCTGTGTTGGAAGAAGTGCAACCAGAGTGCACCTTGGAGACCAGGATGGCCAGACTTTGTCTCTCATACTTTGGACATATTGTCAGGAGCAACCAGTTTCTGGAGAAAGATATCATGTTTGGTAGGGTGGAGGGTCAGAGAAAAAGAGGAAGACCCCCAGTGAGATGGATTGACCAAGTGGCAGCATTGATGGGCTCAAGCATGGCAACAATAGTGAGGTTGACCCAGGATTGGACATTGTTTCATTCTGCTGTGCATAAGGTCATTATGAATCGATACCGACTTGATGGCAATTAACAACAACAGCAACAACAGGGTAAATTAAGTAAAGGATTTAACACCAGACAAAGTTGAGTTAAAGTACAAACTGGAGTTTGGATGAAGTTCAGATCTTAGATTCTAGAGCTGCACTGTCTACTGTCACTGCCACATAGGGTTATTTCCATTTCAAGCTAAATTAAACTACTCAGTTCTCCAGGCACATTAGCCTCATTTCACATGTTCATTAGCCACGTGTGCATAGTGGCTGCTGTCTTGGACAGAGCAGATGCAGACCACTTCCACCACTGCAGAAAGTTCTACTGGACAGTGTTGTTGTCAGTGGCTCAGCTTTCTCTTCACCCCTGTCTCCCATTTAGCTGGCTCAGGAACCACCCAGAGTGACTTTCAGGCTTCTGATTCTATACAGTCTTTGATCTTCATCAATAAGTGCTTCAAATCCTGTTCACTTTTAGCAAACAAGATTGTGCCATCTGCATATCAGAGGTTGCTAATGAGTCTTCCTTCAATTCTGCCCCTGTGTTCTTCTTTGTTTAGTCTTTGTTATTGTTGTTAAGTGCCACTGAGTTGGCTCCAACTCACAGTGACCCTGTATAGGGTTTCTGAGGAGTGGCTGGTGAGCTTAATCTGCCAACCTTGCAGTGCAAACCGACCTTGCAGTCCAGCGCATTCATCCACAACTCCACACCAGGACTCCGTATATACAGTCCAGCTTCTTGTATTATTTGCCCAATTGAAAGTCAAGTCAGATTCAGAGGATGACATGGAGTGCAGGATATGTTTGCTGATATTGTATCTTGGCTGAAAGCAGAGAATACCAGGAAGATGTTTGCCAGTGTTTTACTGGGTATGCAGCAGCATTCATTTGACTGTATAGATCCTAATAAACTATGGATAACATTGGCAAGAATGGGAATTCCAGAACACTTAATTATGTGTGCTCATGTGAAAACTGTACACAGGCTAAGAGGGATTCATTCCAACTGATCAAGGTGATACTGTATAGTTTAACATCAGGAAAGGTGTGTGTCAGGGCTATGTTATTTCACCATATCCTTTCATTCTTATGGTTTAGGAGGCTAGAAGCTTAAGTTCAGACTACCAGCTCTAAGCTTTCTGTCTTTTGGTTTTGGAGGAAACTCGTTGTCTCTTTTGAGTTTCTGGGTGATCTTCATGTAGCTTAGCACCTGTCTTCCCAGTCTCTGCTTCTATTCCTTGTTTTTAAAATCTCTTGTATATCTCAAAAGAGCTTGATTTAACATTCACCTTATACCAATCCTTTCTCTTAACTAACAAAGAAAATCTATTCACAAATGGGATTATAACCTCAGGCATAGAAGTTAGGCTATATAACACGTCTTTGGGGGCAGGGACAATCTATAGACTGGTCATGCCCAGTTGTTTTTAGTATTGATACAGAACTACCATCTCTCATGTTTGTGAGCTAGTGTACGTACGTCAGCTCAAACTACTGAAGAAGTCTGCTAGTATTTCTTGCTGACATTGTTATTGCTACCTGCTCTAACACTGCCGCTCTTCTTAATAAAATGTCTACTATTCAAACAAATAAAGATTTAAATTAGATGAAAAAACTAGCTCTTGAATTACATTTTGAAGAAAGAAAACTCCAGGGTGTGAATGATAACATCATACTTCATGCTTAATGCATTGCCCAGGACAAGTTCCAAAGAACTAGGGAGATCATTAGGAATGATTTACCTGCATGGTATTACTCAGAGCCTGGGGTCATCTTGTCTGCAGGTTTTTGTAAAATTTGTAATACATTTCAATAGCTCTCTGAATGAAAAACAGCATAGAGCTAAATCTTTTCAAAGTGCCTCTGTAGATCACAAATTTAATCAAAATTCCAAGATACTCTGGAAAAGAGTAAGTTCTGTCTCCATTAAAAACAAACAAACTCACTCTGCAAGGCTATCTGTTACGAGTGCTTCCACCTTACCACTGTCCCCGGTGCCACTGTATCTGTTCATGTCCTGTAATCTGGTGTAGTTCAGGACTGGCCCTCTGCCTAGGGCAGAGAAAGTAGAAGATACAACAGAGGGGCAGTTTGAGTATTTGAGGACAAGTTCCTTAGGAATAGGTATTCGTCTGCTCATTTGGAAGCATTCACTCCTCCCTTACTGACATGGTTAAGTTCCAAAGACCAGGTCCTTATGTGAAAATTGGCCTTATGCAAAAATGGAAGATGACCACATCAGCTTACAAAATGAAAGATGGTTACATCATCATCTAACTGCCAAATTTCATCACCAAATCACTGCCCAGTCAAGTCGACACATAACCTTAATCACCAGAGCCAATGTTACTCTAGGCTTCCCTGTTGCCCTTCATTACTGCCAGATGTATGTTGTTAATGTGCAAAATAATCAGATAATAGATTTCTTTTACTGTTGTAAATGGGAACTGTTGGATGAGGTTCAGTAAGTAAGGAATAGGCACTTTTATTAACATCTGTTCCCACCCAGCGTATTCTATTGAAGAAAAAGTTCATCTTCATTTTCTACTCATCAAAATGTTGGATTGTGGCTAATCCAAATCACTGAGGTGATCTGTCAGTTTTGGCCTCAGTGACTGCACAGCTTTCTTGCACACCCTGTGAATTCATGAGGTAATTTGGCTTGTTTCCCTCACAGCTGTCTCGTGTCAATTCAATGAAGAGCAAAGTGACAAATGGCCATTCGAAGGCGAGGTCATGCAATCCTGTCTCTGATTGTTATGGGTTCACATCTCATACTAGTGTTAAAGACAAAAGCAGACTAGGAAATGGATATATCATGCAATTAGAAGAACTACAACCAGAATGATCCTTAAAAGTAAAGATGGTGAGACTTTGGTACAATTTCTTTAGACATGTTATTAGGAAAGACCAATAGCTAGCAAAAGAGATTATGTTTGGTCAAGTGAAAACAGGAGAAGCCCTCAGTGAGGTAGGTGATGCTACAACTGTAACAAAGGGCTTAAATGTAGCAATGATTATGAAGACGGCACAGGAACAGCCAAGGTTTCATTCTCTTACATATGGAGTTGAGTCACAGCTGACTCAAGGCAACTAGCATCAAAGCAAGGGGAAGGAAGTAGTTATTTTGCTTAATAAAAGTTTAAGTTGTTAAGCTGGAAATAAATTCATATACTTTTTTTTTTAAGTTAAGGTTTTTATTGTGGATTGAGTGAAAGTTTACAGGGCACATCATCAGTTTCACATTCAACAATTCATATAACTTGTTTCATTACATTGATTATA
>NW_006408682.1:4459258-4467276 GCF_000296735.1 Chrysochloris asiatica
TATTCCTTTATATGTGGTTCAGAGTTCTGGGACCATCCCCTGAGCCTGCTTGGTCGGGTATTCTGTGTTGTTGTTGGCAGAGCTCCTTTACTGCACTTCCACCCGATCCGCCATCTTGTTTGTTCTCCAAATTCATATACTTTTCCTAAGGTCTCTAAAATATACTCTAGCGTCTCTTTCTTTCTCTCTTAGAACAGATATTTCAACAGTTCCTTGTGCTAGTCCTATTGGTACATCTGACCTAAGACATGGTATTTTCAGTAGTCTCATATGCATGTGAAAGTGGGATAGTGAATAAGGAAGACAGTAGAATAATTGATGCATTTGAGCTATGGTGTTGGAGAAGAATGTTAAAAGTACCATGCACTGTTAGAAGAATAAACAAATCTGTGTTGGAAGAAGTACAGCCAGAAGGTTCCTCAGAAACCAGGATGATGAGAGTTCATCTCTCATACTTCAGACATATTATTAGGAGGGACCAGTCCCTGGAGAAAGACATCATGCTAGGTAAAGTGGAGGGTCAGTGAAAAAAAATGAAGATCCTCATTGAGGTGGATTGGCACAGTGGCAGCAGCAATGGGTTCAAGCCTAGTAATGATGGATTTGATTGTGAGGATGGTACAGGACCAGGCAGTGTTTCCTGCTATTGTGTATAAGGTCGCTATGAGTCAAAACCAACTCAACAACACCTAACAATAACAACATACCTACTATCAGTTGACTTTAAGTGAAAAAGTTTATTCTGGATTATGTGAGTGGGTCTTGTCCAACCAATCAGTTGAAAAGCTTAAGAGCAAATACTGAGTTGCCCCAGAAAAGACACTCTATCTTTAGATTCTAGCATTAACTCCTGTCTGTTTCCAGTCTGCCAACTTGCCCTACTGATGTTAGGCTTGCCAGCCTTCGGAGGCTTGTGAACCAATTCTTGCAAAAATATCTTGCCACTTTTGCAAATTGGAAAGTCAGTAAAATGGGTGTTCTGTAGATAGGTGTGCTGGTCATGATTAGATCTGTGTTTAGGTCTTGGTGAGAACAATTGCATGGGAAGAGATCAGAGACTTGGAGATGTAAAGAGTCTCTTACATTACCTAAGACACAAGATGATGAAAATGGAAACATATGTGAGGGCCATGTTGAAAATGGAATTCATAGAATTTGGTAGCTGACAGGGTTGGGGTAAGGGGAAGTCCAAGTCAGGTGTAAGGGGAGACCAAGGTCTTGGTGACCAAAAAGACAATATTGTTAAAACACCTGTCATAGCACTAACACCCGCCCCATGGGTACTTAAATTAGATTCCATCTCCCTTGACAGGACATCAGACATCAAGTTAATGACAGGTTCGGATTAGACCAAGCTTTCACAGATAAGTCAAGTCCTCATTCAAGGCTTTAATGTATCCTTGAGAAGTCTCTTCAGCATTCCATGGTGAATTATCTCTCATCTCTTAAAGACTCATCGGCCACATGCCTCCCGCCAACTTCTGACCTTCTTCTCCTTTTAACAAACAAACTTCTTCCTCCATCACCTGTTATTATAAAGGATTTCTACCTCAACCACCTAGGATGAAAAATTTAATAGACACATTTCCAGTATCCTCTTAAGTGATCCTCAGCATCATTTACTAGAAATGTTACCTCCTTTTCTTATCCTCATTAGATGTCGCCCAACTTCCTTCCATCTCCCTTCATCCTTCCTCTCTCCTTATCTGTTACACTCTCTCCTTACCTTCATTTTTCTCAGCCTTTCTTTCTCCTTACTTCCTTTTTCCTTCTTACACTCTCTCTCTCCTCTTCCCTTTTCTATTTCTTTCCTCTTCCCCTCATTCTCTCACCACCTCCCCATTTCCATGATAACACACTTATTTCTTTCTTTGTCTTTGCCCACTATTTCTTGGTCTGTTTGTTGGAAGCTTCTTCTCAGAGCTCAGTCCCTGGCCATTTTCTTTGCCCCCTGCACCCTTACTTCCCATTGGATATATCTGTTTGGGCTAGCATATGGACAAGCACCAAATATATGTCACTCGACATCTTTGGAAGACTTGGTCAACTGACTGGAAGAGATCCATATTTGTGCCCATTCCAAAGAAAAGTGACCCAACAGTATGTGGAAATCATCAGACAATATCATTAATATTGCAGACAAGTAAAATTTTGCTAAAGATAATACAAAAACAGTTGCAACCATACATTGACAGAGGACTTCCAAAAGTTCAAGCCAGAGTCAGAAGAGGATGTGGAAAGAGGGATATCATTGCTGACGTCAGATGGATCTTGGCTGAAAGCAGAGAATACCAGAAAGATGTTTATTTGTGCTTTATTGACTAACATCCTCAATTAAAACTGGACTGAAGAAAGAAATGGCATCAGTTCAACGGGACACTTCAGAATTAATAGGAAAGATCAGTAATACAGGGAGGAAATCCACATTCCCTAGATAGTGGGTCTGTTTTCAATGAATGCTACACTTACCTCAAAAATATGGTTCTGAGAGAGATGGTGGTTCAGCAAAATCAAGGCCTCGAGACCACAAATCAGGAAACCCATATTTTTATCCATTTCTCTCAAGGATTATCTTCTTCTCACCAGCAGGTTGTCCGGGCACTGAGCTTTGGTTTGAACAGGGCCTCAGAGGCTGGAGTTGGCATGAAGGTAGGGCAGAAGCTGGGAGAAACCAAATGACAGTATCCAGGGAAAAAGGAAGTCCGCAGTGGTTCGGTGGTAGAGGGCTCACTTTCCATGCAAGAGACCAAAGGTTGATTCCTGGCCAATGCAACTCATGTGTTAGTGGAGTGTATTGCTATGAAGCCAAATAGATCTGAGTGAGCTTTCAGACTAACACAGACTAGAAAGGCAGACCTAATGAGTTACTGTCAAAGGTCAGACAATGAAAACCCTAAGGGTCACCATGGTGATCATGGGGAGGGCACAGCAAAGGGCAGTGTTTTGTACTGTTTGAATGGAGTCACTAACAGGGACAAAAAGCCAATACCTATAATGCGCTGGGACAGAAGGGTGGTGCAGAAACCTTATACAGGATCACTGTGAATTGAAACTGACTTGACGGCACTTACCAACATCAACAACAATACGCAAAGAAATAGTACTAAAAAGGAGAGAACCAGGTCTAAAGTAGAAGAGACCGCTAATAGTACTAAAAAGGAGAGAACCAGGTCTAAAGTAGAAGAGACCGCTAATAGTACTAAAAAGGAGAGAACCAGGTCTAAAGTAGAAGAGACCGCTAATAAACACTTATTGCTGTTATGTTGATTTTGACTCACGGCCACCATGTAGGACAGAGCAGAACTGTCCCCAGAGGGTTCCCAAGGTTGTAGACCTACACAGCTGCAGACCGCTACTTCTTTCTCCTGTCGGGTGGCTAATGCCACCCAGTCTTCTGACAACTACTGTTGTTGTTGTTAAGTTACATGAAATTGGTTCCTGACTCATAGTGACCCTTGAATAGGGTTTCCAAGGAGTAGCTGGTGGGTTTGAAGTGCTGACCTGTGGTTAGCAGTCCAGTGCTTATCCTATAACACGATACCAGGAATCCTGACCTAAAAATTAAATAATAATGTGTTCAGGAGGGTTGGTGGAGGCCTGTCTGCCTGGGAAATCAGTGGCAGCTGGCCACTTCTCTGGCAGCTGTTACGGGAGCTTCACTGTTAATCATTATCATCATCTTTTTCTTTTGCTTCTTAGTTTCCTCAGTTGCAAACTGAGTTTAGTAAATCTACTGGTATTGCCTGTGTGTGTGTCTGTCTGTATTACCTCTCTGTCTGTCTGCATTGCACATGTGGACAGCCTGTGCCTTGAATTTCTAGACCGCCATAAGACTACTAGGAGTGAGACACATGTGCCCGCTGGCCTCAGCCATTCTAGGGGAGCTGTGTTTGTCTGCACTTGAGCTGAACAAATAAGACACTTATACAGTACTGGCAAAGTGAAAGCCATGATTTATAGAAAGCACACAGTAAACACTCACAACTGATTTTCAAAGGTGAATTACTTATCCTCCCTCAATTACACATGTCTGTCTTTATGTCACTGGGCTTTAGACACTGGGGTACATGTCAGATGCTGTCTTCATATCACCCCTGCTTCTGTCCATCACATGCTGCCTGGGGGTCCTATACGGCACCGGAGCCTTCTGCTGTGTCACTGGGTCCTTCTAAGCTTTAGCTGCTGGCTCCCCTCCCTGCTACTTGAGCCTGTGTATCCCAAGGGCCCGCTTGGCCCCTGTCATGCTGCTTGGGTGGTAGGGACATGCAACCTACGTACAGGCACACTCAGGTCTCAGCCCTGCACAGACAAGGATTGTAGAGTTGTTTTAGTTCTGCCAGCAAGTACCTGCTGGCATCCAGCACCTCCTGCCCGAAGGCACTCAGCTCTCTCTGTGTCTTAAAATCCACAGCAGCCACCTCTCTCTGTGGGCCGACCAGCCCACTATCTCCCCATCTTCACTGTTACTACTCTCTGCTGGGTCTAGGTGGTTCTCAGCACAGGGACCCCAGATCCAAAAGATGCAATCTGCTTCAGGGTCTTCTTGATGATAATGTGGTCCTCTGAATCTCTGTGGATTGGTCCTTATCTAAGCCAAGCAGGTTGACAAAACTGACCACTTCCCTAGCTAGACCACAAGGGCTCAGTCTTGTTAGGTGAATTTTCCAACAACTATTGGCATAATAATTGACCAGTCCTTTGCAAGATTGTGGCCCAGGCAATCACTTTGTGTTAGAAAGATCATATAAAAACAGTATATTGTAGCACATAACATCTGCTCCTCACTTGGATATTCCTAAAATGGATGAGTTATTGAGCCTTGTTCCCAGGCATTTTTAAAGATGTGTGGTAGTTCCTGTCTTCAAGGTGTCCCTTACAGTAGAACTGTGACAAGAACAAAATGAAAGAATAGGGAATAATTTGGTCATGATAATCATTGTGCATCAGAATTCACCTTGATGTTACCAGATGCTCAGAATTTACAAGACTAGAACATGGGCAATGTCTGTTTTGGCTACAATGGGAAAATGGTTAAATTTGCTCCCTCCTGCCTTCTCTGGTAAGAGAACTTGTGGTTAAGTGACTATTTACCAAAAGCTTGGTGGTTCAAACCTATTAGCTGCTCTATAGAAGAAAGATGTAGCAGTCTGCTTCTAGATAGATTTATACTTTTTAAAACCCCATACGACTTCCAGGAGATCGCTCTTAGTCAGAATTGGTTCAAAGGCAGCGGATGAGCTTTATCTATGTGCAACTTAAAAGCGATGTCAGTTAGTCCAGGCTGACCAAGGTTTATGTCACTAGCACAACACCAAAAACCTAACATCTCAGAAACCAACAGGGCAGCAGGAATTGGTCCATAGTTCTACCTCCTGATCAAGGACTATGAGCTGCTACCATGTTTGCTTACAATGAATTTGGTAATTTTGCCTAGTAAATGTGTTTAGGTGCAATTACAATCCTCCCAGACCCAGCCATCTGGTTGTCTACTTCCCAAACAGTAATGACTGATCAAGAATTTAGAAGGGGCAGTTTCATCTCCATCTGGACTATTCTGAAGAGCTACTGAAATAGCAAATGCCTTTTGTCTGGCTAGGCTTATTTCAAATAAATCGAACAGACTATTGAAAAGCAACCACCCTTTCTCCCTTCTTCAGCCCTTTTCTTGCCCCTCAGTCCAGGCTTTCATCCTTGATTAAAGCAGAGGCACCCTTGGATCCCACCCTCTGTGAGCTGCCCAAGTTTGAGAGGAGCCAAAGGCTACCTTCCTCATTCCTTACTTCCACATTCATCAACTGTTGGGAATTCTACCATAAAAGATGTTCCTTTAGCTATTTCTTTGACTCCGCAGCAGCTGCCATATATTTGCCAATGTCTGACCTAGGAGAGGAGCCCGGTGGTACAGTAGTTAAGTGTTCAACTGCTCGTCTAAGAGTTGGTGGTTTGAACCCACTGGCCACTCCACAGGAGAACTATGTGGCAATCTGCTTCTGTAAACCTTGTTGATGCTCAGTACTGATGAGTTATAATTTATAGCAATCCTGTATACAGTTTCCAAAGAGTGGCTTCTGGGATTGAACAGCTCACCTTGTGGTTAGCAGTCTAGTGCTTATCCTACAACACTATACCAGGACATCTCTGTAAAGATTGTTGTTAAGTGCCACTGATTTGGTTCCTACTCATAGAGACTCTGTATAGGGTTTCCAAGAAGTGGAGGGTGGGTTTGAACCACCAACCTTATGGTTAGCAGTCCAATGCTGACCCTACAATATCATACCAAGACATCCTTGTTCCACTCTATCCTACAGGGTTACTGTGAGTTGGAATCAACACAATAGCAATGAGTTTGGTTTTGGTTTATGGCCTGGGAGGGTAACATGAAACATGCAGTTTTTTGTTAGGCCAGATACTGTGATCAGATCTGAGATTATCAACTTTCGAATTAGGGAAGAGAGGAAATAGGGAATACTTACTTACTGAAGGGGGATGTTGTCATTGTATGCCATTGAGTTCTGACTCGTAGTGGCCCTGTATAGGGTTTCTGAGGCTATAAATCTTTAGCGGAGCAGAAAGCCTCATCTTTTTTTGGAGGAACATCTGATGGGTTCATACTGCTAACTTTGTAGGTAGTAGCCCAACATGTGTTGTTGTTGTTGTTGAGTGCCATTGAGTCGATTCCGACCCATAGCAACCCTGTATAGGGTTTCCAGCAAGGCTGGTGAGCTTGAACCACCGACCTTGAGGTGCAAACAACTTTGCAGTCTGACTCATTAGCCCAGGTGTTTGTTGTTGTTGTTGAGTACCATGGAATCAGTTCTGACTCATAGTGACCCTGCACAGGGTTTCCAAGGCTGTAAATCTTTACGGGAGCAGAAAGCCTCATCTTTCTTCCGTGGAACTGCTGGTAGTTTCAAACTGCTGACCTTGATGTTGGCAGCCCGACTCGTAACCGCTATGCTACCAGAGCTACACCAGGTGTTGGGAAGGTGTAAATACACATTCTTTGGTGAAGGTACTGAATTGAGAAATGTATTAGTCCATGAGTGGTACAAACGGTTAATACATTTTACTGCTAACCACATGGTCAGTGGTTTGAGTCTGCCAGAGATGCCTCAGAAGGACGGCCTGGTGACTTACTTTTGGAAAACCAGACACTGAAAATCCTGTAGAGCACAGTTCTACTTTGACACATGTGATATCACCCCTGAGTGGTAGCTGACTTGATGAACCGTTGTTTTTAGCTTTCTAGTGATGATATTGAGTCCTGGTGTGGCACTGTGGGTTGATGAGCTAGACTGCAAAGTCGGTTTGAACTGCAAGGTTCGTGGTTCAAGCTCACTAGTTGCTCCTTGGAAACCCTCTACAAGGTGGCTAAGGTTTGGAACCAACTTGACGGCACATAACAACAACAATAAGTGATGATATCATCACTAGGAAACTGAAAACAACAGTCCATCAATTTAGCTACTACTCAGGGACGATACTACATGGGTCAAAGTAGAACTGTGCTCTACAGGATTTTCAGTGACGGGTTTTCCAAAAGTAAGTCCCCAGGCCTGCTATGGAGTCCTAGTGTGGTGCTGTGGGTTAATGCGTCAGACAGCAAAGCCATTTGAACTGCAAGGTTGGCGGTTCAAGCTCACCAGCAGCTCCTCAGAAACCCTATGTTGTTGTTGTTGTCAGGTGCCATTGAGTCAGAACCAACTCATAGCGACCCCATGCACAGCAGAACGAAACAATGTCCGATCCTGGGCCAACCTCACTACCGCCACCACACTTGACACCATCAATGATGTCGCCTGGCTGATTCATCTCGTTGGGGGTCTTCCTCTTTTTCCCTGACCCTCCACTTTACCCAGCATGACATCCTTCTCCAGCAACTGTTCTCTCCGGACAATGTGTCCAAAATATGAGAGACGAAGCCTAGCCATCTTGGCCTCCAAGGAGCACTCTGGTTGCACTTCTTCCAAAACAGATCTATTGGTTCTTTTGGCAGTCCATGGCACTTTCAGTATTCT
>NW_006408682.1:4469987-4473378 GCF_000296735.1 Chrysochloris asiatica
TCTGGCTCAAAGGCGGGATTTCTGTCCTTGGATGTCAATCAAGAAGCAGAAGCACAGCAGGGGCAACAGGGTTGTAGTGAGACGCTTTGGGCTGGGCTTGTGGGTCTCCAAGTTGGTAGACCCCGCCTCAAAGCCAGAATCCAACGGTTAGGCTAGGAAGGCGCTCTTGCGTCAGGGGTAAGTAGTACAACCTGGCCTGCCCCTTGCTGTCTCTTCCCACTAGGCAGCGTCTCCCCATCAACCTTGTCTCCAGACATCTCTCACCCTGCCGCTCCGTGGTCTGGGTGTCATTTAACACCTCCACCAGGTCTGCGCAGTTGTCGCACATCATTTAGCCGCCGCCCTCCATGATAGAAGGGGTAGGAGGATGCTTTGAGCTCGCTATTGGTTGGAACCAACTGGATAGCACTTCACAACAATGGATGCTGTAACGGAATTGGTGGCGTTAAAGAATGGAAGTTTAGTTTTTCGCTGTACTAAAGGATCAAAGCCCAAATCAGGGTCTTGGCCATGTTATTTCTTCTTTGTTTGTAGTCATAGATATTCCTTGGTTTCTTGTATAGCTTTACATGGCATCTGTCTCCCCCTATATGTGCCTAATTTACTCTTCTTATAAGTCAGAAGTGATTAGATTTAGAACACACTCTACTCAGATATGGGAGAAAGATGAGGCTTTCTGCTCCTGTAAAGATTTACAGCCTTGAAAACCCTATGCAGGGTCGCTATGAGTCGGAACCAACGTGATGGTAAACAGCAGCAGCTATTCGGATATGATCTAATTAACACAACAAAAAAACCATAAAAATATCTCCAAACAAGATCACATCCATAGTGTAGGGCTTAGGATTTAGCTTTAAAGTTCATGGAACAATTAAATCTTTTTATTCTATTTTTCCATGAACTTTCTGAAACCCTATTATAGTTGAAGGTGTGGTGGGGGGAAACAACACAATTTAATCTGTAACAAGATGAACAAAATGTGGGGCAGGGAAGTGAAAACAATCATTAAAGATGGGGGAATAAGCCTAGGGCCTCTAAAATCTAAAATGTGGGATCGGCAAATTCCTAAAAGGCATTTGTTGTTGTTATGTAATTCACTGTTTATAAGATTCTGTTAGTTGTAATTCATTTTGAGTAGGATCCAGCTGCTTGTGTGTTTGCTGTTAAAAATACCCTCCCCATCCTGACACTCTTCAGCTGGAAGGAAATAGATTCTGAGTACAGAAGGCAGATAGAGAAACAAGAGTGACCACATACAACAGTTTTAGCTCAAGTTCAGATTCTTTGATTAATGAAATTGTTTCTCAGTTATTCTAATAAGATGTTGGAACACGGTGGCCCTAGAGGATAAGCACTGGACTGTGAAACACATAGTTTGCTGTTTGAGCCCACGAGCTGCTCTGTGGGAGAAAGATAAGGCTTTATTGATGTTAGGTGCCATCAAGTCAGGTCACTCTGGGACAGAACTGACTCGATGGCTCCTAACAACAGCAATAAGGTGTTAGTTTTTCACTTAATTTTCTTAAAAGCAATCTGGAAATTTAATATCTTGATTTTCTTCAAACTTTTCATGTAAAGTTTAGTTATAAAGTGCCCAACACATTTTTAAAAATCTGTTCAATCTGTCAATCTGTCCAGTTCTGGGAATTTTCCAAGTTCAGGTGCTTTTTTTCTTCAGAAATCATAGCTAATAATAATCTGTCATTGAAAGCTGTCATGTTGCTATGATGGTGAACAGGTTTCAGCAGAACTTCCAGACTAACATGGGCTAAAAAGAAAGGTCTGACAATCTACTTCCAATTTCAGTCCACCAGGAGCTCCTCAAGAGAAAGATGATGGTTTCTGCTCCTGAAAAGATTTATAACCTCAAATGCCCTATGCTATTGTTGTTGTTGTTAAGTGCCATCAAGTCAGTTCTGACTCATAGCAATCCTGTATAGGGTTTCTGAGGAGCAGCTGCTGGGTTTGAACCACCACCTTGAAGTTCAAATTGACCTTGTGGTTCAGTGCTTATCTTACAGCACCATACCAGGACTCCAGAGGCCCTATACAGGGTCACTATGAGTTGGAACCAACTCCACAACATTTAACATCAACAACGAACATACACACATTTAATCAACTTTTAGAAGAGACAAAAGCATTTCATACATACCTATATTTGTTGTTGTTAAATGCCATCAAGTTGGTTTAAACTCATAGCCACCCTGTTTCTGAGGAGTGAATGGTGGGTTTGAACCAGCCACTCCACAACTTCACAGTTAGCAGTCCAGTACTTATCCTCCATAGCCAAATCAGGACTATGTATATGGTGGTGATGGTTTTGTGCCACTGAGTCAATTCAATGCATAGTGACCCTGTATAGGGTTTCTGAGGAGCAGCTGGTGAGTTTCAATCACTGACCTTGCAGTTAACAGTCCAGTGCTTATCTTATATTGTTGAAGTCTTGATGTGTTGCTGTAAGAAACGCAGTGGACCACAAGTTTGGATTGAACTGCAAAATTGGCTGTTCAAATTCATCAGCTACTCCTTGGAAGCCCTATACAGGGTCACTATGATTTGGAACCAACTCAATGGCAATTAACAACAACAAAAATACATAAAGAATATGAACTGAGTTGCTAGCCAAAAGGTTAGCAGTTTGAATCTACCAGCCATTCCATGGGACAAAGATGAGACTTTCTACTCCCATAAAGATTTACAGCCTCAGAAACCCTGTATAGGGTCGCTATGAGTCGGAACCAGCTTTGTGGCACACAACCACTACCTAGTGTGCTGTAAGCTAAGCACTGGACCTCAAGGTAGGTTTGAACCACAAATTTGGTGGTTCAAACTCACCACCTGCTCCTTGGAAACTCTATACCAGGTCACTATGAGTCAGACCGATTCAACGGCACTTAACAATGTAATAATATATAAATTGAGAGATTGAGAGTGTGTCCTGATTGGCATTGTAGGATAAGCATTGGACTGCAAACCACAAGGTCTGTGATTTGAGCCCACCAGATGCTCTGCAGGAGAGATATGAAGCTTTCTGCTCCTGCAAAGATTTACAGCCTCCAAGACCTACAGAGTTGCTATGAGTCAGAACAAACTTGATGGCACTTAACAGCAATATACACATGAGTCCTGGTGTGGCGCTGTGGGTAAATGCACCAGACTGCAAAGCCATTTGAACTGCAAGGTTGGCGGTTCAAGCTCACCAGCTGCTCCTTGGAAACCCTATACAGGGTCACTATGGGTCAGAATTGACTGGATGGCACTTAACAACAATATATATATCTATATGCCCATAAGCTTTCTCAAGATTGTGTGGATCATGACAAGCTATGGACAACATTGAGAAGTATGAGTATTCCAGAACACTTAATTGTACTTCTAAGAAATCTGT
>NW_006408682.1:4474242-4508139 GCF_000296735.1 Chrysochloris asiatica
ACATTGTTTCGTTCTGCTGTGCATGGGGTTGCTATGAGTCGGTTCCGACTCGATAGCACCTGACAACAACAAAATATGCCCATACATATGTATATATATGTTATGTTAGTAGCTGAGCACATTAACTATTTGCACTACCCAGGGATGCCATTTTATATATATATATATATACACACACATACATGATTTTTGTTGTTAAGTGCCGTCAAGTCAGTTCTGACCCGTAGAGACCCTGTGTAGAGTTTATGAAGAACAGTTGGTGAGTTTGAACGGTTGACCTTGTGATTCATCCAACTTTGCGGTCCAGTGCTTATCCTGTAGTTCCATATCAGGGTGCATATATATGTGTGTGTGTGTGTATGGAGTCCTGGTGTGGTACTGTAGGAGAAATACTGGACCTCATCAAAGTCAATTTGAACCACAAGGTTGGTAGTTCAAACTCACCAGCCACTCCTTGGAAACTCTATATGGGGGGTCTATGTGAGTTGGAACCGACTCAATGGCATTTAACAGCAGCAACAACATTTGTATATACATACACATGTTGTTGTTAACTGCCATCGAGTCCATTTCAACTCATGGTGATCTTGTATAGGGCTTCCAAGTATTGGCTGGTGTTTGAACCGCTGACTTTGTGGCTAGCAGTACAGTATTTATCCTATAGCACCACACCAGAACTCCACATAAGTGGGTTAACACTTATACCATGGAGTCTGTTCCTACTCATAGCCACCCTGTATAGGGTTCCCATGGCTGTAAATCTTTACGGGAGCAGAAAGCCTCATCTTTCTCCTGCGGAACCACTGGTAGTTTTGAACTAGCTGACTCTGAGGTTAGCAGCTCGACTCATAACCACTATGCTACCAGAGCTCTTTGCAGTGTAACCTAGGTATATGTGTGTATATATATATCCTGGTATGGCACTGTGGGTTAATGCATTGGACTGCAAAGTCAGTTTGAACTGCAAGGTCGGTGGTTCAGGTTCACTAGGTACTCCTCAGAAAGCCTATACAGGGTAGCTATGGGTCAGAACCAACTCAATGGCACTTAACAACAACGTATATGTGTGTGTGTGTGTGTTGTTGGGTAAGTACTGGATTGTTAACCCCAAGGCTGGTGGTTTAAACCCATCAGGGGCTCCTTGGAAACCATTATAGGTTTGTATGTTGTGTTGTTGTTGTTAAGTGCCATCGAGTCGGTTCTGACCCATAGCGACCCTGTACAGGGTTTCCGAGGGTGTAAATCTTTACGGGAGTAGAAAGCCTCATCTTTCTCCCGTGGAGCAGCTGGTAGTTTCGAACCACTGACCTTAATGTTCACAGCCTGATTTGTAACCACTACGCTACAAGCTACCCTATAGGGTAACATCCAGAATTGACTGGATGGCACTTAACAATAACAACAACATGAATATATATGTATATACATTGGACTCCTGGTGTAGCACTGTAGGATTCACACTGGACTGCTAACCACAAAGTCAGAGGTTCAAACCCTATACAGGATCGCTATGAGTCGGAACCGACTCCAAGACACTAATAACAAAAATATATGCATATGGAGTATTGTTGTAGCACTGTAGTATAAGCTCTGAACTGCTAACCATAAGGTCAGTGGTTCAAATCTACCAGTCACTCTTCCAAAACACTGTACAAGGTTGCCAGGAGTCGGTACCAAGTTCACAGCTCTTAACAACATACATACATACATACGTACGTACATATGAAGGGTGAGTCAAAAATTATCAGCACTCTGGCTGAAGAATTTATTTTAATCAACTTTTAGAAAAGACAAATACATCATTTTTTGGGCATCATCTCCTTGCTTTGTCTATCTGTCAGCAAGCTTTAATTTTCCCTTATTAAAAAATGTTTTCAGCTGAACTGTGAGCCACAAATGCATCACTGTCTTCCATGAGATGTTTTGATACCCATCTGATCTGGCACATACTTTTCAGAATAGCATAAACAGAAGTGTTTGGACATTTGGAAACAAAATTTAGACTGATACTCAAGGAAAGGTAAAAGTTTCTTTAAAAAAAAATTGTTACTGGTGATGAGACATGGATTCATCACAGTGAGCCTGGGAGTACATGGCCAAGTGTAGAATGGAAAAACATCCTTAATCACCGATCAAGAAAAAATTCAAAAGTCAACCATCAGCTGGAAAATGGATGCTTACAGTTTTCTGGGATTCTCAAAACCCAGTGTTGGAAGACTATTGGGAAAAAGGTTCAACATACAGATGGGTAACTCGTTATACTGTAGTGAATAATGCTTACCAGGACGGATTATAAGGGTTGGAAATACAAAGGTAGACGTTTTGTAACAAGGAAGGGAGTGATTAATTCTCCAGGATAGGAGCGGAGGTCTCTGGGACCATCAACAGAGAAGAGCCTAGAGTGGGACCCTACCCAGAGAAACAGAGATGCCTGAGATGGAGACAGAGAAGACAACGTGGAGTGATGAAGCAGCTGGGGACTTTGGATCCAGAGAAGAAAAGGGACTGTGGGCCGAAAACTAGGAGGGGGGGCGGAAGGGTAGGGAGCCGGTATCTAGAATATACCCTTTGGTTAGTGGATGATGCATGGAGGGGATTGGAACCATGGCAATGAGATGATATACAATGGAATGAATGTAAAACTAAAGTTCTCTCATGTAAACTATCATATAATGTACATTAAAACATTAAAAAAAAAAAAAAAAGGGTTCAACAATTAACAGTGCTCATTACAGTGAGATGCTTACTGAAGAACCGAAGCCTAAACTTTAGATTAAACACAGAGAACTGCTATGCAAGGGCCTTGTGAATTTGTATGACAAGGCATGTTTGCATACTTCTGCCCACACTGTTGACACTCTGCAAAAACTTCGTTTTGAGGTGTTAAAGTTCCTCCCTATAGTCCTGATCATGCTTCATTGGATTTTCACCTGTTTGTTCCCCTGAAAGCAGCCCTTTGAGGATGAAGATTCACCGCTGATGAAGAAGTGAAGACAGTGGTGCATTCGTGGCTCACAGCTCAGCCGAAAACATTTTTTAAATAAGTGACTATGAGTGCTTGTTGGCAGATGCACAAAGTGTATTGAAAAACAAGGAGATTATGTTGAAAAATGATGTATTTATCTTTCCTAAAAGTTGATTAAAATAAATTCTACAGCCACCTCGTATACACACACACACACACACACACAGACACACACTCATATACATCCCTAGATGGTGCAATAGTTCATGTGCTTAACTGGTAACAGAAAGTTGGAGATTCCAGTTCATCCAGAAGAGCCTCAGAAGAAAGGCATGGTAACCTATTTCCAAAAACTCAGTCACTGGAAACCTATGGAGCACATTTCTGCTTTGACATATTCATTTATGTCTTCTGTGAGTCAGAGTCAACTGCATGACAACTGTTTTCCTGGACTATGTATCTATTTATATCTCCGAGGAGCCTTTGTGCTCCATGATTATGCATTAAGCTGCTAACCAAAAGGTCAGCTATTCAAACCCACCGCCGACTTCTCCAGAGGAAAGATGAGTGAGCTGCTCCTGTAATCATTACAGCAGCTTAGGAAACCCTTTGGGGATAGTTTTACTCTCTGGTAGAGTCTCTATGAGTCGGAATGCACTCGACATCACACAAGAACAGTATGTACAAGTATACACCCTAGCTCTACCCACTGAGGGAGCCTAGGAATGACACTCCAGTATAGGGTTGCCAGATGAAATACAGACTGTCCTATTAAACAGACTCTCAAATGAACCATGAATACATACTTGCACACACACACACGTACACACATGCCTGTATCTTTGGAGGGATACACAGCATAATTGAAACTGGGTACCTGGGAACTGAAGTGGGAGGAAGAGTTTCTTTTTACTATGAATCTTGTGCCATATGCATGTATTTTCTGTTCATAAAATAAACATTTGACAAAAATTAAACAAGTAAAAAAAAAAAAAAAAGCAAAATGACAGGAATATTTTAAGAAGGCAAAAAAAATGCCCCAAAACAAACCCAGAGGAGTTCAAAGAAAAACCCAACCATCCCCCTAACCCTTTCTCTTTTCCCTTTTCAGTGTTAGCAATTTACTCATTGTTAACATTTTACTCAATTGTTGTTGTTTTAAATTGAGTTTAAAATTTTTATTTTGGTAAAAATATACAACAAAATCTCTCCCATTTCACCCACTTTTATGCACATAATCCCGTGACATTAATTACTTTTGCTACATTGTACAACCATCACCACTATTCATTTCCAAATGTTTCCATCACTCTGAGCAGAAACTCAAAGTCCCATAGCGCTAAATCCTCCTGTCTCTCCCACCTTCTCCCGTCAATGGGGACATCTATGCATTTGCTATTCTAGATTTTTCATATTAAGCTCCCATTCATACCTGTTGTTCATCAAAACAGATGCAAACATAACTCTGTCTAATTTACCTTTTAAAAAGAGCCTGACATAACATCTCGATCTTAGAAGCTCATGAATGGCCATCTAAGGTGTAACTGTTGATCTCAACATGTCTGGAAGAAAGAAGAGTGATGATAATTGAAAAGGCTTGGAATCAATGAGTCCAACAGACTAATGGAAATATAAACACTGGTCTCCACGTCTCTAAGACCAGAAGTATTAGTTGGTGCCCAGCTACCACTATTAACTGCCCTGAAAGGGATCACATAAGAAGGTCCCAGATAGAGTGGGAGAAAATGTGTAACAAAACTCAAAATTGTTAAAACACACACACACACACACACACACACACACACAAAATACCTACCAGGCTTACTGGTCAACAAGAGAGTGGAGGAACCTGAGACTATCTATAGCTCTTAACCACCATTTGGGTCTGGAAAGGAGCTCATCCTTGTAGCCCAATTTTCAGCCAAACATTAGATAGTTATATAGGAGGGACAATAACATTAGAAAGGTATGCTCACTATGGAATGGTCAATTATTTCAAGGCAAAAGGGTCGCATTTACCTAAGGACCACGTTGAGGAGGGCTATGAAGGTGGGTGGAATGGAAATAGGAACCATGGGAAGCCAGGGGGGGAACTGTTGTTGCATGCATGGGATTGTAGTCATTGAGATGAAGCCAAATGTAGGATTTGTTTAATGTAAAACGGATGATCTTGTCTTTAAACCTTTGCTCAACTCACAATAAAAAGTCAGAAAAAATAAAAAGCTCAAATCTAGCTCCTCCTAACCATCTCCATGGTCTGAGGCATGATCATCTTTGGTTGGGATTATTGCCATCACCTCCAAACTTGTCTCCTTGCTTCTGCCCTTGCCCTGCTGTTATTTATTCTCAAGGTGACAGCTACATGATTCTTTAACATAGGACCAGGGCATGTCTCTCCTTTGTTTAAAACCCTCCGCCAGCTTCTTGGTGGACTCAGAGTCATCATGGCGGCTGGGAGGTCTTGCATCCCTTGGCCTAGTCCATCTCTGCCCTCATCTCTTGCAATCTTTCCTTTTATCACGGGACTCCACCACAGTGACCTCTGCTCTTTCTCCCACATGCAGACATTCTTGGGCTTATTGTGATTGTCCTTCTGCCTCAGACATTCCTTCTCCAGATATCAGCATGACTCACCGCTCACTTCTCTTCCTCCAGGTCACTCCTCAATGTCATCCTTTGAGTCAGACATTCTCTGACCAAACTATAGCAAATAGCAAACATTACCACCATACCAATGTTCTCTGTCCCTTATCCCAAATTGATTTCTTTTCCCGATTTTTGTTACCTTCTGACATTCTACACATTTACTTTTTTATTGTTGGCATCTGTTTATTGAATAAATGAGGAACTGTGTTCTTCCTACCTGCAAGTTTTCTGTTGTGGTCAGATTTTATTCCAATGACTGTCTGTTGCAAGCCTAAAGAGCATGTTTTGCAAATTATTGGCAAATGAAGCTGTTAGAGACTCCCTATATAGATCCATATGCTTCTGTAGAGTTTTTTGAGACTGTAGAACTGGAAGAATCTGGAAAATAGCAAAAGATCATGAAAACTGGGCTTATGTTCCTGCTATCTTTATGCTTAAGTCAGACAAGCTTAAGTCCATCGACTATTGTGAGCCCACCTTTCAAGAGAGAATAAATACATATGAATTGCATATCATTAACAAAAAGTTGGTGCTGTGGATGGGGGCGCCAGCTGCTATTGGCCATATTAAAATGGAGTGTTACAGCGGCGTTATAATTCTGTTAACTGCAAAGCCATCTTGCACTGAGTGGGAACAAATGAAGAATGAATCTCATTAAAATAAGCACTTACTTAGTTTGCTCCATCAAACTCCCTCAAATACCACTTACTGCGTGCCAGGGAGACATGGGAAATGCGCCTCCCTTGATCTGTCCTGGACGGGCAGCTGCACAGAGCAGAACAAAGCTCCCACTCCATCATACTTTAAGTGGTGGATGGAAAATGAGGGGGGCCGTGTGGAATGGCACAGCTGTATTTCTGAAGCTGTGTGCATTTAGTGACAGCTAAGGGGACAAAAAGAGCCCCTTAAATTCATTAGTCTCTTGGTAAGATGGATCTTGCAGTGATGAGCACATGAGTCAGAATGCTCAGGAAAATGGTTTGAGCAGACAGTATAACAGGACAGGAGGTGGAGGTAGGGGTGGGGGAGGGGGTCCTCTTTCCTGGAGCAGCTGTGATGTTCTCTCAGTAGGTGGTAAGCTCTGGGGAACAACTGATTTACACAAAAGGAGAGCAGCTGAAAAGGTGGCATCTTTGGAGTCACCATCCCAAATAGCCACCAACCTAGCAGACCTAGGAAGACAGAGAGTTCAGCAAGCTGAGCTGCCAGGTGACAGACAGCTGCAGCCCCAGCCCCAGCAGACCCTCACAAGGGTCAGTGTGCAGGGCTGCAAGCTGCAGAAGTGTGGCTGGCAGCCTGGTTCAGCTGTTTGGATAATTCTAAGCATTTGGCCTAACATCTGGTGTTAGCGATTTGGTTACTGTTTTACATATTTCATTCCACATTGAGTGTTAAGAGATGAACTCAGAGTGTGCGGAGGAAGAACCCACTTCTGAGTGGGACCCACTACCACAAGATTAATATGCTTCTATGGCTCCCATAAAAACTCTTCTAATTGCAGGCATGACTCCAGTCCGGGAATGTATGAAGCTTCTTTCATTAATAATCCTGTATTATTATAGATGACGTTTCATTCAACTCCTACTGGTGGTGCTCCCCCACCACCACACATACACATAACCCAGTCACCTTTCCTCAGAGGTTCAGAAGTGCCAGGAACAGCTTGCGCTGTTACATTTCCTCCCAAAAGTAGTTATCTGTTGGAACATTAAGTTTCTAATGTCAGTTTCACACAATTTAGCATTAGCTTTGTGAAAAGAGAAAATCTCAAATGCTTTAGCCAAGTCCCTGCTGTGACACTGTAGGATAAGCACTGGACTGCTAACCGCTAGGTTGGTGGTTCAAACCCACCAGCCGCTCCTTGGAAACTCTATACAGGGTGGCTATGAGTCAGAATTGACGTGTTAGCACTTAACAACAACAACAGCAAGACTATTTAGTTAGATGAAAGACAACCAATGCTCATGAGATACTGTATTAGCATTGCCAGATTCCACGTGGGGAAGGGGAAGTGTCAGGAAACAATCCTTTAGAATGAATTACAAAGCAGCGTGTGTTGGTGCAGATAATGTGGGCTTTGGTATCCGGAGATCTGGGTTTGTGTCCAGTTTCAGCTTCTTGCAAGCTGTGTAGTTGTGGGTGAGCCCTGCAATGGTGTTTTCACCTGTGATTGGGGCTAATGCCCAGCTCACTCAGTTGGCTTGTACCAGGAGCCAGGTGCATGGAGGTACTTGCAGAAGCTGCCAATTAACGCAAACAGCAGGCGCCCTCCACTGTAATGGAGATGTCAGAGCCTTCTGGCATAGCTTCAGGTTGGCGTATTCCTGTTCTCCTCTGAGCACACAAACTCTTACCACCCCACTCATCTTTCATTTCACTGGCCAAATCTCCTTCCCCTTCTCTTCATGGCCCTTCTCCTGACCCCCTTCCAAATCCTTCTCTCCCTGAGTGTCAGCTACAACCCATTCCTCCAGAACAGATCTCACGCTGCTCTCCCTCGCCTTTCTGTGCACAGACACACACACATATAGATGTGCAGTTACAATGCATTGCACTTATATATGATAAACACAATAGAAAGAAATATATTTTATCCACTACCTATCTGTCATACAAAGGAGCTCTGGTAGAGTAGTGGTTACGAATCGGGCTGCGAACCTTAAGGTCAGCGGTTCGAAACTACCAGCCGCTCCGCGGGAGAAAGATGAGGCTTTCTACTCCCGTAAGGATTTACACCCTCGGAAACCCTGTACAGGGTCGCTCTGGGTCGGAACCGACTCGACGGCACTTAACAACAACAACAACAATCTGTCATACTGTGGTGGTTTGGGTGTTGCTGTGATGCTGGAGGCCCTGCCACTGGTATTTCAAATACCAGCAGGGTCCTTCATGGTGGACAGGTTTCAGCTGAGCTTTCAGACAAAGACAGACAAGGAAGAAAGGTCTGGCAATATCTGTGCAAAAATCAGCCAATGAAAACCCTTTGGATTACAGTGAACATTGTTCAATATCCTGCTAGAAGATGAGCTTCCTAGCTTGGAAAGGCATCAAATTGCACAGTGGACGGGAGCATTCCAGAGTCAGGAAGGTAACCAGACAACATTTCTTCTGTTACACATTAAAGTCAATATGAACTGGAAACAACTCAACAACAACCAACAAGTGGTGTCTAGAGAGAGGTCTTGACTTCCCTAAGGGTAGTCCTTAAGGAAAAAGGTTTGTTCAAGTCTCAGCAGTAGGGGTTCAGGTCAGCAAGAGGGCTTTTCCTTGCAGAGGAAGGACTAATGGAGCTCTAGACTAAACTCTGAAGGAGCTCTGGTAGCGTAGTGGTTACGAATCAGGCTGCGAACCTTAAGGTCAGCGGTTCAAAACTACCAGCCGTTCCGCTGGAGAAAGATGAGGCGTTCTGCTCCCGTAAAGATTAACAGCCTCGGAAACCCTGTGCAGGGTCACTATGAGTCAGAACCAACTCCACGGCACATAACAACAACAACAACAACAGACAAACCCTGAAGCAAAACCCACTGCTCTCAAGTTGATTCCAACTCGAAGACTGTAAATCATCACAGGAGCAGATAACCTGAACTTTCTCCTGTGGAGCAGCTGGTGGGTTTGAACTGCTGACCTTATGGTTAGCAGTCTAACACCTAAACCAGAGCGCCATCAAGCGTCCTTAATGAAAGTTACATGGGAGGTGGGAAAGAGAAACCCTGTGGGCACAACTTTGCCTGTGGTAGAACCTGTGGGCGCAACCAGCAGGAAATGGGAGCATGGGCTGGGTCAGCTAGTCAGAACTTGGGAAAACAAAATTTCTTTCCTATCTGAAAAACTGTGATTACTGTGCTTTTAAAACTGACTCTGCAACTAAGAACCATCTTATTAGATAGCTTATAAATAGTATTTGGCTCGTTGTAAAAGCTTAACAGATATTTTAGAATTAAATGAAAAGTCATAATAAGTCTCTTGTTTCTGGAAAACAAAAGAGCTCTCTGGCATTTGCTGTTCTTACTTCCAAACTTTGATCTGGCTCCACAAATGCATGGATCCAAACAGTGCTGCTGGGGCTGGCAAGATAATCCAGAGAAACCAAGTCAACTCAGCTCCCCTCTTTGTACCATTTTGGGACAGTTTGCATCTAGCTGGCCTCTACCTCTTCTCCACTTACTCTAGGCAATGATAGTTCCACCACTCTATTCAAAGACAAGCAATTTAGAACCAACTTGGGTAAGAATTAACAGAAAACCCTGCAAAACTATTATATATAGTGGTGCTGTGGGTTAGACATTGGACTTCTAACAAAAAGGTTAAAACTCACCAGTTGCTCTTTGGGAGAAAGCTGAGGTTCTCTGATGCACTGGTTATTACTGCGTCCCCTCACTTATCAAATGAAGATAATAATACCTGCTTCATAACTTGGTGTGAAGAATAAAATTCACAACCTACACACATGCTGCCAATAAATGCTAGGTATTTATTTACTTCTGAGAAATTTTGATGATGTGTTGATATTAGATCTTACATATACATTTGTGTTTTCCATTGTTTGTTTGGAAGGTGTACTAAGTACACCGTCTGTGGTGAGCACTGGTGTAAATTTTTGATGTGTATTCATGCATGTGTCTGGAGTCTACCCAGATCTACTGTCAATAACTCAGCCATTGAAAACCCTATGGAAGACACTTCTACTTTCATGTAAATGAAGTCGCCATGTTTTTGTTAAGTGATGCCGAGTTGGTTTCAACTCATAGAGACCCTGTACACTGCTTGGTCCTGCTCCATCCTCACAATTGTCATGTTAGAGCGCACTGTTGCTGCAACTGTGTCAATCCATCTTGTTGGGGGTCTTCCTCTTTTTTGTTGATCTTCTACTTTACCAAACATGATGTCCATCTCCAGGTACTGCTCATTCCTGATGACATGTCCAAAGTAGGTGAGATGACATCTTACCATCCTGGCTTCTAAGCAGCGTTCTGGATGTACTTCCTCCAAGAAAGATTGTTAGTTCCTTTGGCAGTCCCTGGTTTGTTGTTGTTAGGTGCCATCGAGTCAGTACCAACTCATAGCAACCCCATGCATAACAGAACGAAAACACTGCTTGTTCCTGGGCCAACTTCACAATCGTTGCCACACTTGAACCCATTGATGCTGCCACTTTGTCAATCCATCTCGCTGGGGGTCTTGCTCTTTTCCTCTGACCCTCCACCTTACCAAACATCATATCCTTCTCCATATGTCTGAATAATGAGAGATGAAGTCTGGCCTTCTCAAGGAGCACTCTGGATGCACTTCTTCCAGCACAGATCTGTTTGTTCTTTTGGCAGCCCATGGCACTTTCAATATTTGCCTCCAACACCATAACTCAAATGCACCAATTCTTGTGCAGTCTTCCTTATTCACTGTCCAACTTTCACATGCATATGAGGTTATTGAAAATACCATGGCTTGGGTCAGGTGCACCTTAGTCTTCAAGCTGACATCTTTGCTTTTCAACACTTTAAAAAGTACTTGTGTAGCAGATTTGTCTAATGCAATATGTTGTTTGATTTCTTAACTGCTGCTTCTGTGAGTGTTGATGGTTGACCCAAGAAGAATGAAGTCCTTGACAACTTGAATCCTTTCTCCATTGATAAGAATGTTGTTTATTGGTCCAATGGTGAGGATTTTTATTTTCTTTACATTGAGATGCAATCCATACCAAAGGCTATGCTCTTTAATCTTCATCTTTAAGTATTTTAAGTCCTCTTCACTTTCAGCAAGCAAGGTTATATCATCTGCATTATAGTCCCTGGTTGTTGGAGTTAAATTGATAACAGCTAGCGTAGTGGTTATGAATCGGGCTGCGAAACTTAAGGTCAGTGGTTCGAAACTACCAGCCACTCCGCGGGGGAAAGATGAGGCTTTCTACTTCCGTAAAGATTTACACCCTCGGAAACCCTGTAAAGGGTCGCTATGGGTCGGAACCGACTTGAAGGCACTTAATAACTTAACATCTTTTTAATTTAACTCCCTCTAGAGTCTAGCATCTGCTGGAAAAGGGAAAAAATGCCCAAACACTAACTTAGAACTCACCATATAAACATAATACCTTGCCAAGATGATTTGCCTATTAATAAGGGACAATCTTATATTAACACACAGTAATAAAACATGGAACTAAATGGGAGGTGGGGGGGTGTCGGAATGGAAGACCGGAGATAACTTCCTGATAATCTAAGACTAGTTTTTCCAGTCAAGTCTCTTGGTTTATCAGGTCTTTGACATATTTGTGAGCAAGTGGTGTGTGGGCTCATGTCAGGCAACCACATGTGAATGAGTCAGAAGCAGTTTTGAAAATCCAAGCTGTTAGTGGAATAAAAAAATTAAACACATGCAGACACATCAACACTGTGCCACTCAGAGGCAATATAGACACATGTGATGTGAAACACGTGGGTGAAGGCTGCTGAAACATTCATTCCATTCTTGTTTTCTTTCCTGTGTTACAGTACTGAAACTCAGAGCATGTGAGTCTGATCACCAAATTGATTTTGACTAGCAGTTTCAGGACCTAGACAGAACTGGACCACGCTTAAAAGAACTCATATTGGAGTAAAAATGGAAACTGTGATTTGTTGTGTGGATATTGGTAGCTTTCAAATAGCAACTCCCTCGCTCTGTCATCACTTCTGACTTTTGAACACTTGATGTCTGAATTATACAAAGGGGATTGGCTAAAGGTTTATATGCTGAAGATCTAAAATTCTGGCTTCAAGAACCTGATAACACATTACATAATAATCTGTTGAGTCAAAATCTCTTTGTAGTCTGTGGGGGGGAGGGGGGGTGGTTGTGCGCCATGGAATCCGTTCCATCTCATAGTGACCCTGTGTAGTGTTTTGGGAGGCTGTAAATCTTTCCGGAAGCAGAAAGCCTCATTTCCTCCTGTGGAGAGATCGGTAGATTTGAACTGCTGACCTTGCAGCTAGCATTCAGCTTATTATCTACTGACTACCAGGGCTCCTTGTGGTCTGTGTAGGAACCCTGATGTGTGCTGAATTCCATTCAAGTGTAGGGGTGTTGTTGTTAAATGCCATTGAGTCAGTGCCGACTCACAGTAGCCCTGTATAGGGTTTCTAAGGAGCAGCTGGTGTATTTGAACTGCATACCTTATTCCCAACCCAGTGCTGATCCTACAGCACCACACCAGAGGTCCTCAAGTGTAGGGCAAGTCCCTTTATGCCTCCTGGATTTCTATTTCCTTTAAAGGACACTTGCAGATCTTTGTGAAGTGGCCAAATCGTGACACAGACATAAGCTGAACATCCAGGAGCCACCGTTGCATTTTGCTTAGAGCAGGAAATTGTTGTTAAGTGCCATCCAGTCAGTTCCACCCATAGCGACCCTGTATAGGGTTTCCGAGGAACTGCTGGTGAGCTCAATCGGCCAACCTTGTGTTCAAACTGACTTTACAGTCCATTGCTTTAACCCACATCACCACACCAGGACTCCAGCGTAGGTAATAAGAGCATACAAAGCATCCTGAAGTTTTCCCCTCTGTCTTTACTACTGCTTCATATGTATGAAAAATTACTTGGGGCTAACATTTGCATCCATCATCCGTATTTTACTAGATGGTTTTCCTACTGGCATGCTGAATGTCCTCCCTGGAACCATTGTATCCTGTTTCTATGAATAACTAAACTGAAAGGTTGGTGGTTCCAACTCACCAGCCTCTCCACAGGAGAAAGGAAGATGGCAGCCTGCTTCCATAAAGGATTAAAGCCTTGAGAAACCTATGGTGCAATTCGACTCTGTCCTTCAGTGCCACTGGGAGTTGAAATAGTCTGACTAGCAGTGAATTTGGGTTTGAATTCTATGAATAACTAATTGTAGGGCTGGAGAAGAATGTGTAGCAATAATTTATAATTTTTTGTCTTCTTTAAATAGCAATTATTACCTGTGAGATCTTGCATAAATTGGGGCAAAAGGAGTTGCTTTAATATTAAAGGGAGCATAGGAGGCTGGATAAGAAGATTTTGTTAGGGTATTGTTGTTGTTGTTGTTGTTATGTGCCGTGGAGTCGGAACCAACTCATAGCGACCCTGTACAGGGTTTCCGAGGGTGTAAATCTTTACGGGAGTAGAAAGCCTCATCATCTTTCTCCCGTGGAGCAGCTGGTAGTTTCGAACTGCTGATCTTGCGGTTTACAGCCCGATTCGTAACCACTACGCTACCAGAGCTCCTTATGAAGGACTTTTATTTGACTGAGTCGTTATTAGAAAAAGTGAAACCAGGGTCCAGTCTGGCAGTAAAAAGCAAGTAGATACCGTGACTACTTTGTATCTACTTTTAAGATAACTTTCCTAAAACTGTTGGTATTATTGCTCTAGATACTACACTTCTCCATTGTCCCCAAATTGAATCCAAAACACGGCGACATCATGTGTGTCAGAGAAAACCTGTTGTGCGTGGTCTTTTCAATGTTGTGATACAAGCAGGTCACCAGGGCTTTCCTCAAGGTTCTTTGGGGGAGATTTTTGGTCAGCAGTCAAGTGGTTAAATATCTGTGCATCCAGGGACTTCAGATATTACGCTAATTTCTCTGTAACTTTATTGAAGAAATACTAAAGGAGTCCTGGTGTGGCGCTGTGGGTCAAGTGCCAAACTGCAAATCCATTTGAACTGCAAGGTCAGCGGTTCAAGCTCACCAGCTGCTCCTCGGTAACCCTACACAGGGTCACTATGGGTTGGAACCGACTCGATGGAACATAACAACAACAAAGGAAATACTTAATCATTTGAATTACTTGATCACCTACTCAAGCAGTAAACAAAGATCAATTTTCTTGGAGGCCAGATATGTGTTCCCCATGCTGGAGTAATTTGGACATATGGAGGCTACTTGGAAAATATATTAAGATTGCACTTTGAGATACTGATAGGGAGTCCTGGCTTGGCACTGTAGGATAGGCACTGAACTGCTGACTACAAGATTGGTTGTTCAAATCCACCAGCTTTTGGAAACTCTATACAGGTCACTATGAGTTGGAACCCACTTGATAGCACTTAGCAGTAACTACATGAGATGCTAATTTTGAACTAACAAGGAAAATGATTTTTTCCTGTTATTCTTCCAAATCATCCCATAAACCAATACCTCAAACGTGAGGCCAGATGGTTAGCTACCAGGGATGACAATGCTGTGATGAGAAATTGAAGGGACAGATTTTCATGCTACTGGCTAATGCCATTGCCTGAACATCATCACTATTATTAGCTCAGTCTAGGGGGTTAATCACATGTAAGCCAAGCAGTCTTAGTTAACAGTTGGAATAAAACTTTTCAAATTGAAGTATCAAGATAGTGTTTCCAGCTCTCAACCTTCCTAGAAGTTCCTAAGTAAGAAACCTCTTTGCCAGGGTTCATCTTCAGGTATAATGATTCTACTACTACAAGTACAGAGTCTACTATTATAAGTACAAAGGAGCTCTGATAGTGTAGTGGTTACAAAATGGGCTGCTAACCTCAAGGTTGGCAGTTCGAAACTACCAGCTGTTATGCGGGAGAAAGATGAGGTTTTCTGTTCCCATAAAGATTTGCAGCCTTGAAAACCCTGTACAGGGTCGCTATGAGTCGGAACCAACTCCACCATACTTAACAACAACAACTACAAGTACAAGTAGCTCTGGTCACCTCTGGTACTGTGAACCTCAAGGTCAGCAGTTCGAAATTATCAGCTGTTCTGCAGGAGAATGATGAGGATTTCTGCTTCTGTAAAGATTTACAACCTCGGAAACCCTGCACAGAGTCTTTATGAGTCGGAACCGACTCCATGGTACAAAACAGCCACTACCACCACTACAAGTACAGCCAGAATGGTCCTCAGAAGCCAATATGGTGAGACTTCATCTCTCATATTTCGGCCCTATTATCGGTAGGGACCAGTCCCTGGAAAAGGACATTATGCTTGGGTCAGCATAAAAGAGGAAGACCCCCAATGAGCTGGACTGACACAGTGGAACACCAGTGGGCTCAAATGTAACAACAATGGCAAGGATGGCACAGGACCAGACAGTGTTTCATTCTGTTGTGTACAGGGTCACTATGAGTTGGAACCAAGGCACCTAACAACAGCAACAACTCTGTGTCACAGGTTGTTGTTAAACACCGTTGAGTCAGTTCTGACCCACAGCAACACTGACCCACAGGAGTGACTGGTGAACTTGAGCTACCATCCGTGCAGTTCAAATCGACCTTGCAGTCTAGCACATTAAGCCACAGCACCACACCAGGTCTCCTGTGGCACAGGAGGAGTTCCTTAAATCCCTCTGGCTAGGGACAGTAAAATGCTTTCATAGAGTTCCTTCCAATTCATGTATCAGAGTAGAACTGTACTCCAAAGGTTTTTCAGTGGATGTGATCGTTCAGAAGTAAATTGCCAGGTCTTTCTTCTGACGCACCCCTGAGCAGACTCACCACCCAGAGATTCTCTGGCTAGGTACAGGACCTGTGAATGTGGCATGTGGGACTCTACTGACTCTAGCAGCAGTGACTGGGGAGGCCAGGACAGCTGTTAAGAATGGTGAAGCCAGGCGGACCTGCCCAGTTTATGCCTCATGCAGATGGATGCTTCCTCAGTAGACGCTCAATGCCCCACTCTGCTGATTCTGGGGCATGGCTGCTCTTCTTGCAACCATGCCCACTCACTCTCATTCTCCTCTGAACATCCACCTTTCCCTCAAATTGCACAATTTTATACTTTCTGCTTTTGAATTGGCCTAGGTCTGGAAAGTATTTTCTGTTTCATGATGATGTTATAGACTTTCTTTCTTCCTACTTAACTTTTTTATCTTCGGGTCTGATATTTAGAGAATAGGTGTTGGGCAGGTGGCAGACACTCAGTAAACACTGATTGATTGATTGATTGATTGACTTACTGATTAATTGAGTGTAGGCGCCTTGCTTTCTTTCCAAGACCTAACTTCTCTCTACACTGAGTTCCTGCAGAAGGAGCTAAGGATACATGCATTCGTCTAAGGAGTCCTGGTATGGCGCTGTAGGATAAACACCAGACTGCTAACCAAAAGGTGAGGGGTTCAAACCTACCAGCCGCTCCTTGGAAATCCTATACAGAGTCACGATATGTCAGAAATGACTGCACAGCGCTTAACAACAAGGAGGGAGTGGTGTGCAACAGAAATTGATGAAAGGTCTAGCATTTAAAAGTTTAGAAAACCACTTCATCCCAATAGGTCCAACTCTGAAACACTGATGTTTGTATGATCAAATCCAGAGGGACATCAAAATGCCCAAAGCCTCCTGATGAAAAGTCGTGGAAGAAAACAGAGTTCAATTGCAGCAACTCTCAGACTGATCTGCAATTTTCTGTGGCTCAAGGCCACGTGCAATCAAACAAAACAAGTGTTATGGGCGTGTTTGCTGAACTAGCTCATCAGAAATATGGCTGCTTTTTTTTTTTTTTCCTGTTGAGCTTCACTGTCTCTTCATGGAAAAGTTAGCAAATGTATATGTTTGAACAAAACAAGAAATGATAACTCCACTGCTGTTTTTCTAAATGATAATGCTTGTCTTTGCATTTAGGCTTAATGTTGGACATCAAGAATCTGAATTTTGTTATCAGTCACAGACACTTTTAGCTGTCATGCCTACATTGATTTGGAGTGAAGTCAGTAAATGTATGATTCTTTGTTTTTAAAATTTATCATGCCTAGCAGAAATAATTTTAGGGAAGGAATGTTCTTTATTATAAACTTTGCTTATATGTATAGTGAAGAACAATGTGATCAGGCCAAATACTCGATTAAGCTTGTGTCTTATCAAGCTCAGATGATAAATTTTAAAGATTACTGACAAAATTGACATTTTTAGGATATTTAACCAGGCCAATGAGTACTCTTATAAAACAGGAATTTTATGATAACCACACTGTAGGCCTTATAAGTAAAATGTGCAATGCAAATACCTACTAAAGGAAAAATTATGGTCTAAGTATATGTACATTTTGTTGTTGTTGTTATGTGCTGTGGAGTTAGTTCCGACTCATAGTGACCCTGTACAGGGTTTCCAAGGCTGTAAATCCTTACAGGAATAGAAAGTCTCATCTTTCTCCCACGGAACAGCTGGTAGTTTCGAACTGCCGACCGTGAGATTAGCAGCCCGATTTGTAACTACTACACTACCAGAGCTCCTTATATGTACATGTTGTTATTGTTAAGTGTCATCGAGTCGATCCTGACCCATAGCGATCCTGTATAGGGTTTCTGAGGAGCGGCTGGTAAGCTTGAACCACCGACCTTGCAGTTCAAACAGCTTTGCAATCTGGTGACTAACCCACAGCGCTACACCAGGACTCCTATATGTACATATGCATGTATAAATATATAATTTTAGCTGAAATCCTATAATTGGTTGTACATGGATTATATAACACAGCAAATGAGAAAATGACTTAGATGTTGATGAAATTTTAGCAGTACCTGTTAGAATGGCTTGTAGCATATTTAAATAAAATTGAAAAGAAAATCCTCCCATGCAGATACCAATGCTTCAGCGTGTTTCCATATGAATAACCTTCCAAAGCAGAGGACTTGCCCTACAAACACCAAAGCCTTCTTTAGCCATAAGAATATGGTCCTTTTGCTAGGAGAGTCCAACACTCATGTCACATAGTCCTCCAAAGCATAAACGTCCAATTGGCTGGTTTTCCTTATGTGATAATAAAATGATCTGTTCTCTAACCACTCATTTTTATCATTGGCAGCAATAGGATTGTACTCGAACCAAAAAGACATCTGGTAACAATTTGCAGTCTCCATGTGGCCCACAGTTTTATAGGAACTTCATCTGAAACTCTGATTCATTTTTCAAAACGTTAGCTCATATAAGTGGGGTTGAGGGAAGCCATTTCTCTTGGGGGTTCTGCAGAGGCCGGGGCAGATTGCCCGATAAACAAGGTAACCACAGTCAACTTGTACTAATTTACTAATCTATAGTGAACAATGTCACTTTTTTCATCACGTCAAAGATTCTGTTTCCAGTTATGACTGGTATCTGTCTCTCTCTCAACCCCATGACACCTTCGTACAGAATCAAAGCCTCTTTTCATATGTACAACCCCTGACAGGGATGGAGTGTCCAGTAAACACCCACGGGAAATTACTACTATAGACTAGTATGTCAGCACGAGTAAGCCTGTTCCTTCCTTCCTTATTAGCTATCAGGAGTCTTTTCTTGAAAGTGTGTCTTGTACTCTGCCTCTGTCATCTAACGAGGAGCTGACTGGATAAGTGGATGGGTGGGAGGTGGGGGTGGTAGGCTGCAGAAATTTGGTTCTTAGAATTGTATCTCTTGCCTTGTCTTGTCATCCTACCTTCTTTAATGTTCTCTTTTGCTCACAAAGGGGTATATTCTGACTCGGCAGAAGAATGTGTATTGTTGATTGATTTTTATTGTGATGAAATACTTACAATATTTGCTCTTTCAACCTAATTTTTTTTTTATGGGTACACTTCAGTGACATGCATTACATTACCATATTTTGCAACCATTTCACATTTCCAGATTTTTCTAGCACTCTGAACAGAAACTCAGTGCCCTACACGCAATAACTCCTCCTTTCTTCCTCCTGCCTACTCTTAGTCATCACTAGTAAACTTTGGTTGCCATACATTTGACTTTTCTTGATATTCCATATGAGTGGGATCATGCAAGATGAATGTTTCTGAAGGCAGAAACATGGAAGAAAACACACATACAAACACTGGAACTAGAAGGATAAAGTCCAAGCTTTGGACTCACACAGCCAAGTCTGCAAACCTGCGTTTAGTTTACTCAGAGTTCTGTGACATCAGTGATGTTGGGTGCATTGAGCCGTTGAGTTGATTCTGTAAGGACAGGGTGGAACTGCCCCATTGGGTTTCCTAGGCTGTGATCCTTACAGGAGCAGATCGCCATGGATCCAGAGCCAGAAACACTGGTAGGTTCAAACTGCTTGTCTTTCAGTTAGCAGCCAAGCACTCAACCATTGTGCCACCAGAGCTCCATTCTGTGACTCTAGGAAAATGAACTAACTTTCTAGTTTCCTTATTTATACAACACAAAGAATAATCTCTTCCTACATAGGGATGATACAATCTGCATAATGTTCCTGGAACAAAGAAAAGTGTTATTCTGTATGCCCAGGGGTATCCTCTCCTTTGATTGTGGGGCTATTTGGGGGAAGCTCTTTTTTTTTGGTCCTGAAGTTTGCACAAACACATTCAGAGGACCGATTTGGAAATTCAGGCTGACTTCCTCGTTACTGCTGCTAGATGAAAACCAAACTGGAAACCAGTGTTAAGTATTGCTGGTTGTGCTCATTTCCTTTCTACCTAAGTTTCTGACTAGGGCTTAGAGTGGGAAGAGATAGTTGGGCTTTGGCCAGTTTTTGGCTGTGTGAGTTTCAGAGTCACTTAATCTCTTTGAGCTTCAGTTTATTCATATATAAGCTGTAGTGATTAATATCGAACTTGTAGAATCATTAAGCTATGATAAATAATATATGTAACACAGATGGTTGCTACTATTTTTACCCTCAAATGATTTTATATTTCTAAGAAGAGTCAATCATGCCTCAGAGGATGCTATCGCCAGGGGAGAGGACAAACTGTGAAACAGTCATAACCTCAAGTGAGACGAAATACATTCAGCTGGATGTGTACTTGTTTTCCAAGAACAAGTATTTTCAACCTAATGAACGATCCACTTTGATTTTATCTATGTACTCAATTGTGAGGGTGGCACGTAAGGTCTTTGTTTAATCCTGTTGTACGTAGAGTCTTTGTTTCATTCTGTTGTATGTAGATTTTTTGTTTTATTCTGTTGTATGTAGGGGCTTTGTTTAATCCTGTTGTATGTAGGGTCTTTGTTTAATCCTGTTGTACTAGGGTCTTTGTTTCATTCTGTTGTATGTAGATATTTTGTTTTATTCTGTTGTACATATGGGTCGTTATGAGTTGGAACTAGCTCAAAGGCACCTAATAGCAACAACAACAACTCTATCGGTGGACAGGAAATTCTGAGCCATACCTATCCCTAATCATCTGTGTCCTCAGGAAATATAAACACATTTTAACAAGCGGCTCATTATAGCAATAAAGCAAAAAATATATGCCAAGGCCTCACATGTGCATAGTTTTATGGCTATTTGATATTGTTCACAGCAGTCATATCTTCTCCTCTCATATTTTATAGGTTTTATAAACTTAAGGGTAAGATATAAGGTTCTTTTTGAGAAGCCAGCTGTATTCAAGGGAAAGGGTGGAGAAGAACTAATGTTCAGGACTGGTTGTTAGTTCAAACAAGGCATGGAATGCCTCCTCCAGCCTTGGCCCCACAGGACCAAACTTAGTTTTTCAGGAAGCTACTGATATCTGGAAGTCCTAGTGTGGCACTGTAGGATAAGCATTGGCTTATAAGGTCTATTTGAACCACAAGGTCAGTGGTTCAAACTCACCAATCATTCCTCAGAAACCCTATATAGGGTCACTATAAGTGAAAATTATTTCAACGGTACTTACCAACAACAGCACAACTGAGACCTCAACTCCTTCTCAGGACACCCCCATTCGTCTTTGAGCCCCAGATGCCAGTCACTCCAGTTTCTACTCCATTTCTGAGAAGGGTTCCATAGATGTCACCTGATACTCTTGCTCAAGTGTTTCAGTTGTTTAGTGTTTGGGTTACAAGAATCTAGGCTCTGAAGGGACTCAGAATACACAGAATGCACGATGATGTAAGTGGAAGAGGAGTTCCAATCGGAAATTAACTCTGACTGTAGGTGCAGACTGCAAAGCCATTTGAACTTCAAAGTCTGTGGTTCAAGCTCACCAGCTGCTCCTTGGAAACCCTATACAGGGTCGCTGTGGGTTGGAATCAACTCAACGGCACTTAGCAACAACAATAGGTGCTGTGGCGTCCTGGCGTGGTGCTGTAGGTTAATGCGCTGGACTGCAACTTCTGTTTGAACTGCAAGGTCGATGATTCAAGCTCACCAGCTGCTCCTCAGAAACCATATACAGGGTCGCTGTGAGTCGGAACCAACTCAACAGCACTTAACAACAACAACATAGGTGCTATAGGATAAACACTGGACTGATAACCACAAAGTCGGTAATTCAAATCTACCAGCCACTCTTGGAAATCCTATATAGGTTGCTATGAGTTGGAATTGAGTTGCAAATAGCAAAATAGAAATACAAAAATGTTTCCGTTCCATGTCTTCTGCACCTGAACCGCATAAGTGATTTACATTGACGACTTTGGTTAAAATTACAGGTCTAAATATGTCCCCAAGTAGAGGTCTTTTTGCTAAAGATGTGTTTTTGTTTTGTTTGCAGTGAATAAAATGACCAAGAATGCCAGGTTGGTAGGCAGAAAACATGAGTTATGATTCCAAGAACAGTGGCCTTGTGGTACCAACCAACATTCAATGAGAAGTTAGACTAGATGACTTCGAAGGTCCCTCCCATTTCCTGGACCTGTGAGATTTCAGAATAATATTCCTGTGTGGGTTTCAGAATGTTCTGTGGAATAAAAGGATAACATCCAAATGCCCTGTAAGGTCCCTGTGAACTTTGCCTCATCTTTCTCCCACTGAGCAGTTAGCACTCCAGTACCTATCCTACAGTGTCACACCAGGGCTCTCGATGTATCAATTGAAAATCCCTAGTGAATTGCCTAAAACAATTAGGAAATTTATTACCCCAGATAGTCTGAGGTCCAAAGGAGGCTTTGTTGTTGTTAAGTGCTATGGAGGTGGTTCCAACTCATAGTGACCCTGTATAGCGTTTCCAAGGAGAAGTTGATGAGTTTGAACCACGGACCCTGAGGTTCAAACCCACGTAGCAGGCCAGTTTTTTTTATTCTACAGCGCCACACCTGGGCTTTGGAGTTGGTTAGTTCACTCCTCCCACCTAAGTATGAACTCTGACTATTTCATCTAGGGATCACAGATGATGGCTGTGAGCCCAAGTCTCATATCCAGATACCAAAAGTTTGTAGAAGAAAAAATGATGTATTCCTTCTTCCATGACTCTTTTTATAAACAAGAAAATGTTTCTTAAGAATTCCCTCCCAAACCCAGAAGACCTCCCCTTTTATTACTTGTGGCAAGGATTTGAAAAATAAAGTTACACCCATGAGTCACAGAGAGGATGGTAGTCCATTTGGCCTCTGCTGATGAAGAAGAGGGGGAATAACACTGATCTGCCAAGCAGTAAAAATAAAACAGCCATTACCATCTAGTTGACCCTGACACATGGCCACCCCACGTGTGTCAGAGTAGAACTGTGCTCCATAAGGGTTCTGTGGCTGTCTTTTTGTTTTTTATTTTAACTTTTTATTGTGAATTGGGTGAAGGTGTACAGAGCAGATCTTCAGTTCTATATTCAACAAATCACACACTTTGCTTCATTACATGGTTGCAGTCTCCTCGAAGTAACAACAGTTAACAGCATTGACCTCTATTCACTTTAACCACTGCATTCCTCCCTGTATCTCTGGTTACTCCATCTATCCTATGCTAACCTCCCTCTTGTGCTCTATTTCCTGCTCTTTCACCCACATTCATATGTCTTACACTGTAGCCCAAGAGTAACTCTCTCCCCATTCCCCTGCCCTCAGCCATCATAGATTGTTTCTTTTATCATGAAAACCTTTTTAAAAAATGCTTTACAACACTGGTTTCATACAATGTTTGTCCTTTTGTGATTGACTGGTGCTATGGGAATCCTGGTGTGGTGCTGTGGGTTAATGGACCAGACTGTAAAGCCATTTGAACTGCAAGGCAGTGGTTAAAGCTCACCAGCTGCTCCTTGGAAACCCTATGCAGGGTCGCTACAGGTTGGAACTGACTCAATGGCACTTCACAACAATGGGTTAATGTGCTGAACTTCAAGGTCAGTTTGAACCATAAGATCAGTGATTCAAGCTCACCAGGTGCTCCTTGGAAACCGTATACAGGGTGTCACTATGATTTGGAACCGACTCGATGGCACAACAATTTTACTCACCATAATGTCCTCCAGAGTCAACCATGTTGTAGAGGTGTTTCACAGATGCATCATTAGTCTTCGAAGTTTTGTATTATTCCATTGTGTGTCTGTAGCAAAGTTTATTTAACCATTCTTTCATTGATGGGCATTTAGGCTGTTTCTATCTTTCTGATATATGTCTTATAGACAACACATTGAAGGATACTATTTTCTTATCCATTCTGCTCTTTAGATCTCTTGATATGTACATTTAATCCATTTACATTCAGCATAATTATCAACAGGTATGAATTGATTATTGTCATTTTCCTGAGTGCTTTTTTGTGATGCTGCTGAATTTCTTGTTCCATGTAATTTTCTATGCTGAGTTCATTTCTGTTGTGTTAATGTTTACTAAATCTTTCTGATTTTCTTCTTTTTTATTTTGATGTGCAGGTGTATTATTTGCAGTTACCTGATAATATGTTAATTTTCCCCCAACTTAAAATAGTTTTATTTTGAAATCTGCTTGACTTCCTGGCCATTTGTAAGTTCTGTAACTATACTAGTCCCTCCTTTTGCTTTGTAGTTCGTGATACCATTGATATCGGTATTTTCAGTCTCTCAGGTTTGTTTTACTTTAAATACTTCTCTGTCTGGATTGAGGGCTGGGTGTTGTCATGTGTGTGGAGTCCTGGCACTGTGGGTTAATGTGCTTGACTGCAAGGTCGGTTTGAACTGCAAGGGTGGCGGATGAAGCTCACCAGTCGCTCCTTGGAAACTCTATATAGGGTTCCTATGAGTTGGAACCAACTCAACAGCACTAAACAACAACACTGGTAATCTCAGGTTGTTATCTGCTGTTGTTGGTTCTCAGTTAAAAGACACCCTTTGGCATTTTTGCAAAGTTGGTCTGATCATTACAAATTCCTTTAATTTCTGTTTTATCATGATATGTCCTAATCTCACCATCATATTTTAGGTACAACTTTGCTGGGTATATGATTCTTGGTTGGTGATCTTTTCCTTTTGGAGTTTTGTATATGTCATCCCATTCTTGCTTGCTTAGTTTCTGCTGAGAACCCTGAGCTTAGTCTTACCTGTTCTCCTTTGTAGGTAACATTTTGTTTTTTCCTGAACTGCTCTCAGGCTTTTTTCCTTGTCTTTGATTTTGGAAAGTTTGATTATGATATGTCTTGATGATTTTCTTTTGGGATCTAGCCTGTCTGATGCTTATTTGTTTTGTTGTATGCTTATCTTCTTATCTTTCATGATGTTAGCAATGTTTTCTTATAACAATTCTTCTATAATTTTCTCTATGTTTGTCTCCTCCTGTTCTGGAATTCCCATCACCCATAGTTGTTCTTCTTCATGGTGTCCCATAGAACTCTTAGGTTACTTTGGATTTTTTCAGATTGTTCTTCTAGCATATTAGTATTGAGAGATTTCTCTTCAAGCTCGCTAATTCAGGCTGCCATTGAGTCACATCTTCTCCTTTGCCCTTTCAATGTATTATCTGTTTTTCAGATATTAGTATTAATCTTCTGAATTTCTAATTGCAAATATTGTATTACTTCAAACATTATGTTTATTTTGTCTATTTGTTCTTGTAGTGTTTTCCTGAATTCTTCTAGTTTTTAATGTGTTCTCCTTGCTTTACTCGATCTTTCTATTGGTTCTTTGAGGTACCTAATTATCATTTTTTAAAAAATTCCATTTCAGTTAGTTCCATTGCCTTTTCTTCCTCAGAAATGTTTTATGGCATTGCACCTTGATTATTTGTTTAAACCATTCTCTCTTGTTTCTTCCTATGAGCTAAAGTTGTCTGTTGTCTCTGGGACAATGTGGGGTTTTAGTATTTGTAAAAACAAACAGTGCAGTTGTTGGACTCAGAGGGGAAAAATCTCTGGGGGTGGGGGCTCCTGCAGTTGAGCTCACAAGGTGGTTGTGGAAGGGATGTGATAGCAGAGTTCCTGACCCTAGATGGAGTTTCTGTTGACCTCGGTGCTATCTACATTTAGGGCGCTCAGTCCAGAAGTAGTTTCTGGGGGCCCTTATTGGAGCTGGTTTCAGTGTGTGTTAGGACCACAGGAAAGCTGGGGGCAGCATGACTGGTTAAATGCTGTTCTGGTGACTCTGTGGGTTTTGTAGGTTGGAGCCAAGTCCACCTGAATCCAGACACCAAAACAGCACACCAAAGCAGCACAACCACCCCCCACCTCACATTGCCATGGCTCCCAACCACATGGCTCTGAACTCCTGGAGAACATCATCTGTGCTAGGGGTGGAGGAGAGGGGGAGCTGGCCACAATTCTGGTCACTAGAGGAGTGTGGAGAAAAGGAAGAAATGGAAACTTTTCTATCACCCACACAATCTGTTCTGCCAGACCTCCCTCCGCTGCCAATGCTGCTTATATCTGGCCAGCTGTTCACCAGTCCATCTCCCTCTCTCGCCGTCCCAGCTCAGCCACTTCTTCCAAAAAACACTCCATCCACCTCTCTCAGCTTTCTTCTGAAGTTCAAGGGGCCAGAATTTTCATCTGTGTCTGTTTGATTTTGTCTCTCATATCTTTGTCGTAGAGTGTCCGTGTAGCATGTCTGCCTAGTCGACCATCTTGCCGGAAGTCTCAATGGCTGATTTTTTTTTTTTTTGGTAAACTTTATTACTGTTTTATTATTATTATTATTATTATTATTATTGTGAACTGAGTGATAGTTTACATGGGAGATCACTGGCTTTACACCATTGATTTATTGCAATGATTACAATCTCCTCTGTGCATCATCATTCAACAGTATTTGCTTCCATTCTCTCTGTTTTTGTTTATTTTTAGGGGGTGGGGTGAGGTGTACTCAAAAACACTCAGGAATATATAATAATTTAAACATAAAAAGGGCACATTCTGCAAATCTGCCTCTTGGCCAACAGCACTCAGTCCCTCTCTTTCCATGAGTCCAGAGTCCTCAGCTGCTCCCCCTCTCTGTGCCCCCATCTCTGCCTCCATCTCTGGTGCTGCTGCTTCTCTGGATAAGGTCCTGCATTCTGCTTGTGCTCTTCTCCCTTGATGGTCCTAGGGTCCTCTGTCCCTGGACTGTGAGATTAACTACTCCCCTGTTTTTGTTACAAAACTTCTACCTTTACAGTTGTGAGAGTTGCAGCTAGTTCATGATAACAATCACTCACTTCAGTGGCTGATTTTTAAGAAGTACATCAATAGAACTTTTTTCTGAGCTATTTCTTTGTGGGTTTGAACTACCAACCTTTTAGTTTATTCGTTTAAGCCACACAGGGACATCTAATGCCTGTTACACCATATGAAATGTCTCTAATTTGCTTTAGAAGCTTTTTTGCTCTTAAGATTGGTACGGATGACGTTGAACTGCTTTCAACTCTGCACCAAGAGTGACACCTTGATCCCTATTAGCTCACAAACCCCATAGGGACATGCTGAGGCTGCTCCGTGGATAAGTCCTTGGGACTTGAGGTGTGCCTCTGAGTGTTCCCACTGTGTTCATCTGACCAAGTGTCAATGCAACCCCATCCTTTTTAATGTATTTTCTGAAGTCAGACAGGATTTCAGTCTGGAATTTTTGCTTCCACTCCAATTTTACACACTGGCTTTCACTTGGCCAGATGTAAAGCCATAGCACTGACTTATCATAGGCTAAGGATGATGCTAGAACTCTTCATATATATGTCTATTAAGAAAAAGTGCAAAGGACTGGCAGGGTTTTAGCCTGCAGTACAAAGAAGGAGATATTAATATATTATATCATCTATCTGTAGAGTCCTGGTGTGGTGCTGTGGGCTAATGAGTCAGACTGCAAAGTCGTTTGAACTGAGAAATCGGTGGTTCAAGCTTACCAGCTGCTCCTTGGAAATCCTATAGAGGGTCACGCTATGGGTTGGAATTGACTCAATGGCACTTAACAACAACAACAATCTAACATATGTACATGTTTATGTCATCTATTTATAAATAAATATATAAATGTCTCATGGGCGTAAGGAACCACTGTGAACCAAATTAAGATGTTCTACTGGCAAGAAAGGAGCCCTTTGGGCTGCTAACTGCAAGGTTAGCAGTTCAAGTCCTCTAGCCATTCCTCAGGAGAAAAATGAGGCTTTCTGCTCCATAAAGATTTACAGCCTCAGAAACCCTATACAGAGTTGCTATGACTCAGAATCGACTTGTTGGCATACAACCAACAACAACCGCTGGGTTGAAATCCATTTTAGACCTATTTGTTGTGTGGTGTTACATGTAGGATAAACACTTGACCGCAAGGTTGGTTTGAAGCGCAAGGTTGTTCGCTGTGAGTTGGAGGTGACTCAACGGTTCAACAATAACATGGCCTGAACTCAGGTGAGCGTTTCTATACCTTCAGTATATTGATAAGAAAAATCAGTAGGGTTTATGATACATACCCACCAATTCCAAATTAGCTTTAGATTTTATAGAAAGGGTGATATGAACTGTCACGGTACTTAGAAATAAAGCAATTCTCTGTTTGATTTAAAAATGACATTTACCTTCTGGCATAGCCCTACATGTTCTGAACGAATTATAACCTAAATTCATTCCTATTCCAGATTTTAAAATGGACCTTTGGAGAGTTCCTATTTTCCAGTCTAATTTGCATGTTTTCTATCTTCTATCCCAAGTGGCAGATGCTGTTGTAATATACCAACCCTGTCAGAGCAAAGCATCAAGTCTGAACATGCCCTTTGCAAATTGGTTTTCATTCTGTGTCATTTATAGAGTTAAGTAAAGTCCTGTCTGAACTAAGAATTCACCTCCTCTCTAGTCCTGGTCCAGCTGAGACCTACAAAGAGATGAGAGTCAATTCTTTGTAACACGAAGCTGAAAACCTGCCAATTCTTTGCACTTCATCTTTTTGTCTGTTTATAAATTGGAATCATTTTCTCTGAAAATTTCCCATGAAACCATGTCCTTCTCCTCCTACCCCACCCAGCTTTTGAAACAAGTAACCCTTTGCCTGTGTGCTATATAACCATCTACAGCATCCGAAGGAAGGGAAAATGAATAGAATAACTTAAAAACCATCGAACCAACAAATCAAAGAATTCTTTGGTGGTAAGTATTCTAACATTTGCAGTCCTCCACGCCCAGGCCTGGCAGAAGGCTGAACTCTGGGAGTGTCTGGGGGAGTTGAGCCAATGCCTAAAAATGGTGTTCAGGGATCACGGTTGACAGCAGCTCCCTGAAGCTGGATCTGGCCCAGCCTGGAAACAAGTCAGGCCTGAAAGAGGAGAAGTGCTCAAAGAAACTTCTCCCAAAGGGTAGTGTCCTGCTAAGTTCTGGGTGCCAAGTTCCCTTTAGAGTTCATGGGCCACACCCTTTCAGATGGAAGGCAGGAAGAGGAGGCTGTGAATAACCAGTAATTCTTGGCAGAAAGACCTAGGTTCACAACACGTCCTCAAGCAGGCTCAACCTAAAAGAGGAGAAAACTCTGAAATACTGGATATTCAGGTATGCACTGAAAATCTGGCAATCATGAGATAGACAAAGGACTACTGATTTTTCAAATACCACAACTAAAACTGTGGTAGAAATAACCTACCAGTTACTTACTGTTAGGTTAACTCCAACACATGACACCCCCCATGCCTGTCAAAGTAGAACTGTGCTCCATCGGCTTTTCAATGGCTGATTTTTAGGGAGCAGATTGCCAGGCTGTTCTTCCAAAGCACTTCAGAGTGCGCTTGAGCTTCCTACCTTTATGACTAGCAGCTGAGTATGTTAACTATCAGCACCGCTCAGGAACTCCTCAGCTTTCTCCTGATGAGAAGTTGATGGGTTTGAACTGCAGACCTGTGGTTAGCAGCCCAACATTTAATCCACAGTGACACCTAAACACCTAAACACCCTGATAGATTATTGGAAATTTAATTTGTCCAAGTTGGCAGTCAGTCAGAGAAGAGGCCTGAGGCCCCGAGCCAATTTTGAGGGAAAGTACTGGAACTAGCTGACAGCCATCTAAGGAGAAGGGGCAGCTGGATCAGTGAGTGGCCTTGGGCTACCTGTCTAAGGAATGAGGGTTACCAGGGCACTTCCTGAACAGGTTCATTCAATGGCCCAGTGTTGGACCAGGTGTTCCGGAGAAAAGCATGATCCTCAGCTATGCCCAAACCTAACGCCCAGGGCTTATCTCAGATAATTAGTCCAAGGTGGAAAATTTGTGTCAGATTGCAATTTTAGACAGTTACCACAAAATTACCCCAAAATATTTTGTATTTAACCTGTTGAAAGTGCATGTATTTCTTATGAAATGAAAAACAAATAAGGTTGACTGTGGTTTGCTCTCTCCTTATTTATGTGCAAATGCTCTCAGCTTTTAAAATCAGTCTTATATTTTATAAAGCAATATAAGAATTTTCCTTACTTTGGAAAATTTTAAACAGAACTCAATACTCTTTAAGATTTGTTAGAATTTTCCAGGAAATCACTTGGGCCTGGTATTTCTGGAGAAACTCTTTGATGACTTATTCTGTATCTTGCATAGAAATCAATCTGTCTTCATTTTCTTTCTCTTTGGGGGGGGGGGCAATTTTATTAAGTATTATTTTCCAAGAAAAGTATGTGTTTTAATTCAGGTTTTCAGACATACTTTCATAGAGTTGAGTTGTTCCGTATAATGGATTGTTTTGATGTAAACTATTTTTGTAATTATTTCCCATTTAATTTTTTAATAATTATTATGCGTTCTATACTTTTTCTTTACCTATTTCTTTGCTGTTGTTTTCCCTAACACCAAGCTTTACTTGATGTTTATTTTCTGTTTTCTAACTTAATAAATTCTGCTTTCTTCTGTAACTCCTTCTATCTACTTTTCTACTTTCAATTTCCTTCAGTTTATTTTCTATACTGTTTCTAGATCTGTTAGGTGCTTGTTTCATTTATTCTTTTAATTCACTTAACCATTTAGACCTGTGAATTTGCCACTGGATACCGCATATGTTCTAATATGCAGAAAATTTAATGTTATTTTCTTTTTCTATAAGTTTTGCAGTTCAGGTTTACATTTCTTTTTGTCTCAAGAGTTAAGAGAGCTTTTCAAAATTAAGATTCTTTTAAGATGACATCCTAAAATTTCCAGGTAAAAGGGATTTTGTTATATACTTTAAAATAATTTAGAGTTTCATTGAAAAGTAATCAGAGAATATTGCCTATACTATTTCCATTTTGGGGGGATTTTTTTTTTTTTTTTGCCCATGCCATTGGTACTTTTTGGAATTTATTCCATTCTTGAATATGCTGAATAACGTTCATGGGGAAGTGGAATTAAAAGATAATTTAAAAAAAGATAATTAAAAATTTTCACAAACTTTTGAAGCCTCATATGTTATATGCACATATAATAGATTGATAGATAGGCAGGTAGATAGATAGATGAATAGATGGATAGATAGATAGTATCTGAGTATTGGTATGGGTGTGGGTATGCATATATACAGGAGCTTTGGTAGCAGCGGATTAAGTGTTGTACTGCTAACCTCAAGGTCAGTGATTCAAATTCACCTGCAACTCTGAGGGAGAAAGAGAAGGCAGTCTACCTAGGTAAAGATTTATAACCTTAGCCACCCCATGGGACATTTCTCTGTTCTGTAGGGTTGCAGTGAGTTTGAATCGATTCAAGAGTAGTGAATTTGTATATGTATATGTTTTTTGAATCCTATTCTCTCTCTCTACATATATTATTATGTTATTGTTTTTGCTGTTAGGTGCAGTTGAATCCAATGACTCATAGTGACCCTATGCATAGCAGAATGAAACACTGCCCAGTCCTGTGCCATCTACACAATTTGTTGTTGCCCTTGAGCCCATTGTTTTCGTCACTGTATCAATGCATCTATTTGGGGATCTTCCTCTTTTTTGCTGACCCTCCACTTTACCAAGTCCAATGAAGATGAAATCTTGCCATCCTGGTTTCTTAGAAAAAAGCATTCTGGCTGTATATCTTCCAATACAGCTTTATTGTTCTTCTGGCAGTCCATGGTACTTTTAATAGTCTTCTCCAACACCGTAATTCAAATACTTTGGTTCTTCTATATTTTTCCTTATTAACTTTCATATGCATATGAAGTGATTGTAAATACCATGGTTTGGGTCAGGTACACCTCAGTCCTCAAACTGATGGCTTTTCTTTTGAACATTTTAAAGAGGTCTTGTATAGCAGATTTGTCTAATGCAGTATATCTTTCGATTTCTTGACTGCTGCATTCACAAGTGTTCATTATAGGTCCAAGCAAAATGAAGTCTTTGACAACTTCAATCTTTTTCTGGAAAAAATGAAAAATTGGTCCAGTGGTAAGGAGTTTTCCTTTCTTTACATTAAGCTGCAATCCATACTGAAGGTTGTAGTCTTTGATCTTTACCACTAAGTACTTAAAATCCTCTTCACTTTCAGTAAGTAAGGTTGTATCATCTGCATATTGTGGGTTGCTAATGAGTCTTCTTTCAATCCTGATGCCTTGTTCTTCTTCTTATAATACAGCTTCTCGTATTGTTTCTCAGCATAATAGTAATACTTCTCATATTATTCTCAGCATTTAGATTGAATAAGTATGGTAGAATACAACCCTGGCACACACTTTTCCTAATTTTGAACCACTAATTAGTCTCTTGTTCTTTTTAAACATCTGCCTCTTGGTCTATGTACAGGTTCTTCATGAGCATAATTAAGTGTTCTGGAATGCCCATTCTTCGCAATGTTATCCATTGTTTGTCATGATCCACACAGTCGAAAGCCTTTGCATAGTCAACAAATAAACATCTTCTGGTATTCTCAACTTTCAGCCAAGATTTATCTGACATCAGCAAGATACCATATTTAACATATGTTATATAGGAGCCCTGCTGTGATACTGTAGGATGAATTTTGGACTGCTAATAACAAGATCAGCAGTTCAAACACACCAGCAGCTCCTACATAGGGTAGCTATGAGTCAGACAACCACTGTTAGTTTGCTGTACTGTGGTGGCTTGCATGTTGTGATTCTGGAAGCTATACCACCGGTATTTTAAATACCAGGAGAGTCACTCATGGTGGACAGGATTCAGCTTCCAGACAAAGACAGACTAAGAATAAGGAAAGACTGCCTACTTCCAAATATTTAGTCACTGCATATCTTATGAATAGCAGTGGAACACTGTCAGATAGCAACAGAATATTGAATACTAAAACATGATGAATAGCAACTGGATATTGTCAGATATAATGCCAGAAAATGAGCCCCTCAGGTTGGAAGGTACTTAAAACACGACAGGGAAAGAGCTGCCTTCTCAAAGTAGAACTGACTGTGATGATGCGAATGGAGTAAAGTTTTGGGGACCTTCATTTGCCCATGGGGCACAACTCAAAATGAGAAGAAACACTTGAAAACATCCATGCTTGAAGTACGAATCTAGGAAAGTTGAAAGCTGTCAAAAATGAAATGAAACACATAAACAATATCTTAGGCATTAGTGAGCTGAAATGAACTTGTAGTAGCCATTTTTAGTCTGACGATCACATGGTTTACTATGTTGGGAATGACAAATTGAAAAAGAATTGGAGGAATTGTGTTGTATTCATCATCAAAAAGAACACTTCAACATCTATCCTGAAGTACAACCTGTGTTTGGAAGAGATCCATATTTGTACCCATTCCAAAGAGAGGTGACCCAGCAGAATGCAGAAATCATCAGACAATTTCTTTGATATTCCATGCAAGTAAAGTTTTGCTAAAGGTAATACAGAAATGGCTGCAAGCATACATTGACAGAGAATTTCCAAAGGTTCAAGCCGGATTCAGAAAAGGCCATGGAATGAGGGATATCATTGCTGATGTCCAATGGATCTTGGTTGAAAGCAGAGAACATCAGAAAGATGTTTACCTGTGCTTTATTGACTGCACAAAGGCTTTTGATTGTGTGGATCATGACAAGCTATGGTCAACATTGTGAAGTATGAGTATTCCGGAACACTTTATTGTGCTCATGAGGAATCTGTACGTGGACCAAGAGGCAGTTGTTCGAACAGAATATGGGAACACTGAATGTTTTAAAATTAAGAAAGGTGTGCGACAAGCTTGTATTCTTTCACCATACTTATTCAACCTATTTGCTGAGCAAATAATCTGAGAAGCTGGGTTATATGAAGAAAAAAATATGGCATCAGGATTGGAGGAAGACTCATTAACAACCTGCAATATGCAGATGATACAACCTTGCTTGCTGAAAGTGAAGAGGACTTAAAACATTTACTGAG
>NW_006408682.1:4508824-4513374 GCF_000296735.1 Chrysochloris asiatica
GCATAAGGTCGCTATGGGTTGGTACCAAGTCGATGGCACCGAACAACAACAACATTCATACATGTACAAGGAAGACCAGTTAATACCACTATTACTCAAATTTACACACCAACCACTAAAGCCAGTGATGATAAAATTAAAGAATTCTACCAACTTTTTCAGTTTGAAATGGGTCAAACATGAAATCAAAATGTATTGATAATTGGTGATTGGAATGCAAAGGTTGGAAACAAAGAAAAGGATCAGTAATTGGAAATGATTGAATTTTGCAAGATCAATGAAATTGTCCATTACAAATACCTTTTTAAAACAACATAAAAGACGACTATATACATGGACCTCACCAAATGGAATACACAGAAATCAAATTAACTATATATGTGGAAAGAGATAGTGGAAAAACTCCATATCATCAGCCAAAGCAAGTCTAGGGGCAGACTGTGAAATGGATCATCAATTGCTCATATGTAATTTCAGGCTGAAGCTGAAGAAAATGAAAACAAGACCATGAGAACCAAAATAGGACACTGAACATTTCCCACCTAAATTTAGAGATCATCTGAAAAACAGATTTGATACATTAGACACTAATGACTGAAGACCAGAAGGGTTTAAGGATGACAACAAGAACTTCAAACAAAAAGAAAGAAAAAGGTCATTAAGTAGACAAGAAAAAAGAAAAAGACAAAAATGGATGTCAAAATAGACTCTGAAACTTGCTCTCCAGTGTAGAGATGCTAAAGCAAATGGAAGAAATGAGGAGAAAAAACGAACTTAACAAAACATTTCAAAGGGCAGGTTCCAAGGACAAAGTCAAACATTACAATTAAATGTGCAAAGACCTGAAGTGAGAAAACCAAAAGAGAACATGCACAGCTTTTCTCAAGCTGAGGAAATTGAATTAAACAATTACAGCCTTGACTTGTAATATTGAAGGATTGTATGGGCAAAATACTGAGTGATGCAGAAAACATCAAAAGAAGATGGAAGGAATACACAGAGTCATTGTAAAAAAAGAAATGGTCAATGTTCAACCGTTTCAAGAGGTAACATATGAACAAGAACCATACTGAAAGAAGTTCAAGATGTGCTGAAGGTATCGGCTCTGAGAATTGATGGAAGATAAATTGAAATCTTTCAACATACTGATGTATCATTGGAGCTATTGACTCATCTGTGCCAAGAAATTTGGAAGACATTTGTAACCATTCCAAAGAGAGGTGACCCAAGAGAATGCGGAAATCATCAGATAATGTCATTAATATCACATACAAGTAAAATTTTGCTAAAGATAATTCAAAAACAGCTGCAACAATACATTGACAGGGAACTGCCAGAGATTCAAATCAACCATCAACATTCACGGAAGCAGCAATCAAGAAATCAAATAATATACGGCATTAGGCAAATCTGCTGCACAAGATTTCTTTAAACTGTTCAAGAGCAAAGATGCCACTTTGAGGACTAAGGTGTGCCTGACCCAAGCCATGGTATTTTCAATAACCTCATATGCATGTGAAAGTTGGACAAGAATTTATGCATTTGAGTTATGGTGTTGGAAGAGAAAATGGAAAGTATCATGCACTGCCAAAAAGAACAAACCAATCCATGTTGGGAGAAGTACAACCAGAATGCTCCTTAGAAGCCAGGATGGCCAGGCTTCATCTCTCATATTTTGGATAAATTATCAGGAGGGGCCAGTTCCTGGAGAAGGGCATCATGTTTAGTAAAGTGGAGGGTCAGTGTAAAAGAGGAAGACCCCCAACAAGATGGATTGGCACAGTGACAGCAGCAATGGGCTCAAGCATAGCAACAGCTGTGAGAGGTGCAAACCGGGCAGTGTTTCCTTCTGTTGTGCATTAGATTATGAGTCAGTATTGACTCAAGGGTACCTAACAACATCAACAAAATGTATGGTTTTGGAGTCTCAATATGGTGTTGTAAGATAAACACTGTACTGCTAACCTCAGGATTGGTGGTTCCATTCCACCAGCCACTCCTTGGAAACCCTATACAGGGTCACTATGTGTTGGAACTGACACAGCTGCACTTAACAACAACAACAACAAGATGCATAGTTTTATTTAAATTTTTTAAATCTTTCCTTTGTGTGGCCTTTGTTTGCAAATCTCTTCATTACAATTTTTGTTTCAGAAATTTCATTTTTCAGTTTTAGGATTTCCATTTAGTTGTTTATAAGCGTTTCTACTTCTCTGATTAGATTTCCTATTTCTTTTCCGAGATGTTCTTTCACTGAAAACATATTTTCTTTTACTTCATTAATGATAGTATACCATCCACTGTAAAACCCTGTCTGTGGGTTCCAACATCAGTTCATATTATCTGAACTGATTTATTCTTTCTTTTTTGGAGAACCTGTAGGATTTCTTGATTCTTCACGAGAGGCCTTTAAAAAGCTTATTGAAATTTTTTTTATTACCTTTTCATTTAAATTTTCCTTGTATGATAGGTTGTTTGGATTGATCCTACACATTATAAATGCTAAATTATGGAGATTCTGAATTTTTTTTTTTTCCCAATGAGTTTTTTTCCTTTGCGTTAGCAAGTCATTTTCTTGGTTGAGCTTGCAGTTCATAATTTTTTGTTTTTTTATTTTTGGATGGTGTCTATAGTCTCAGTTTAGAAATTATTTCCTTAGGTACACTGCTTTGAGTCTGTTCCCTAAATACATAGTCCATGAGTTTGCCAGATACATGGGTAAACAGAGTTTGAGTATCTTGTCTCCGAATTTTTCCTTTCTGAAATTCCCCTAATCGATTTAACATTCCTAGAGTCTTGGCTTCACTCTGCTGCATCACTGAGTTTATTTTTCTAATCCTCCAGGCCAGAAAGACGAGGGGTTTTTCCATGAGTATCACTGATACATAAACTGCACTTAGCCACAGGCATCAGAGAGTGAAGAATTTAATTGTACAACTCCTGTTTCCCTCTTCCCCACAACTGTGCAGTCTCCACCAGAGTCTGTCTGCTTCTTTTCATTCTCAGTACCTCCAGGTCATTGCATTTAATATTTTGTCCAGGTTTTAGAATTGTTTTCTGCAGGGAGGTTTGTCTGGTTGGGTCTTAGTCCATCATGCTAGATGAAGAGTCTAGACTGGCATCTTCATTTCAGAATGGACATGATTGGGCTTTATTTAATAACTGAAAAATGGACAGCCTCATATTATGGAACAATGACTACAGATCTTTGTGACTTGTTTTCCCCATATGAGTTGAGAAAATGCTTCAATAGCATGTAGTTGAAATAGGTTGTGGTGGTGGTTTTGTGTCACTGAGTCGGTTCCAACTCACATCGAATTTATAGAGGGTTTCCAAGGCTGTAAATCTTTATGGGAACAGAAAGCCTCATCCTCCCTATGAGGAGTGACTGTTAGATTCGAACTGCTAACTTGCATTTAACGGTCCAGTTCATAATCCACTACACTACCTGGTCTTTGAAAAAAGGATAGTGGTTTGATAAAAATGAAATTGGTTCCTGTTAACTCATCAGTAAACAAGTTACTAATAGGAGATGAGGATTTTGCTGTCTTCTACTCCTCGTACTTATCACTCCCCTGAGATCCTTCCTTATATTATCAATAGGGTTACATAAAAAATTTTTTTGTCAAATCAACTTTGTTTTCATTTTTATAACCTTTTAAAATATTATTTATAGCAGATCTCCCAAATATTATCCGTAACAGATCTCCTAAACACATTTCTTTCCTTATATTACCTTTCCTATAGAGATGATAATTTGTTGGGATTTTTTTTTTAAGGTTTTTATTGTGGATTGAGTGAAAGTTTACAGGGTGTATCATCAGTTTTACATTCAACAAATCATGTACCTTGTTTAATTACATTGATTATAATCCCCTCCATGTGCCATCAGTTAACAGTATTTCACTCCATTCACTTTAGCTTTTTTAAAAAAAAACAAAAAAATCACTCAGGCATATATAATAATTTACATCTCCAAATGGCACATTCTGCAAGTCTGCTCCTGGCCACCAGCTCTTAGTCCCTCTCTTACACCATGAATCTAGAGTCCTCAGCCACTCCCCCTCTCCATGCCCCCATCTCTGGCACTGCTGCTTCTCTGGATAAGGTCCCACATTCTGCTTATGCGTTTCTCTCTTGATGGTGTAGGGTCCTCTGTTTCTGGACTGTAAGATTAACCACTCCCCTTTTTTTTGTTACAAAACTTCTACTTTCGTAATTGTGACAGTCATGATTAGTCATGATAACAATTATTCACTGTTGAAATCTTATGAGTCTTATCCCCATCTCTTTTCACCAGACCCATCTAGACAAGATGACAGCTATTCAGTGGGGACTCTTTGTTTCCTCCTGTACTCTTAAACTAAACTCCCTCTTGAAAGCTTGTAAGCCAGTCACTTTGTGCCTTTATTGCTCCCTCATTTTAGGTAGCCAATGTGTAAGTTGCCCGTCTCTATCTACCCTGTGTACAGAGTGGATAGCATTGATACTTGATTTGAAGACTCTTTCCCTCTCTGTTGGTATTTAGAGTAACTACCACTCTGAGCATA
>NW_006408682.1:4515074-4525391 GCF_000296735.1 Chrysochloris asiatica
TTGCCTCCAGGTAGATGTGATCAGGAAATGGGCTTCCCTTTTCACTCTTCTTGAGAAATTTCAAGATGCCACTGTTGGTCGTTTTGATGTAACTTGTCATTTGTTTTTCATCCTGTTTCCTTTTTTGTTTGCGTGTCCCGCTCCACAATCCCCGTTCAGGCCTTTTTTTCTAGTTATAAACAGTTCAGGGCTGGCTGTGGCCATTTTGTTTTTGTTTTTTCTTAAATGTTTTATTGTGAATTATGTGATAGTTTACATTGGAGAACATTAATTTTACATTCATTCATTCTATTGTATCCATTTGGTTTTAAGTGGAATCTGTCTCTTTAAATTTTGAGGAGATCTGTGCGCATGTGTAGTAGAACCCTCTGAGGGTGGGGCTGAGGTGTCCATTAGTCCGGCTACCTCTATAGTCACCAGAATGGAGGTGCACAGACAGAAAGGGACCAATGAACAGCTACCAAAAGAAAAGAATGTCCACACCTTTATCTTTGTGGTTCTTCCAGGCATCTGTGGCCGTTCCAATCCTTCCCCTGCTTGGTCTCACCCAAGATGGCTGCTCCTGGAGCAGCTGAGCATCTCGATCTAGAAAGCAATGGATTTCTTGCTTCTGCCACAAGTTCCCCCAGCTGTAAGCCTTCCAACCTTATAAATATTTCTTTATATATGGTTCAGAGTTCTGGGACCATCCCCTGAGCCTGCTTGGTTGGGTATTCTGTGTTGTTGCTGGCGGAGCTCCTTACTGCACTTCCACCCGATCCGCCATCTTGTTTGCTCTCTGGGATTTTTTTGTTTGCCATTTGAATGTTTATTCTACGTGATTTTATTTTTATATATACATTTCACTAATTCACTAACTTTACTGATAGCACAATAGATCTCCAAAACCACTAAGAATCATTGAGTGATCTGTTGAATTCATGTTTGTTTGTTTTTATCCCCTTGTAGTAGGGAGAATAATGCCCATTCCCCTCTGTTTGGGGCCAGGTTTTTAGAGAAGCTAAACCAGTGATGGAGGAGTATAGCTTACAATTATAGAGTTCCAGGTCCCCAGAGGAAATGAGAGTGGAAGTCCCTTCCATGTGTACAATATATTGGAAGCAGGTCACATCCTCAAGGAAGCATCCCTTGAATTGATTGTCTAATCACAGCTGCTCATCATAGAGCTAACCATGGAAACAAGCACATTCCCAACTGCTAAACCTCTGGAAATCCTGGTCTAATGGAGTTGACACAGAAACTTAACCATTACACCCTCCCAGTGAGATCCACATCTTAGTCTCTCAACCTATGAATATGGTAACTTGCATGGCAAAAGGAATATTGGAGATGTGATTAAATTAATACTCTTCTTATGGTTAGGACAGAATTCTAAATTGAGCAGGTGGGTCCGATATGGTGACAAGAATTCTTAAAAGTTAGAGAAGGAGATATGATGAGGGAAGCAGTATTAGAAAGACATTTGAAGGTGCTATGCTGTTGACTTTGAAGATGGTGGAAGAACCACAAGACAACAAATTCAAGTGGTCACTAGAAACAGATGAATCAAGGAAAAGGATGTTCTGGTGGCCAGGAACAGACTTGCAGAATGTGCCCTTTGAGATGTAAATTATTATATATGCCTTAGTGGTGTTTTTTTGCTTCAGACTGACATCTTTGCACTTCAACAATTTAAAGAAATCTTAAAATTGCTTGTGTGTTTTTTAAAAAGCTAAAGTGGATAGAGAGAAATACTTTTTTAAATTTTATTTGTATTTATTTATTTATTATTAAATGTTTTTATTTTGGATTGAGTGAAAGTTTACAGGGCACATCATCAGCTTCACATTCAACCATTCATATAGCTTGTTTCATTACATTGATTATTATCCCCTCCATATATCATCAGTTTACAGTGTTTCTCTCTATCCTCTTTAGCTTTTTTGGGGGGGTGGGGGGGGGACTTGCCTTTTTGGAATTTACAGTCTTGGCTTTTAGGGAAGGTTTTTACGTTTGTCTGTGGATATCCAGGGCTCATGTATGAGATTACTAACAAGCATTACTGAATAATCAGATGAGGGGAGAGAAATACTTTTAACTGATGGTATATGGGGAGTGGGATTATAATCAATGTAATGAAACAAGTTATATGAATTGTTGAATGTGAAACTGATGATGTGCCCTGTAAACTTTCACTGAATCCACCATAAAAACCTTAAATAATAATAAAAAAAACAACAACTGAAGAATGTTCTCCTGCAGCCTCCATAGGCATACAGCATTACTAATACCTTAATTTTAGACTAGTAAGATCCATTTTTCTGAAGTCCTGGTGTGGCGCTGTGGGTTAATGTGCTGGACTGCAAAGTCAGTTTGAACCACAAGGTTGGTGGTTCAGGATCACCAACCGCTCCTCAGAAACCCTACACAGGGTCGCTATGAGTTGGGACTGACTTGAGGGCACTTAACAACAACAACAACAACATCCGTTTAGGGCTTATAACTTTCAGAACTATAACACATTTTGTATTGTTTTAAGCTGCTAAATTTGTAGTTATTTGTTACAGCAGCAATGTTGTTGCTGTTGTTGTTAAGTGATGCCAAGTCACTTCCGACTCACGGAAGAAACATTGCCAGGTCATGCGCCAACCTCAGGATTGTTGCTATGCATGAGCCCATTGCTGTTAATTCACCTTGTTGGAGGTCTTCCTATTTTCTCCGCCCCTCCACTTTACCAAACATGATATCCTTCTCCAGGGACTAGTCACTCCCAATAATATGTCTGAAGTATGAGAGATGAAGTCTGGTCATCCTGGCTTCTAAGGAATATTCTGACTGTACTTCTTCCAACACTGATTTGTTTGTTCTTGTGGCAATCCATGTCACTTTTAATATTCTTTTCTAACACCATAACTCAAATGCATCAATTCTTCTACAGTCCTTTCACATGCATATAAGGCTATTGAAAGTACCATGACTTGGGTCAGGCACACCTTAGTCTTCAGACTGACATCTTTGCACTTGAACAATTTAAAGAAATCTTATGTAACAGATTTGCCTAATGCAAAACATCTTTTGAATTTTAAACTTCTGTTTCTGTGAGTATTGATAGTGGATCCCGCAGCAACAGGAAGCTAATATACCCTTGAAGGCATCACTTCTGTAATCTCCACCCTCAGCTCCTGACGCGCTTCTAGTTGCTCTCCACACACCTGCCACCCTGTGGTATTCCTTGACCATCAACTGGAAATTCCTTTCTCTTTTTCCTGTATTTGATCATTTGCTTCCTGGATCCCATGTATTTTGCATTCTTTGGTTCATTCTCATTTGGTTGGGACATATGCTCTAAAACATGCTTGAGAAAGAATGTATTGTTGTTGTTATTAAGTGCTGTTAAGTTGTTTTGACTCATAGCGACCCTGTAAGGGTTTCCAAGGAGCTGCTGAGGGGTTTGAGCTGACAACCTTGTGGTTTGCAGTCCAGTGCTGCTCCTGCAGTGCCATACCAAAAGAAAGAATGCATAGGAGGTAAAGTCTTAGAGACACTGGATGTCTAAAAATGAATTTATCCAACTTCACATTTGATTGACAGTTTGGTTGAGTAGGTCGTAACTATTAGTTTCTACTGCCTTAATTATGGAAAGCAATTTACAATGAATAAAATGTTAAAAAAAAATTATAAAAAGATACAATTTATATAAATCAGAAAACCCTAGTATATTTCTGTATCCCACCCAAGCAATGGGATTGATATCTGCTTTTGTTTCATTATAGTGTGGATTCAAAGGGAACATATTGAATTTTTCTGCAAACATTCTTTCATTACAGGAATCACTTTCTGCCATTTCTTGAAGATCTGGTCAGTTACAGTGTTGTCGTCCATCTGACTACAGGGACTGGCTCAGGTCTCCAGAAAGGATAATCACATTTCTCTTTTGAAATTAATATTGCATTCTGCCTGGGGTAAAAAAAACGCCCTTTGTGTGCTGTATATCTGCCGTTTTCCTGGGCTGTTACACACTCACCCTGTTTTCACACTGCCCATATCCCGAGAGTCTCTCCTTACTTGCAGCTTCCTGTTGAGTTGACACTGTCAATGAGAGGGAGCATAGATGTTGTTGTTGTTATTAGGTGTTTTCAAGTTGGTGCTGACTCATAGCAGCCCTATGAACAACAGAGCAAAACGTTGCCTAGTTCTGTGCCATCCTCACAGTTGTTGTTATGGCTGAACATTATGGCTGCCATTGTGTTAATCCATCTTGTTGGAGATCTTCCTCTTTTTCACTGAACTTCCACTTTACCAAGCATAGTGTTCTTCTCCAGGGAATGGTCCCTCCTGACAACATGCCTGAAGAACAAGAGATGAAGTCTTGCCATCTTCACTTCTAAGGAGCATCCTGGCTGTACTTTTTCCAAGACAGAATACTTTGTTCTTCTGGCAATCCATGGTACTTTCAATATTCTTCATCAACATAATTCAAATGCACATGTTCTTTTGTGATCTTCCTTATTCGTTGTCTCACTTCCACATGCATAGGAATTGATTTTAAACACAATGACTTGGGTCAGATGTACCTAAGTCTTAAAATTTATGACTTTATTTTATTTATTTATATTTAATGTTTTAATGTGAATTGTGTGATAGTTTACATCGGAGAACATTAGCTTTACATTCATCCTATCATATGTTGTTTCACTGCCATGGTTACAATCCCCTCCATGCATCATCAACCAACCAAAAGGTATACCCTACAAGCCTGCCCCTTGGTCGTCAGCACACAGCCCCTCTCCCTCTCTGTGTCTAAAGCCCCCAGCCGCTCCATCTCTCCACATCATTGTCTCTGCCTACATCTCTGGCGTCACTGCTTCTCTGAGTAGGGTCCTGCTCTCTGCTCTTCTCCATTGATGGTCCCAGGGACCTCCGCTCCTAGACTGCAAAGTCAATAACTCCCCTCCTTTTGCTATAAAACATCTACCTTTACATTTCCAACCATCACAGTCACTCCTGATAACAATTATTCACTGTTGTATCACAAGAGACCTATCTGCATCTCCTTTCATCAACCCTGCCCAGACAGATTGGATACTACTCAGTGGAGATTCTATTTTCCTCCACGACCTCTGGATCTAGGTTCCCTCTTGTAAGCCAGTCACTTCTTGCCTTTGTAGCCCCCCACCCCATTTTGGGTAGCCAATGTCCAAGTTGCCCATCCCTGTCTATTCTGTGTATGGAGGGGGTGGGAATGATCCTCACTGTAAAGATGTGTTCCCTCTTTTCAGCAACTGCATCCATAGGTGTAGGTCAAGTTCATCAAATTATATCAGATTACTCTTTTTTTCCTCTTCTTTCTTCTAGTTGAGCTCTGATCATCCAGTCATTGAAGCCAGGTCAAGTGAGGATTATCTGCAAGTGTGGGTGTTCTTGTGCATATGCCCTCTCTTCTTATCAGCTGGGTGCTTGACTCTCCACTCTAGTCCTCTGTGGCTATGTCACTGACTCTGGGCCCAAGAGTCCCCAGGTCTTGCCACACTGCTTGCCAACCAGGTCTTCACCTGGGTTCACAGAAGTCTATTGGATGTTGTAGGGCTTAGCTCACCACTTCATTGCTGTTTTTCCCTCACTTCCCCTTTTCGGTGTTGAGCGTGGTCACCAATCAGAATGTGTATTCCCACTGAGTCTTAGTCTTGGAAGGGGGTTGGCCCTGAGGGGAGCTGACCACTTGCCTTGATGTCTCCTGGGTGAGCAACTTGCTTGTTTTTGTAGTAATCAGTTGGACTCCCTATATTGTTTTATATTTTTCCTGTAGGTCTCTTTCAAGAAGTATCTTCTGTTCTAGCCACTCCAGGCTAGTCTGCTAGTCCTTTCAAGTGGAAATTTCCCACCTAAGAAAATTTTGGATGCGGTTCAGGATTCCACCTATGGTCTTATGTAATGCAGAGGCTCTGCAGGAAGCCTCCTTCACTGGGCACGTTGTAGCCCCATTTTAGGTATTCCAATCAGTTATAGGCGGAACATGGTGGACTTACAAGCTTTCTATGGTGATATTTCTGGCTATTCCTTTCTCTCCCCCTGAAGTGTCTATTTTATAATATAATGCAAGGGAAACCAAGATTCAAAAGACAGCCACACATCTTAACATTATTTCCCCCTTTTCCCCATTCCAACCATGTCTCAATCCCTGTATCCCAGAGCCCTGTTGTTCCAAGGTTGTGCATACATCATTATTAACCTCTGTCCCACTTATCACATGCAAACCTGTTTTCCGGTCCGCTTTGTTCTTCCATATGCCCTTACATGCATAGCATTGCCCTCCACCCCTTAGCACCCAAACTATCCTGTGTCTATTCCCTGCCCTGTGCTCCACCTTCCCCTCCCATCCCTGACCCCACCCCCCACATCCTGGTAACCAGCGAAGAATTCACCCCACTTTAGTATGGGTTCTTTTTCTTAGTGTTTTACATTAGTGGTCCTATGCAGTATTTCTCCTTTTGTGACTGACTAATTTCACTCAACATAATGACCTCAAGGTTCATCCATGTTATATGGTGGCTTGCAGCTTCCTTGTTATTTTTCAAGGTAGCATAATATTCCATTGTGTGTATGTACCACAGTTTGTTTATCCACTCTTCAGTTGATGGGCACTTAGGCTGTCTCCATCTTTTTGCTGTTGTAAATAGTGCTGCTATGAACATTGGTGTGCATATATCTACTCATGTTATCACTCATATTTCTTGTGGGTAAATGCCAAGTAGAGGAATTGCTGGATCATAAGGTATTTCTATTTCCAACCTTCTAAGAAAGCACCATATTGCTTTCCAGAGAGGATGGACTATTTTGCAATCCCACCAGCAATGCAGGACTGTTACAGTCTCTCAATATCCTTGCCAGCATTTATTGTCTTTACTTTTTAAAATCTTTTTTGTTATTGCTGGTGTGAGATGATATCGCTATATTATTATATTTGCATCGCTATAACGGCTAGTAGAATCCTGGTGTGGCACTGTAGGCTAATGCGTACGACTGCAAAGCCATTTGAACTACAAGGTTGGCAGTTCAAACTCACCAGCTGCTCCTTGGAAACCCTATACTGGGTTGCTATGGGTCAGAATTGACTCAACAGCATGTAACAACAATGGCTAGTGATGGTGAACATTTCCTCATATGTTTGCTGGCTGCCTGGATCTCCTCATTGGTGAAGTGTCTGTTCATGTCCTGTGCCCATTTTTTAATTGGGTTAAAAATTTATATCTTTAATCTTTAACACTTTAAAGATGTCTTACACAGCCGATTTGCTTACGGCTATACATCATTTGATTTCTTGACTGCTGCATTCATTAGTGTTGTTGGTTGATACCTGCAAAATGAAGTTGTTGAGAACATTTATCTTTTCTCCATTTATCTTGGTGTTATTTATTGGTCCCATGATGAGGATTTTTGTTTTATTTACATCGAGGTGCAATCCACACTGAAGGCTGAGGTCTTTGATCTTCATCATTAAGTATGTTAAGTCCTCTTTGCTTTCAGTAAGCAAGGCTGTATCATAGGCATATCGCAGGTTGTTAATGAGTCTTCCTCTAATCCTAATGCCACATTCCTTTTCATCCAGCCCTGAGGGACTCATTTTCTTGCACTATATCAGACAGTGTTGCACTGCTATTCATAAGGTTTTTGGTGGCTAAAGGAGCTCTGGTAGCGTAGTGGTTACGAATCGGGCTGCGAACCATAAGGTCAGCAGTTCGAAACTACCAGCTGCTCCGCGGGAGAAAGATGAGGCTTTCTACTCCCGTAAGGATTTACACCCTCGGAAACCCTGTACAGGGTCGCTATGGGTTGGAACCGACTCGAAGGCACTTAACAACAACAACAACAACCAGTTAGAAGTGATCCAGCTCTCCTTCTTCCTCATCTCTCTTAGTCTGGAAGCTCTTATGGAACCGGTTCACCATGGGTGACTCTACTGTTATTTAAAATACCTGTGACATAGCTTTCAGTATCACACAACACACAAGTCACCACAGTGTAACAAACTGACAGACTGTGGTGGTAGAGGTATCCAGGTGTGTGTACTATTGAGTCAGTTCTGACCTGTATAGGGTTTCCAATTGTGACTGGTGAGTTTGAACTGCTGACCTTATGGTTCAAACAGAACTTGAGATCTAGTGCTTATTCTACAGCACCACACCAGTACTTCAGATACAGAGGTTGTTGTTGTTGTTGAGTGCCATTGAGTCAGTTCCAACCCATAGCAACCCTGTATAGGGTTCCCAGGGAGTGACTGGTGAGCTTGAAACACCAACCTTGCAATTCAAACCAATGTGCAGTCCAGCACATTAACCCACAATGCCACACCTGGACTCCAGATATAGAGGTGTTGTTTTTGTTGTTAAGTGCCGTTGAGTTGATTACGACCCTGTATAGGGTTTCCAAGGAGCAACTGGTGAGCTTCTCTATAAACCTTCACTCAATTCACAATAAAAAAAAGTTAAAGAAAAATAAAAGACCCAAATTCAAAGCCTAGAGCTATTAAGATCATCAATGAAAAAATAGGGACAAATCTAGGGGCTCTGTACAGGTTATAAGTAAGTACACTATCAAACATAACTTAAAATATACAAAAAGATTAAATAGATGACTGAAACCTCCTAAAAATTAGACACTCATACAATTAGCACTAGACTGAGAACCGCAAGGTCCACAGTTCAAGCCTGCCAGCTGCTCCATGGAGAAAAATGAGGCTTTCTGCTTCCACAAAGAATTACATTGGTCTCGGAAACCTGTAAGGGGTTGCTGTGAGTCTCAAACGACTTGATGGCACTTAACAACAATAACAATACATCAAAGGATTTCACTAAAAGAATAAAAACAGAACCTACAGACTGGGAAAATGTGTTTGGCAAAGACAAATCAGACAAAAGACTAATCCCTAAAATTTATAGAACACTTCAGTGCCTCACCAAAAAAAAGTAATCCAATTAAAAACTGGGCAGAGGTCATGAACAGACACTTCACCACGGAAGACATTCAGGAGGACTACAAACATATGAAGAAATGCTCATGGTCTTTAGCCATTGTTGTTAAGTGCTGACTCATAGCGACCCTATATAGGGTTTCTGACTTACCCTCGTATCTAAGAAATTTTAATCATTTTGCCCTTTGTATGTTCCACCACATTCATAGTTATGTTTACAGCAAAGGCAAATATCCACATACACCAGTTGCTATACAGGGTCATTACCAGTTGGAAGCAACAGCACTAATCTATTTGAGAATTACACCCATTCTTCTTTCCATGTCCTTTTAGCCTGCCCAAAGAACACTGCTTTCCATGTATCTACCCAAAAAACACTGCCGTTCCTGGGTTGTGTACCTAACACTATTTACCTCTATCCCCTTTAGCCCTTACTTACCGTATTTTTTTTGTTTTTTTTCTTCTTTGTGGATGTGTGTGTTTATTGAAATAAATTTTATTCTTAGCACTGCTTTTGCTATGTCATGATTTTTTGCTGTTGTTTTTTTAAGGTTTTTATTGTGGATTGAGTGAAAGTTTACAGGGCAGGTCATCAGTTTCACATTCAACAAATCATACACCTTGTTTCATTTTAATGATTATAATCCCCTCCATGTATTATTAGTTAACAATATTTCTCTCTATCCACTTTAGCTTTAAAAAAACAACAACAACAAAAATACTCAGGCATATATAATAATTTACATCTCCAAAGGGCACATTCTGCAAGTCTGCCTCCTGGCCACCAGCTCTTAGTCCCTCTCTTCCCATAATTTTAGAGTTCTCAGACACTCCCCCTCTCCATGACCCCGTCTTTGCCTACTTCTCTAGATAAGGTCCTGCATTCTGTTTGTGCGCTTCTCCCTTGAAGGTCCTAGAGTCCTCTGTTTCTGGACTATAAGATTAATCACTCCCCTGTTTTTGTTACAAAACTTCTCCCTTTACAATTATGACAGTTGCAATTAGTCATGATAACAATTACTCAGTATTGAATCATCTGAATCTTATCCCCATCTCTTTTCACCAGATCCATCTAGACAAGATGAAAACTACTCAGTGAGGACTCTTTCTTCCCCTCAATAAACTAAACTCCCTCTTGAAACCTTATAAGCCAGTCACTTCATGCCTTTATCTCCCCCTCATTTTAGGTAGTCAATATCTAAGTTGCCTGTCCGTATCTACTCTGTGTACATAGGGGATAGCATTGATACTTGATATGAAGACTCCTTCCGTCTCTGTTGGTATGTAAAGCTATTACCTTTATGAGTATAGGTCGGGTTCATCTAATTGTAGCAGTTTACCCTTGTTTCCTTTATTAAAAAAAAAAAAAA
>NW_006408682.1:4525760-4541289 GCF_000296735.1 Chrysochloris asiatica
ATACTGGTTTGTTATGAGTCAGAATCAACTCTATGAAACTTTACAACAACAGCAACAACAACCAACAAAATTTGATTTTTCTCTCCTTGATCTTCCTTTTGTTGACTTATAATCTTATAGCATTGCGATCTAAACAGATGCTTTCTAGTATTTTGATGCTTTTTCACTTATTGAGGCATGTTTTGTGGCCTAGCATATCTGGAGAATGTGTATTGGAAAAGAAAGTGCATTGTCCTGTTGTTGGATTGAGAGCTTCATATAAGTCTATGAAGTTCAGTTGGTTGATTGTCTTGTTTAGTTCTTCTGTGTCTCTGTTGAGTTTCTAGTTATTCTTTCCTTTGTCTAAAGTGGTGTATTAAATTTCATACTATTACTGTATAATTCTCTATTTCTTTCTTCAATTCTATAAGAGTTTGATTGATGCATTTGAGACTCTTTCATTGGGAGTAGGTTTGTTTTACTTTGGATACTTCTATATCAGGATTGAATTCTGGGTGGCATTGCCATGCATGTTAATCTCAGGTTGTTTTCTGCTTTAGTTGGTTGTCAGTCCAAATGACTCCCTTTAGTCTTTTTTTAATGAAGTTGGACTTGTTACAAATTCCTTTAGTTTTTTATTTATCTGGAAATGTTCTTATTTCACCATTGTATTTGAAGGAGAGTTTTACTGGGTATATGATTCTTGGTTGGCAATTATTTTTCTGTCAGGGTTTTGTATATGTCTTTGCATTACCTTCTTGTCTGCATGGTTTTTGCTGAGAAATCAGAGGTTAACATGATTAGCTTTCTTTTGTAAGTAACTTTTCATTTTTCCCAAGCTGCTCTCATGATTCTTTCCTTATCTTTGATTTTGGAGAGTTTGATTATGATATGTCGTGATGATTTTCTTTTAGGATCTAGCCTGTTGGGACTTGATCAGCTTCTTGAATGCTTATCTTATCATTTTACATGTTGTTGTTTAGTACCATCTAGTCAATTCTGATTTATAATGACCCTGAATAGGGTTTCTGAGGAGTGGATGATACTGTTGTTGTTGTTAGACGCCATTGAGTTGGTACTGACTCATAGCAACACTGTGCACACCAGAATGAAACAGTGCTCAATCCTGGGCCAACCTCACAATAGTTGCCACGCTTGAGCCCATTGATGCTGCCACTTTGTCAATTCATCTCGCTGGGGGGTCTTCCTTTTTCTCTGACCCTCTGCCTTACCAAACATGATATCCTTCTCCAGTGACTGGTCCTTTCTGATAATATATCCGAAGTATGAGAGATGAAGTTTGGCCATGCTGACCTCCAAGGAGCACTCTGGGGAGTTTATTCCAACATCTCTTTGACTATCTTTTCTGCAATTTTTTTTGGTCTCTTCCTGTCCTGGAGTTCCAGTCACCCGTAAGTTACCCCTCTTCAAGTTGTCCCAAATGAATCTTAGGCTGTCTTCAGATTTTTTTCATTTTTTCTGATTGTTCTAGCGTACTAGTACTGAGAGATATCTTTAGTCCCACTAGTTCTGACTTCCATTGATTCAAACTTGCTCCTTTGTGCTTCAATGTATTGCCCCTTTCTGAAATCTTGGTATTTCAGAATTTGTATTTTTGGATTTCTATGTGTAGGTTTTGTACTGCCTCCATCCTTTATCTATTTTGTTTGCTCCTATTGTGTTTCCCTGAATTCGTCCTTGTTTTCCTCAAATTTTCTGTCATTTATTTGTTGTTGTTAGGTGCCATCCATTCGGTACCAACTTAGAGCAAACTTTTGCACAGCAGAACGAAACACTGCTCAGTCCTGGGTCAACCTCACTACTGTTTCCACGCTTGAGCCCATTGATGCTGCCACTTTGCCAATCCATCTCTCTGGGGGTCTTCCTCTTTTTCTCTGACCCTCCACCTTACCTTCTCCAGCGACTGGTCCCTTCTGACAATATGTCCGAAGTATGAGAGATAAAGTTTGGTCATCCTGGCCTCCAAGGAAGTACCTAAATAACATTCGGACTCCTGGTGTGGCACTGTAGGATCAGCACTGGACTGCAAACCACAAGGTTGACAGTTCAAACGCATCAGCTGCTCCCCAAAAACCTTATACTGGATTGCTATGAGTCAGAACCAACTCAAGGACACTTTACAACAACAGCAGCAATAACAAATATTATTCAGTGGCTTTTTCCCCCCACTGTTTTATAGCTCTGCCTGTTGGTCACTTGTTTGAGTCACTTTGTCTTGTTTCCTATGTGAACAGATATGGTCTGTTGCTGTAGAAACATCATAATGATGTTGTATTAGTATTAAGTTGATGGTTGTGTGTTGTTGTATTCTTATGCACTCACCCACTGCTTCCTGGTGGGAGTGATTAGGAGATGGGAACATGTGCACCATTCTTTGTTTAGTGTTTGGGCAGTTCCATTTAGGGGGGTTTGGCTGATGCTGGTTATTGTTAATTAAGTGCGTAGTAGCTGGTATTGTCCTGTGCCTGCTGGGTGGGGTTGTAGAGGACATGATTGTGGCTGGGCTGTATGGGTATGGTTGCTATCCCCTGTCAGGTGAGGCAAGAAGAGAAGAAAAGAAACAAGTCCAACAATCAATAGTGGGGAGAAAAAAAACCACACACAAAACTAGTATAGGAAAGCAGGCAACAGCTAGAACAAGAATACAAAAAGAGACAAGAGGGAGAGGGGAAAATTTTTTTTAAACCATGGGGGGCGAAAAATAAGAGAGAAAAAAAGAATGGAAAAGAACTAAATGCAAGGAGGGAAAGGGATGATTAAAAGGGAGAGATCAGACTGTAGTAAAGAAAAACCAAGAAAAAAAGAAGAGAGCGAGAAGTATGAACAACACAGCAGCAGTTGGGGGCAAAAAGCAGTAAAAGAAAGAAAAGGAGGAGGAGAGATTAAAGTGGAGTTGTTGTTGTTGTTGTTATGTGCCGTGGAGTCGATTCTGACTCATAGTGACCCTGCACAAGGTTTCCGAGGCTGTAAATCTTTACGGAAGCAGAAAGCCTCATCTTTCTCCCGTGGAACAGCTGGTAGTTTCAAACTTCTTACCTTGAGGTTCACAGCCCGATTTGGAACCACTACGCTACCAGAGCTCCTTAAAGCGGAGTTAGAAAGGATAAAATGCATGGGTAGGTTGAGAGAGGAAGAGAGTGAAAAATAACAGACAAACTAAAACCATGAACGAAAAAAAACCAGGGCAGATGCCAGACTCAGAGAGGAGAAAATTCTGGGGTCTACTGACAGCAAAGGATGAAACAATGGAACTCCGATCTTAGATGAGCCTCTGTAAGGTTAGGCGTTGTCTATTTGGGCACCCAAACCAGAAATAGTTGATGCTTACCCCAAAGCAGCTGGAGAATCATAGTATTTCCATCCCAGAGGGCAGCTGAGGGTGAGAGGTCCCACTAATACCAAGTGGCCTGAACCAGCTCTGCAGATCTGGAGCATGTGACACCTGATTCCAGCACCAGCCAGGGTTGCTGCTGCTACTTTTATGCACACTTTTATGCACCCGAGAGCAGGAGTTTTGCCGAAAGTGTATGTGGGTGGGGGCTGTCCATACCTCTATTCACCAAGGTAATGTGGATACAAGAAAAAAATTCACACCATCTCTCTGCCAATAAGCAGTGTACCTCTATGCCACTAACTACCCTATTGCTTTCAAAGCAGCCCATGAAAGTTCAGGATGTCTGTGCTTGCCTGGTCAGCCAACACAGACCACATGTGTTGTTTTCCTTTTTGTCTTTTTCTCCATTATGTGTTCAGTTGCTTCTTCTATTTAGGGCGAGTGCAGGGCTGACCAGGGCTCTGCAGGTTTAGAGCAGGGCTTACCTGAATCCAAGTGCTAAGGTGGATGTAATAACTTCCCTCTCCTTTGATGGGGTTCACAAATGCAGAGTTCAACTCCATGAGGCTCTGACAGCCAGGAAAGCGGGAGCTTTGCTGGGAGCGTACACAAGTGTGGACAAGCTATGCCTCTGGTCACCAGGGAAGTGTGGGGAACAAGAAAACAAAAATCACACCTGTATCTCTGCAATTCGCTGGTGTAGTTCTGCAATGCCAATATACTGTCTTGTCTATGATGTCCCTCACAAAAGTTTAAGATGGCTGCACCATCTCTGATCGACTGGCCCTGGTCACTAGTCTGTCTCCTTTGTTTACCCCATCTGTTCAATTGTCTCTCCTACTAAGCATCCAGAGTCCTGGTGTAGCGCTGTGGGCTAATGTGTCAGACTGCAAAGTCGTTTGAACTGCAATGTTGGTGGTTGAAGCTCACCAGCTGCTCCTTGGAAACCCTATACAGGGTCGCTATGGGTCGGAACCGACTCTACGGCACTTAAGAACAGCATCCAAAGCACTTCTTTTTCCCTGCATCTGAAGCTCAGTGTTCCAGGAGTATCATTTGCATTTGCTTCATTTGGTTTTCCGTATTTTGTTGAATGTTGTTGTTGTTGTTGTTGAGTGCCATCGAGTCGGTGCCAACCCACAGCGACCCTGTACAGGGTTTCCGAGGCTGTAAATCTTTACGGGAGCAGAAAGCCTCATCTTTCTCCCGCGGAACAGCTGGTAGTTTCAAACTGCTGACCTTAAGGTTCACAGCCCGATTTGTAGCAACTACGCTACCAGAGCTCCTTTCTTTGTTGAATAGAGTCTATATAAGTTTACTTGCTGCCTACATTTAGGTCTTAAATCCACATTGAGTTCAGTTCTGAATATGGTATGAGATATGGGTCTTGTTTCATTTTTCTGCAAATGGATTTCCAATTTTGCCAGCACCATTTGTTGAAGAGATTATATCTTCCCCATTTAATGCATTTTGGCCCTTTGTCGAAGATCAATTAACAATAGGTAGATGGATTTATTTCTGAGTTCTCAATTCTGTTCCATTGATCTATGGGTCTTTCTTTGTATCAGTACCAGGATATTTTCTCTACTGTGGTTTTGAGATTGGGAAGAGAGAACTTTGTTCTCTTTCAGTAATGCTTTGTTTTCCTGGGGTCTCTTTCCTTTCCATATAAAATTAGTGATCAGTATTTCTGTCTCTTTAAAGAATGAAGTTAGAATCTGGATAGGGACTGCATTGTATCTATAGAATGCTTTGGGTAATGTTGACATTTTCACAATGTTAAGTCTTCCTATCCACAAGCATGGTATATTCCTCCATTTCTGCAGGTCTTTTTTGGTTTCTTGTAGTAGTATGTTGTAGCTGATCATGTATATTGCAACTTTGTTGAATAGGTGATAAAGGGCATCTTTGCCAGGTTCCTGCTTGCAAGGGGAATAACTTCAGTTTCTCAGAGTTGAAAGTGATATTTGCTGTTGGTTTTATATATATGTCCTTAATTATCATGAGGAATTTCCCTTCTATTTCTATTTTGTTGACTTTTTATCAGGAATGAGCATTGGATTTTGTCAAATGCCCTTTTTGCATCAATCATTGCAATCATGTGATTTTTTTTCCCTTTGTTTTATTTATATGGTGGATTACAGTGATTGTTTTTCTACTATTGAACCAGCCCTACATACTTGGTATAAATTCCACTTTGTCAAGATGTATTATATATATATATATATTGTTTAATTCTATTGGGAATTTTTGCATAATATTCATGAGGGATATTGGTCTATAATCTTCTTTCTTAGTAATGTCTTTGCCTGGTTTTTCTATCATAGTTATGCTTGCTTCATAAAATAAACTCAGTTTTCCATCCTTTTCTATATTCTGTAATAGTTCGAGTAGAATGGGTGTCACCTCCTCTTTGACTGTTTGGCAGAATTCATCAGTAATGGCATCAGGGCCTAGATTTTTGTTGTTGTTGGGAATTTTTTAATGGCTTGATAAATTTCTTCTCTTGTTATCTGCCTAGTCAAGTTTTCTATTTCAATCTGGTTTAGTTAGGTAGGCCATGTGTGTCTAGAAGTTAGTTCATTTCTTCTAGATTTTCAAATGTGTTGTAGTACAATTCTTCAGAGTATTCTATTATTATCTTTTTATTTCCCTTGGTTCTTTCTTTTTAACTTTTTATTGTGAATCGAGTGAAGGTGTACAGAGCAGATCACCAGTTTTACATTCAGCAAATCATTATACTTTGCTTCATTCCATTGCAATCTCTCCGTATGCCATTAGCTAACAGTATTTACCTCTATTCACTTAAACTATTGCATTCTTCCCTATGTCTCTTGCTAATCCCATCTTGCCCCTGCTAGCCTTCCTCTTCTTGTATATTGTCTGCCCTATTACCCATGTTCACATGTGTCTACCCCCTAGCTCATGAATAATTTCCCCTCCCCACTACTCCAGTAGCCATCAAAGGTTGTTTCTTTAATTAAGAAAACTTTTCTCTTAACTTTTTACATTGATCTCAACAGTATTTGTACTTTTACGATTAACTAGTTTCACTCAACATAATGGCCTCCAGTTTCATCCAGGCTGTGAGGTGTTTTACTGATTCAACATTATTCTTCAATGTAGCATAGTATTCCATTGTATATATATACCTCAAAGCTTGTTTAACCAGTCTTCTACTGCTGGACATTTAGGCTATCTCCATCTTTCTGAGGCTCATCTTCTCATTTTTCATGATGTTAAGGAAGTTTTCTTTCAACAACTCTGAAAACTTTCTCTGTGCTTTTTATTGTCTTTTCCTGTTCTGGAATTCCCATCACTGTAATTTGTTCCTCTTCATGGTGATCTATATAACTCTTAGGCTTTCTATGGATAGTTTCATTCTTTTTTCTGATTGTACTTCTTTTGTTGTTGTTGTTAGGAGCCATCAAGTTGATACCGACTCATAGCGACCCCTTGCACAACAGAATGAAACACTGCCCGGTCCTCGACCAACCTCACTATTGTTGCCATGCTTGAGCCCACTGATACGCCCACTTTGCCAATGCATCTCACTGGGAGTCTTCTTCTTTTTCTTTGACCCTCCACCTTATAAAACATGATTTCCTTCTCCATAGACTGGTCCCTCCTGACCATATGTCTGAAGTATGAGAGATGAAATTTGGCCATCCTGGACTCAAAGGAGCACTCTGGTTGCACTTCTTCCAACACAGATGTTGGTTTCTATTGGCATCCCATGGCACTTTCAATATTCTCCTCCAACACCATAACTCAAAAGCATCAATTCTTCTACGGTCTTTTTTATTCACTGTCCAGATTGTTCCTCTAGCACACTAGTATTGAGCAATTTATTTTCAAGCTCACTAATTCAGGCTTCCATTGCTTCATATCTACTCTTTTTTTCCTTTCAATAGTTTGTCCATTGCTGAAATCTTAGAGTTAATCTTCTGGATTTCTAATCACAGGTTTTGTATTGTTTCAAAATTTGCATTTTGTCTGGTTGTTCTTGTAGTGTTATTCTGAATTATATTTCTGTGTTCTTCTTACTTTCCTCAATCTTTCTGTTAATTCATTGAAGGTACCTAAAAATCATTCTTTTTGATTATTTTTCAGTTAGTTCCCTTATCTTTTCTTCCTCAGAAATGTTTTCTGGATTTGCATCTTGGTCATTTGTTTGAGCCATTCTATTTTATTTCTTCATGTGAGCTAAAATGATCTTTTATCTTCAGGGCATTGTGTGGTTGTCATATTTGTGTTTAATTGAATTGCATTTTGATTCGTTCTGAGGTTTTCACCACTGTCTCCTGTGGGTGTAGTTAAAGAATGGAAGTGTGTACACTGTTTTCATTCACCATTTGTGCACCTCAGTTTAGGGTGGGCTTGACGGCTGTTGGTTGCTGTCTATCATTGTTCAGGTGGTGTAGGAGCTGGTATTGACTCTGACCCAGTAGGTGGCGCTACTGTGAGTGCAGTTGTGGCTGGGCTGTATGGGCACAGTTGCTGTTTCCTGTTGATTGGGAAAGAGAAGAACCCTCCACATACATATAAGAAAACAAAACAGAATAAACAGACAAGGAACAGCAATGAAAAGCAAAAATATAATAAAAACAGGCAGCACCCAGGAAAAAAATTATATAACTAATATGAAGACAAAAGAGGGACAAAGAAATGGAGCAATAGAAGAGAAAAAAATGAGAGAGAGAAAATAAAAGAAAGAAATAAAAAGCACTTAAGATTTGCTAGAAAGATAAAAGAGGGACAGAAGAATAGAACTACAGAGGAGAAAAATAAGAGGAAAAAAATAAAAAAATTAAGTACTTAGAAAGAAACAAGGAGAAGGAAGATGAAAAGAGAAAGAGAAAGTAATAAAGATCAGAAGGAGAAAAAAAAGCGGGGGAATGAAAAACAGAAAAAATAAGGAAGAACAAAAGTAGAGATAGAAAAGATAAAAATCAAAGGAATGGAAAGAGAAGTAAGAGGAGATAGAATAAACAAACAAAATAATGACACACACACACAAAAAAACAAACAAACCTGAAAACAAACAAATTAAAAACAATGCAGCTGCTAGACTTGAAGAGCAGAAAATTCTGGAGAAGTCCCTGCAAGTCATGGAGCTCACAAGGTGGATGTGGGAGGAAGGTGACAGTGGAGTTCCTGACCCTAGATGGAATGCCTATGAGCATGAATCCAGAAGTAGTTTGTGTAAGCCCTTGATGGAGCTGGTTCCAGTGTCTGTTAGGACCACAGGGCAACTGGGGGTAGGGTAACAGTTAAATGCTCATCTCTTAGCCTCACACTGGCATGGCCACCAACCACGTGGCTCTGAACTCCCAGAGAGCAGGGTCTACGCTGGGGGTGGATAAAGGTGAGAGCTAGCCACCCCTCTGGTCACCAGGGGAGCATGGGATAGAGAGGAAATCATACCTTTCCTGTCACCTGTGTGCATCTGCTCTGCCAAACCACCATCTGTTGCCAAAGCTACTCACAAGATGGTCGCACTGGATCTGATGGGCTGTTCCCCAGTCTCCCTCTCCTGCCATCCCTGCTCAATTTCTCCTCCCAGCAAGCACTCAGTCCACTTCTCTAATCTTTCCACTAAAGTTCAGGGTCCCCACATTTTTATCTGTGTCTGTTTCATTTGGTCTCTGTATCTTTGTTGTAGAGAGTCTATGTAGTGCATCTGCCTAGTCCACCATCTTGTCAGAAGTCCATATTTTTTCTTATATGTGTTATTTGCATCTTCTCATTTTCTTTCATAAAATTTGCCAATGGTTTGTAGATTTTATTAATCCTTTCAAAGGACTAACTTCTTATTGATCTTTTCTATTGTTTTCCTCTTTTCTATTTCATTCAATACTACTCTAACCTTTATTATTTTTTTTCTTCTGGTGGCTGGAATCTTCCTTTGCCGTTCTTTTTCTACTTGCTGGATATAATGGGTTAAGGCATTGATTTTAGTTCTTTCTTCTTTTTGGGTGTATGCATTTATTGCTATACATGGACCTCTAAACACTGCTTTTGCTGTTTCCCAAAGGTTTTCATATATAGTGTTTTCATTCTCATTTGATTCAGGAACATTTTATTTCATTTTTGTTTTTTATTATCCAGTAGCTTTTAAGCAGAGTGTTATTCCATTTCCATGTATTTGGTTTATTTCTTTTTTTTTTCCTATTGTTAGTTTCTAATTTTAGAGAATTGTCATTTGTGCGGATGATTTGTAGTATTTTGATATATTAAAATTTATTGAGGTTTTCTTTGTGGCCTATTTTTGAGAATGTTACATGTACACTGGAAAACAATATATATTGTACCATTGGGTTAAGTACATGTCTGTGAGGACAAGTTGGTTGATTGTGTTGTTTAGTTCTTCTGTGTCTTTGTTGAGTTTCTTTCTAGTTATTCTATTCTTCATCAAAAGTGGTGTATCAAAATTGCCTACCAGGAGCACTGGTAGTGTAATGCGTTGAGCTGCTAACCAAAAGGTCAGCAATTTGAATCCACCAGCAACTCCGCAGGAGAAAGATGAGGCTTTATGCTTCTGTAAAGATTTACAGCCTCAGAAACACTATACAAGGTGGCTTTGAGTTGGAACTGATTCAACAGCACTTAACAACAACTATTATTGTAGAGTTGTATCTCTTCAGTTCTATTACAGTTTGAGCCTCTTTAATTGAGGTCATAAATACTTATTATAGTTGTGTTATTTTGTTCAATTGACCTCTTCTTGCTGTTGTTAAGTGCTGTAAAGTCAGTTCCAACTTTGTATATGGTTTCTGAGGAGTGGCTGGTGAGTTTGAACTGCTGACCTTGTGGTTCAAACTGACCTTGTGATCCAGTGCTTGTCCTATAGCACCACACCAGGACTCCAACTGACCTCTTGTTGTTGTTGTTAGGTGCCATTGAGTCGGCACCGGCTCATAGTGACCTTATGCAGAGCAGAACAAAACAATGTCCAATCCTGGGCCCACCTCACTACTGTTGCCACACTTGAGTCCACCAATGCTGCCACCTGGCCAATCCATCTCGTTGGGGGTGTTCTTAGTTGTGATATAATGTCTTTTATCTCTTATGATGGTTTTTGCCTTAAAGTCTATTTTATCACAGATGAAAATGGCTTTCCATACTCATTAGCTTGATATATTTTTTTCCATCCTTTGATTCTTAGTATTTTTTTGTCTGTGTGTAAGATGTTATCTCTTATACACTGACGAAATTTAAAGATCCTGTTTTCTTGTCCATTCTGCTACTCTCAGTCTCTTGACTGGTGCATTTATTCCACTTACAGTCTGTGTAATTATCAGTAGGTATGAATTGATTGAAGCCATTTTGCTGTGTATTTTTTTATGATGCTATTGGTTTATTTGTTCGACTTAATTTTCTGTGCTGAGTTCATTTTGTTTGTGGGTTTTCTTTTAATTTTCATTTCTGTTGTGTTAATGTTCGCTAAATCTTTGTGATTTTCCTCTTTTTAATTTTGATCTGAAGGTGTGTTCATTTTCTTTGGAGTTACCTTGCAATTTATTAATTTTCCCCCACTTAAAACTGTTTCTTTTATCTTGAAATCTACTTGACTTCCTCGTCTTTCCTTGGAAGTTCAGGTTTCCAACATTTTCATCTGTGTCTGTTTAATTTGGTCTGTGTAAATTTGTTCTAGAGGATTTGTGTAGTAGATCTGCCTCATCCACCATCTTGCTGGAAGTCCCAGGAATTGAAATATTAATATACTATTTATAATCATCAACCAAATCAAAATTTACTGTCATTGAGTCGATTCTAACTCGTATCAACCCTATGTACAATAGATAGAAAGACTTCCTGGTCCTGTGCTCAGATCCTTGCTATGTTTGAGTCTGTTGTTGTGGTCACCATGGCAATCCATCTCAGTGTGAGTTCAAACAGCGCTGGTTGGATGGGTGAAGAAAGAGTGAAGAGTGCTTCCTTTTGTTGCACATAGAGTTACTATGAATTGGAACCAACTCGATGGCAACTGACAACAACCACCTTTTTTTAGTTTTTATTGTGATTTGGGTGAAGGTTTACAGAGCAGATCATCAGTTTTACGTTCAATTCCTAAACATTTGTTTCCTGTTATTGAAACCTGCATCACTTCTCCCACTTCCTTGTTGTGTTTCCTGTTTCCATTTCTCTTTCTTTCTTTCCTGGTGGTGCTGGTGGTAGTGTGCCTTGGTGTGCCGTGGAGTTGGTTCCTACTCATAGCAATCACGTATAGAGTTTCCAAGGCTGTAAATCTCCACAGGAGCAGAAAGCCTCATCTTTCTTCCATGGAGCGACTGGTAGATTCCCTGAAGTTCTTGAATCATTTGATGGGAGGAGAACAACTCCAGAGAGGCAGTGAACTTTGGCCTTTTGATTAGCAGCTCAATGTATATCCCACTGAACTTCCAGGACTCCTTTGCATCTTTCCTCTCCTTTCTGAATTCTGCCCTTGCTTAAATGCTGCACTTTTGATCTCAAATAGTTGATTATATTCTAAGGTGTGCGTGCTTCACTAGAGTTATTGATCGCCTTATAGACCTGTCTACAAAAGCTGAAAATTGAAACTTGGGGGTGAGTTCAGCTGTAGACCTGAAGGGTGACTAAGTGCCCAACCTGGTCTTTTTATGATTTTGAGTCAGCAACAACCTTTAAAGAAGTAGGTTATCACATTTTTCTTTCATGGAACAGTTGGTGGATTAGAACTGCTAACCTTATATTTTGCATCTGAGTGCTTAACCATTACACCACCAGGGTTCCTTCACCTTATATTAGGTTTCTTAGGGCTTTTGTAGAGGCCTGGTATGACACTGTGGGTTAATGTGCCAAACTGCAAAGCCATTTGAACTGCAAGGTCGGCAGTTCAAGCTCACCAGTTGCTCCTCGGAAACCCTATACAGGGTTACTATGGATTAGAATCAACTCGATGGCACTTAACAACAACAACAAGGGCTTTTGTACATGTTATTTATTAATTTTTTTATTTTATTTGCACAGAAACCTGTTCCTCCCACATATCTCATTCTTCAGGCTCTTTGAAATAAGACGTTTTTAGAGAGGCTTCCCTGGCCCGTGTTCTTCAAATTCAAACAGATCTTCCTACGACTCCCTCTTCCTTTAGCCTGTGTTTTAATCACAGCACTTATCATGGTTTGAAATTATCTCCTTAGTTCTGTGTGTAACTGGAATGACCTGCTTCACCAGCTTGGGGTGAAGATTAAGGCATGGTGCTTTGTTCTTCAAGTTAGAACTGGCTCTGATTTCCACATGCCAGATTTCCAAGAAGTTCTCTTTCTCTCTGGAGTTGTTCTCCTCCCATCAAATGGTCCAAGAACTTCAGGGATTTACCCAGCTCAAATGGACCAGTCCTTTGAGCCTCTGGTCAGTTCAATAGTGGTTTGCTCTGTTTTTAACTGTTTTTAACTGTGACTGCTTCAGTTGTTGTTGCAGCTGGTCCTCTGTGGTCCACTGCTCTTGATTTTGATCTTTGTTCATCTAAAGCTCACACTAGGGCTTTTCAGTTCTACTTGAGTAAAACAATGACCTGGTTAATCATGCTTCCCAAAGACTGTTTTCTATGTAAGTATGAGTAGGCTAACAGTAGCTCCTACCCATGACTATATAGGTTTTAGCACTAATCCCTAATCACCAGGCTAGATTACCCTTTGTAGTATTTAACTATGGAGTTCTGCTCAGAATTATTAAAAACAAACAAACAAAACCGTTGTGATGGAGTCAGCTCTGACTAATGGCAACTCCACGTGTGGCAAAGTAGTTGCCTGCTCCACAGAGTTTTCAATAGGTGTTTCTCCCAGTCTTTCTTCCACGGTGCCTCTGGGTGTACTTGAGCCTCTAACCATTTGGTTAGCAGCTGAGTGCATTGACCATTTGCACCACAGAGGGAATCCTCAGATCCTTTAGGATTCCTTTTTACTGGCTCTGTACTTCACCTCCCTCCATGTTAGAGCATAGACAGTTCTGAGGCTTTGCTTCCACCCAAGTGTCCCTATGAGATCAGGCTGAAGCTACTCTAAGAAGTTGGCCTGAGAGCACAGCCTTGCTTCACTTTCTGCCTTCCTCATCTGACCTGCTTCCACCATTCCACCTGTCTTCTCTGGAACCACATGCTACACACACTGCCTCCAATGACTCCTCATCTGACCATCTGCTTCTGGAGACCTCAACCTCTCACATCCTTCCTTCAGGCTGTGTCCCTATTCAGAGACCCTTGCAATTTTTTACTGCCAGCAAGTCTCCGGAAACGATCTCAACCTTAATCGGTTACCATAAAGTTAACTCTGACTCATGGTGAGCCCATGTGTCAGAATAGAACATGTTCCATATGATTTTCAATGGCTGCGGGTTTTTTGGAAGTAGGATGTCAGGGCTTTCTTCTTAGGCACTTCTGGGCAGCTCTCAAACCTCTAATCTTTTAGTTAGCAGTCTAGCCCATTGACCATGTGTATCATCCAGGGACTCTAACTCAGCCTTGTTGTTGTTGTTGTTAAGTGCCGTTGAGTCAGTTCCAACTCATAGTGATCCTGTATAGGGTTCCCAAGGCACGCTTGGTAAGCTTGAACCACCGACCTTGTGGTGCATATGATCATGCAGACCAGTGCATTAACCCACAGTGCCATACTAGGTCTTAGCCTTCAAGGTTCTGAAACTCTGTGCCTCCTGAGAAAATCTCCTTCCTTTCTTCCCAGGAAATTCTTTGACCTCTCCAGTTCTGCTTATCAAGTAGGAGCGGGGATAGCCCTTTTGGCTCCTCCCACTAGAGTAACAGGTGGCCTCTTATCTCCCATTATATAACTAAGATGATGGCAATGGTGGTGTGCTGTGGAGTCGGTTCTGACTCATAGTGACCCTGTATAGGGTTTCCAAGGCTGTAAATCTTAACAGGAGCAGAAAGCCTTATCTTTCTCCCACAGAACCACTGGTAGTTTTGAACTGCTGACCTTTAGGTTAGCAGCCTGACTCATAACCACTATGCTACCAGAGCTCCTTGGATACCTAAGAAATGTTGCTGAAGTAGTTCTTTCTAACACAAGGACAATTCACCATTGAATTAAGGGCTTTTCTATATAGAAACTTTTCAATAAAAGCTTATTTCAAGTTAAAAAAAATAGTAACTCCCTCCTACCATGTGTTTGGAGTCCTGATATGGTGCAGTAAGATAAGCACTGGGCTGTTAACCACAAGGTTGGTGGTTCAAACCTACCAGTCATTTCTCAGAAACCCTATACAGGGTTGCTATGAGTCAGAACAGACTTGATGCCACTTAACAACAACTAAAATATCATGTGTTTACATGTCTTTTCCCTGGTGTAAATTACTTCCCACCATTCTTGGTACATAATAGACCTTCAACAGATGTTTGTTAAATGGAAGAATGAGTCACCAGTTTCTGAATAAAACAGTGTTTATCAGTAAACTGAGTCCTGGTGTGGCACTGTGGGTTAATGCACTGGACTGCAAAGTCAGTTAGAACCACAAGTCAGTGGTTCAAGCTCACCCATCTCCCTTCAGAAAACCTTATACAGAATTGCTATGGATCGGAAGCAACTCGACAGCACTTAACAGCAATATTAGTAAACTGTTAAGTCATACTTTGCAAAGAAAAATACTTGTTTCTTTGGAGGTTGGATGGGTAGGAGTAAAGAGTGAGGGTTGGTGTTAGGACTAGGGCTAGGTCTAGGCCTAGGACTTTGTTTAGTGTTAGGGTTAGGGTTAAGACTAGGGGTAGTGTTAGGGGTAAGGGTTGTTGTTGTTAAGTGCCTTTTATAGGGTTTGTGACCAGCAGCTGGTGAATTTGAAGTTGAAGTTCAAACTGGCCTTACAGTCTAGTGCATTATTCATTCCACAATGCCACACCAGGACTCTGATTTTTAGGGTTACAATTAGTTTATTTTTATTTAGTTAGTTTTGCTTGAAACCAAGCAGCCTTGCTTATATATGGCCCTGCCCCATCACCTGCCCATGGGGGCAGGGCTTCAGAGCCCATGCACAGAGCTGTGTGCTATCTCACTTGCTTGAATGCCACTCATGGTCATGTGATGCAAGACTCTGGGTTTGAGTCTTTAAAACCATTGTTTGCTGCTGTTAAGTGCTGTGGAGTAGATTCTGACTAATAGCAGTCATGTATAAAGTTTTGCTATGGGTTAGAACCGACTCACCACCCCCACCAGCCCCACCCCC
>NW_006408682.1:4553080-4553616 GCF_000296735.1 Chrysochloris asiatica
AAAGAGATGGAAAAAGCAATTACAAACTTTATATGGAAAGGAAAGAAACCCAAGATAAGCAAAGAACTGCTTAAGAAGACAAATAAGGTTGGAAACCTCTCACCCCCCGGACTTCAAAATTTACAATGGTCAAAACAGCTTGGTACTGGTACAATGAAAGATACGTAGATCAATGGGACAGAATCGAAAATCCAGAAATTAACCCATCTATATACAGCCAAATGATTTTTGACAAAATACCTAAATATATCGCATGGGGAGCTGATAATCTATTCAACAGATGGTGCTGGCAGAACTAGAAAGCGATATGCAAAAGACTGAAACAAGACCTTCACTTCATGCCTTGTACAAAAACCAACTCAGCATGGATTAAAGACCTCAATGTGAATCCCAGAATTATGAAGGCCATCAAGGAAAAAATAGGGACAAATTTGAGGGCACTTTTCTGAACCAATAGATCTGTTTTGGAAGAAGTGCAGCCAGAGTGCTCCTTGGAGGCCAGGATGGCTAAGCTTCATCTCTCATACTTTGGACAT
>NW_006408682.1:4553716-4563134 GCF_000296735.1 Chrysochloris asiatica
CAGAAAGTCCAATCTCTCTCCCTCAGAGTGGCTGGTAGACTCAAACAGTTGACTGTTTTTTTTGTTTGTTAAGTGCTGTCGAGTTGGTTCTCATAGCTATCCTTTACAGCATTTTCAAGGAGCAGCTGGTGGGTTTGAACTTCCAACCTTGTGGTTAGTAATCCAGTGCTTATCTTACAGTGCCACACCAGGACTCCTTTAGGGGGAAATAGTAAACAAGAAGAGAACTTCTTTCTCTTTCAAAACAAACAAACAAACTTAGTGGGACCACACTATCTATGTGAACACTGTAAGCATTCTGTACATGTTCATCTCTATCCTCTCCATTTCTTCCCCCTTCTCTCTATTTATATTTAGATACAAGGAGGCTTCAAAAAATCTGTGGAAAAATTGAATGAAATGATTATGGAATTTTTCCATGAACTTTTCCAAGCTCCCTTGTGTGTATGTGTGTAGAGAGAGAGATGTCCCTGTGTGTTTATACAATTTCATAGATTTTTTTTTATTTATTTAAAGAAAACTTCTCTCCTTTTCATTTTGAAATCTTAAAGAAATATTTCAGAAATTCAAAGTATTGTTAAAAAAAAAAAAAAAAGGAATATATAATGTAGCAAACACCAGGAAACCTACCATAGAACTTAATAAATAAGACAAACACAAAATATTTGAAACCCCCTGTGAGCCTGTTGCCTGTTACTTCTCTCCTTTCCCACCACTCTGCTGCTGAGTTTAAAGAAATTTGCGTAGTCAGATGGAAAATTTGGCAAAGGATGATGGTGATGGTAGCAGAGCATGGTGACTATAAATGATCTCACTGAATTGTATACTTGAAAAGTATTGAATTGTCAAGTGTTGTGTCATCTATAGTTTACAACAATAAAAAATAAAAGAAAAAAGAAATTTGCACAGTTCTGGAAGGCATAGATCAAGCTTACTGCATGATCCTGTCCCTTCCCACAGATTGGACACTTGACTCATCTAAGCCAATCAGCATATTCTTCCCAGGAAATTAGAATTGAGAGTCTGAGCTAATTTTCTGTAAGTAGCAAAGTGTAGTGGTTACAAACCGGGCTGCGAACTACAAGGTCAGCATTTTGAAACTAACAGCAGTTCTGCGGGTGAAGGATGAGGTTTTCTGCTCCCACAAAAATTTACAGACTTGGAAACCCTGTACAGGGTCGTTATGGGTTGAAACCGACTCCACTGCACATAGCCACCACCACCCTCCGCAAGGCTGAAAGGCCATGCTACTTTCAGGGCTTAGCTATTTTGGGGTGTGGCTATGATAAGCCTGGTGTGGCACTGTAGGGTATGCACTCAATTGCAGAGTTTGTTTGAACCACAAGGTCGGCAGTTAAAAATCACCAGCAACTTTTTGGAAACAACCGTGCCAGTTGACAATAACAATGTGATGAGGCTGAAGATAAATGTGAATGGATACAGAGAGCCGATGCAGAAAGATGCAAAAGTAAGAAACGACCCAGGGGGATGGAGGTGAAGGGACAGAGAGAGAGAATCACACCTTATTTCTTAAAAAATGTTTCATTTCCCTGCTTCACTGCTCTAAGACCTGCCAGCTTTTCCTGTTTCTGATTATATGAATGTTCTTTATAACTATCCATGATCTCCACTTTTTCTTGAATTAGTTTGGGTGGGTTTCTATTCCTTTAAGACAAGTTTTCTCCATGAAAATAAATTTTAAATGTTGTTAGAGCAAATGGAGTTGATTTTCAGCTCAGTGGCCTCATACAACAAGGTAAAACTCCCATAGAATTTTCTAGATTGTCATCTTTGAAAGCAGATCACCAGGTCTTTTCTCATACAGAGTCTAAATGGGTTCAAACTGCATATCTTTCAGTCAGCAGCTGAAAGCTTAACAGTAGAGCTATCAGGCTTTTTACAAGTGTACAGAATTCATAGAATTATAGAATCCGATTCACTTACTCATTCAACAGATAATCAATGAGCACTTAAAATGCACCAGACTTTGTATAAATCTTTGACCCAATCTTCTGAGTAGGCTGACCAGCTCAGTTGAGTTTGCCATGACATTCCTGATTTTAGCATTGAAAGTCCCATGTCCTGGGAACTTCCTTAGTTGAAGCAAATCAAAATCCTTGGTCACCCTCCTTTCAGCCAAAGCTGGAACCCTATTACAATATCGCTTATTGGTCCACTAGCTGTTGACTTTCCACTAATATAGGTATATATATTCATTTTTATTGTAGTTTGGGTAAAAGTTTACAGGAATGCATAAATGTTAATGGATAAAAAGTTCTTTATACTGAATTTCCCTCTTCATATAATTTCCACTGCCATATTCTGCATCTAGTTGTTATATTTTGTCCAGAGTCTAGAAATTCTTCTTTCTGACTAGGTGTGCCCTATAATTTAGTCCTGGACTAGTTACCCACCACCCATTCCAAAAAGGCACAAATTGAGGAACTTGTCTGATTCCAACAATCCCCCTGGAGTCGTATCTGTGCCAGCCTCCTTCTTGAGAAGAACTTTTGAAAGCACCTTTCTCTGGCCAAGTGACCCCAAAAGGGTCTACCAATGCATACAACCCAAAGTCCTTTATCCAGTTACTCAATACGCATTCCTCTAACTTCCCTATATTCCATCCTCTAATGCTGTAATAGAGTAACAGAGCCGTGGTAGCATAGCGGTTCAGCTGCTAACTGAAAGGACAATGGGTCAAATCTACTGGTAATTCTGTGGGACAAAGATGACAGTCTTAGAAACTCTATGGGACAGTTCTACTCTGTACTATAGGATCACTGTGAGTTGAAATCAGCTCAGTAGAAATGGGTATGGTCATGTAATAGACTTCACCCAACTTCAGGGAGAGAAATGAGAACCACCATCAGCACAAAGCTGATTCCTATGAAATGTAGGTGATCATTTCGGAAATAGTCATGCTCCCTACAGCATGCTTAATTTTCTGTCATGGCAATTGCGTGCCATCAAGTCAGTTCCAACTCAGTAACCCTGTACAGAGTGTCTGAAGCTGTAAATCTTTGTTGTTGGATGCCATTGAGTCAGTACCGACTCATAGTGACCTTATATAGAATAGAACGAAACACTGCCAGGTCCCGCGCCAATCTCACAATCATTGCTACGCTTGAGCACATTGTTGCTGCCACTGTGCCAGCCCATCTTGTTGAGAGTCTTCCTTTTTCTCTGACTCTCTACTTTATCAAACATGATATTCTTCTCCAGGGACTGGTCCCTCGGTCCCTCCTAATAATATGTCCAAGGTATGAGAGATGAAGTCTGGCCATCCTGGCTTCCAGCATTCTGGCTGTACTTCTTCCAACACAGAGTGGCTTGCCTTTTTTTGGTAGCCCATGGTACTTTGAAGGAGCTCTGGTAGCATTGTGGTTACAAATTGGGCTGATAATCTCATGGTCAGCAGTTTGAAACTACCAGCTATTCCATGGGATAAAGATGAGGCTTTCTGCTCCCATAATGATTTACAGCCTCAGAAACCCTATACAGGGTCGCTATGAGTCAGAACCAACTCCATGGCACATAGCAACAATAACAATGGTACTTTGAATATTCTTCTCCAACACCATAACTCAAATGCATCAATTCTTCTATTGTCTTCTTTATTCACTGTTCAACTTTCATATGTATATGAGGTTACTGAAAATAGCATGGCTTGGGTCAGGCACACCTTAGTCCTCAAACTGACATCTTTGCGCTTCAACACTTTAAAGAGGTCTTGTACAGCAGATTTGTCTAATACAATATGTCATGTAATTTCTTGACTGCTGCTTCTATGAGTGTTGACGGTTGATCAGAGCAAAATGAAGTCTTCATGAAAACTTCTATCTTTTCTCCATTTATATGGATGTTGTTTCTTGGTCCAGTCATGAGGATTTTTGTCTTCTTTATATTAAGGTGCAGTGAATACCAAAGGCTATGCTCTTTGAACTTCATCAATAAGTATTTTATGACCTCTTCACATTCATCAAGCAAGGTTGTATCATCTGCATATTACAGGTTGTTAATGCAGGTTGTTTGCTCTAATCCTTATGGCACATTTTTCTTCATATAATCCAGCTTCTCAAATTATTTGCTCAGCATAAAGACTGAATAAGTATGGTAAAAGAATACAACCCTGGTACACACCTTTCTTCATTTTGAACCATTCAGTGTTCCCTTGTTCTGTTCTAACAAATGCTTTTTGGTCTATGTACATGTTCCTTATGAGCACATTGAAGTGTTCTGAAATACTAATTCTCCACAGTGTTGTCTGTCCATAGCTTGTCATGATCCACACAATTGAAAGCCAAAAAAAGAACTGGTAAACATCTTTCTGGTTTTCTCTGCTTTTATCAGAGGTGAGTACTGATATCCCTTACTCCACGTCCTCGTCTGAATACAGCTTGAACATCTGGCATCTCTGTCAATGTATGCTTGCAGCCTTTTTTGGATTGTCTTTAGCAAAATTTTACTTGTATAGATATTAATGATATTGTCCAATGATTACTGCTTTCTATTGGAAATAGAAAATTTCTTTAGAATGGGTACAAATAGGGATCTCTTCCAGTCAAATGGTAAGGTAGTTGTCATCAAAATGTCTTGGCATAGATGAATGAGTACTTCTCATGCTTCATCACTTTGTTGAAAGATTTCAATTTGTATCCCATCAATTTTTGGAGCCTTGTTCTTTGCCATTGCGTTTAATGCACCTTGGACTTTCCTTTAGTATCATTGGTTCTTGTATGCTACCTCTTGAAATGAATGAACTGGCCATTTAGTTTTAGTACAGTGACTCTGTGTATTCCTTCCATCTTCTTTTGGTGCTTTCTGTATTGTTCAATATTTTGTCCCTTGAACCCTTCAATATTACAAGTCGAGGCTTGAATTTTTACTTTAGTTCCCAAAACTTAAGAAATGCTGAGCGTGTTGTTTCCTTTGGTTTTCTAACTCCAGATCTTTGCACAATTTAAAATAATATTTGACTGTCTTCTCAAACTGCTCTTTGAATTTTTCAATTTAACTCTTTTTCCTTCTCATTTCTTCCATTTGTTTTAGCATTTCCATGCTGCAGAGCAAGTTTCAGAGTCTCTTCTGACATCCATTTTGGTCTTTTGCTTCTTTCTTGTTTTCTTAATAATCTTTTGCTTTCTTCCTATATGATGTTCTTGATGTCATCCTACAACTCTTCTGGGCTTCAGTCTTTAGAGTCTCATGAATCAAATCTGTTCTTCAGATGATCTCTACATCCAGGTGGAATATGTTCAAAGTCATATTTTGGCTCCTGTGCATTTGTTTTAATTTTCTTCTGCTTCAGCCTGAACTTGCATATGAATAATTGATAATCTGTCCCTGGCCTTGTTTTGGCTGATGATATAGAGCTTTTCCACCGTCTCTTTCCACATACGTAGTCAATTTGATTTCTATGTATTCCATCTGGTGAGTTCCATGTGTGTAGTCATCTTTTATGCTGTCTAAAGAAGGTATTTGAAATGAACGAATCATTTATTTTGCAGAATTCTATCATGTGTTCTCCAGCATCAATTCTATCACCAATGCCATATTTTCCAACTGCTGATCCTTCCTCTTTGCTCCCAACCTTTGCATTCCAATCACCAGTAATGATCAATACATCTTGATTGCATGTTTGATAAATTTCAGACTGAAGAAATTGGTAGAATTCTTCTATTTCATCTTCACTGGCTTTAGTGGTTGATAAATCATAAAATAAATAGATAGGACCTCATAAAAATTAAAAACTTAATTGAGAGAATATCTTCAGAAACCATATAGCTGATAAGAATCAAATAGCCTGAATAGATATAAAACTTTGACAACTTAACAATAAAAGATTAAACAACACAATTATAAAATGGGCAAATGACTTAATGGGGATTTACCAAAGAGGACATTTAGATGGCCACCAAACACCTGATGCTTGTTGTAATCATTAATCATTGGTGGTGGTTGATGGTGGTTATATGCCATGGAATCAGCAAATCAAAACCACAATGAGATATCATTTCACTGTGTAGTGCTGTGAGATAAATCACTGGACCAAAAGGTCAGTTTGAACCACAAGGTCGGCAGTTCAAACTCACCAACCACTCCTTGGAAACCCTATACTGGGTCACTATGAGTCAGAAGTGACTCAAAGGCACTTAACAACAACAAAGGATGGCTAAGATTAAAAAGTAAAAAATAACAAATGTTGGCAAGGATGTGGAGAAACTGGAACCCTTTTTCATTGCTGGTGCTAACACAAAATGCTACAGCCACTGCTGAAAACAGCATGGCAGGTCCTCCAAACACTAAAAATAGAACTAACATTGGTGGTGTTGCTAAGTGCCGTTGAGTAGGTTCTGATTCGTAGTGATCCTGTACAGGGTTTCAGAGGAGCTGTTGGTGGGTTTGAACCACTGACCTTGTGGTTATCAGTCAAGTGCTTATCTTATAGCACCACACCAGAACTACTATGTTGTTAAGTGTCATCGAGTTAGTCCAACTCATAGTGACCCTGTTAGGGTTTCCAAGGCTATAATTCTTTGCTAGAGCAGAAACCCTCACCAGAACTGCCATGTAAGCCAACAATTCCACTGCTAGGTATATACTCAGACATGAAAGCAGAGACTCAAAAAGAGACTTGTGCACCCATGTTCCTTATAGCACTATTTACATTAACCCAAAGATGTCATTATTGTTAAGTACCAAAGATTTGGTTCCGGCTCATAGTGACCCTGTGTCGTGTTTCCAAGGAGTGACTGGTGAGCTTGAACCACCAACCTTACTGTTCAAAGTAACCCAAAGACAGAAACAACCTAAATGCCCATCAACATCTGAATGGATAAACAAAATGTTGTAAATACATACGTTGGAATACTACTCAGCCAAGAGGAGAAATATAGTTTTGATATACACTACAATATGTATGGAGCTTGAAGACATTATGTTGAGTGGCATAAGTCAATAAGAAAAGGACAAATATTGTATGGCCTTACTTATGTAAAAAGACAAAAACAGGCAAATGCGATCAAAATTTATTAGTGGTTACCACGGGCTAACAGTGATGAAAAATTTAAGGGAAAGGTTGCAGAGCCAATTATTGTAATTGCTTTCAATAAGTTGCACATCTCTAAAAAGTTGAATTGGCAAGTGTGTGATGACAATGACCAAAAACAACAAAAAGTGTCTGGTGAGGCTATGTATGTAAAACCAAACACTTCATGGAACTTGTTTTCTTGGTTTGAAGATTTAAGGTCATGGATTCATGGAACATTCCAGTTAAATGGCCTCCTAAAGTGTGCAATGGGATAAGGAATGAACTGCTAACTGCAAGGTCAGTGATTCAAACACACCAACTGCTCCTTAGAAACTCTATATATGGTTGCTATCAGTCAGAACCTACTCGACTGCACTTAACAACAACAACTGAAGTATTTAGTGCCTCTGTTCTATCTCCTAACTCACTGCATAATCAATGTCACTAAATTGTACATAGGATCTGGGTGTGACACTTAGGATAAACATTGGAGAGCTAACTGAAAGGTTGGTGATTCAAACCACTAATCACTTCTCAGAAACCCTATACAGGATCACTAGGAGCTGGAACTGACTCAGTGGCACTTAATAACAACAACAATATAAAACTGACAACAACTCAGAAGATTATACAGAAATCTTAAGGGGCAGTGAATTTATTTAATAAGGGAGGAACAACTCAGAAAAGAAAGGCGAGAATGCCAGATTCAAAGAATGTAATCAGTGTTACTGAATTAAATGGGCAGAAACTGTTAAACTGTTCTGTGTACATTCTCAGCAACAACAAAAACAAACACAGAATTATAATTTAAAACTACGGAGCAAAGCTCTACCTTAACACATATGGGATAGCTATGACTCAGAGTTGAATCTCAATATCAACTGGTTTATTTCAACCAAGTCTCTTCTCATAAGTGCATCTTCATTGGCTTTCTTCTTTAGTCTGTAGCTCCAAGTCTTTCGTGATCCTGGCATTTCGTGAAGTCTGGACAGGTATCTTACTTCCCAAACAGATACTCTTTCCACTGTTCTCCATAATCTCTGTCTCACCCACCTTCTGGATTTCATTAACATTATATATATACATGTGCTTTTACTTGAAAGTGAACCAAAAATAAAACCTCATTTTCCCTTCAAAAGTCAACTTGTTAAAGTTGTGTTAGTTTGAAAATAACATATTTTTTAAAATCATTGCCGTAAGTATGTAATCCAAATTACACCATCGGCTACACTGATCATGGTTTACATAGTGTTGGGAGGGGCATAGGGGAAGCTACATAAGTTTATCTGTTCCAAGCTGCTGTCTCCTTAGGAATCCAGCCTCCAGGGCAACCACATGGCAGTTTAGACTGAGTAGTTTTAAATAGCTTTAATGATTGGTCAAACACCACTCCCCCAGGAACACTGTGTTGCTGCCTGTCTGTCTACATTGTAGACTCAAACTTTGCCTTAAACTTTCTAATCAGTGATAGAATTGCTAGGAATGATTACTTCGCCCAGCAGTGTCAGCCATCCCATGTGTGCTATGTTCATCTGGTAGGATTGAGATCAACATACAAGACGTGTACACAGTGTTGGCAATCTGAAAACCATTATTATCATTTATAAAAAACAGTACTTTCTGACATAACCATAATAAATATCTATGCTCTCAAGGAAAATCTCCAAAATATATAAAGCAAACTCTAGTAGATTTGAAGAAAGAAATAGATGAATTTATAATAATAGTGGATGATTTTAATATACCACTTTCGAAAATAAATAGAACAACCAGAAAGAAACTTGACAAAGACACAGAAGAACTAAACAACACAATCAGCCAACTGGACCTCATAGATGTGTACAGGGCATTCAACCCAAAAACAGCACAATACACATTTTTTTCCAGTGCACATGGAACATTCTTCAGAATAGACCATGTCTTAGGCCACAAAACAAATCTTCATAAATTTACAAATATCAGAATACTATAAAGCATCTTCTCAGACCACAATGCTATCAAATTAGAAATCAACAATAGGAAGATCAAGGAAATACAGTTAAATACATGAAACTGAATAACACCCTGCTGAAAAGTGACTGGGTAGTGGAAGAAATTAAATGTGAATTCACAAAGTTCCTAGAAATAAATGAGAATGAAAACACAACATACCAAAATGTTTGGGGCATGGCGAAAGCGGTGCTGCGAGGACAATTTATTGCAATAAATGCACATATCCAAAAAGAAGAAAGAACCAAAATTAATACAGCATCTACAACAATTAGAAACAGACCAACAGAGGGAACCCACGGCCACCAAAAGAAAAGAAATAATAAAGATTAGAGCAGAAATAAATGAGATAGAAAACAGAAAACTATAGAAAGAATCAACAGGACAAGGAACTGGTTC
>NW_006408682.1:4566194-4577482 GCF_000296735.1 Chrysochloris asiatica
TGAAGAATGGATAAACAAACTGTGCTATATACACACAATGGAATATTATGCTACCTTGAAGAATAACAAGGAAGCTGCAAGCCACTGCATAACATGGATGAACTTTGAGGACATTATGTTGAGTGAAATTAGTCACAAAAGGAGAAATACTGCATAGGACCATTACTGTAAAACACTAAGAAAAAGAACCCATACTAAAGGGGGGTGGGTTGTTCTTTGTTGGCTATTGAGATGTGAGGGTGGGGTGGGGTGGGAGGGGAAGGTGGAGCACAGGGCAGGGAATACACACAAGATAGTTTGGGTTCTAGGGAGGGGGGCAATGTAAGAAGGGGGAGGGGAATGGAAGAACAAAGCGGACAGGAAAACAATTTGGCAGGTTTGCATGGGCTAAGTGGGACAGAGGCAAATGATGTATGCACAACCTTGGAACAACAGGGCTCTGGGATACAGAGATTGAGATATGGTTGGAATGGGGAAAAGGGGAGAAATAATGTTGAGATACTTGGCTGTTTTATGAATCTTGGTTTCCCTAGCATACCATTATAAAATAGACACCACTTGATGGGGAGAGAAAGGAATAGCCAGAAATATCACCATAGAAAGCTTGTAAGTCCACCATGTTCTGCCTATAACTGATTGGAATACCTAAAATGGGGCAACAACATGCCCAGTGAAGGAGGCTTCCTGTGGAGCCTCTACGTTACATAAGACCATAGGTGGAATCCTGAACAGCATCCTGAATCTTCAGAGGTGGGAAATTTCCACTTGAAAGGACAATCAGACCAGCCTAGAGCGGCTACAAGAACAGAAGATACTTCTTGAAAGAAAGACCAACAGGAAAAATACAAAACAATATAGGCAGACAAACTGATTACTACAAGAACAAGCTATTTGCTCACCCAGGAGACATCAAGGCAAGTGGTCAGGTCCCTTCAGAGCAAACCTCCTTCCAAGACTAAGACTCAATATGAATACACACTCTGATTGGTGACCACATCCATCACCAATAAGGGGAAGTGAGGGAAAAACAGCAATGAAGTTATGAGCTAAGTGCTACAATGTTCAATAGACTCCTGGAGGATCATTCCCACTCCCTCCATACACAGAGTAGACAGGGATGGGCAATTTGGACATTGGCTACCCAAAATGGGGCGGGCTACAAAGGGAAGAAGTGACTGGCTTAGAAGCTTTCGAGAGGGAATCTAGATCCAGAGGGCATGGAGGAAGATAGAATCTTCACTGAGTTGTATCCAATCTGTCTAGGCAGGCCTGATGAAATGAAATCTGGATAGGTCTCTTGTGATACAATAGTGAATAATTCTTATCAAGACTGCTTGTGAGGGTTGGAAATGTAAAAGTAGATGTTTTGTAGCAAAGAGAGGAGTGATTAACTTTGTAGTCTAGGAGCAGAGGGCCCTGGGACCATCAAGGGAGAAGAGCCATGTGCAGGACCCAGCCCAGAGAAGCAGTGAGGCCAGAGATGGAGGCATAGACGATGATGTGGAGAGATGGAGCAGCTGGGGACTTTAGAACCAGAGAGGGAGAGGGGCTGTGTTCTGACAACGGAGGGCAGGCTTGCAAGGTATACCCTGTGGTTGGTTGATGATGCATGGAGGGGATTGCAACCATGACAATGAAACAATATATGTTAGGATGAATGTTTAACTAATGTTCTCCCATGTAAACCATTACATAATTCACAATAAAACGTTAAAAAAAACAACAACAGTAGCCTCATAGGCATGTAAAAGTTGGAAAATGAATAAGGAAAACTGGAGAAGGATTGATGTGTTGAATTCTGGTGTTTGAGAAGAATATTGAAAGTAACTTGGACTTCCAGAAGAACAAACAAATCTGGGTTTGTAGGAATACAGTCAGAATGCTCCTTAGAAGCTAGGATGGCAAGACTTCATCTCTTATGCTTTGGATATCTTATCAGGAGGGACCAATCCCTGGAGAATGACAAAGTGGAAGATCCTTTTTGGTAAAGTGGAGGGTCAACAAAAAGGAAAAGACTCCCAACAGAATGAATTGACACAGTGGCAGCAACAATGCGTTCAAATGTAACACTAATTGTAAGGCTGGTGCTGGGCGAGGCAGTGTTTCATTATGTTGTGCATTGGGTCATTATGAGTCAGAACCAACTTGATGGCACTTAACAACAGCAACAACATAGAAAGCAAACGATAAATAATAGGAATGGGTTATTTATGATGAACTGGTCCTGTCCCTTCCCCCCCCTCCCCCCCCCACACACAACCCTATTTGTAGGTAAGGAAGGAAATTGCTTATGTCTCATGGGAGCGATCCCCTCTTACTCTTCCCTAAATGATCCATTTCCATACTTGTAACACTCTGCAGGTGCACCATGCTTCTGGTCAGATGTTCTGTCTGTGTCTGCTGCTTGGTGCCCACCATGCTGTCTGGATCCATGTGGCTTTGGCCCAGCTCTGTGCTACTGTGCTGCAGGGTCTTGCTGGGTCTGGTCTCACAGTACCCTCTGCCCTTCTGTCATGATCTGACTAGCCCTCTGTAGACATCTATCTCTGTGGGCAGCATCTCTCTCTCCATGTTCAGGGTTATAACCATTGACCCAGGGCAGATTACCCAATAAACAACTACAGATTTATTTCAATCTGCAGTGAGCAATTTCATGGATTTCACCACATCTTTGATTACAAGTCTCTTAGGTGGCAAGTAGGCCAAACAGTCCTTGCAAATTGCATATCTTTGATGTGGTGAAAATCACTGACCCGAGGACAGATTACCAATAAGCAAGGTAAGCACAGGTTTACTTTTAATCTGTTCACTACAGGTTAGAAACTGTTCACTACAGAATGGAAAGTAAGTTTACTTTGCTTAATGGGGTACCCTGTCAGGAAGTGTAAAGTTGAAAAGTGACTGATTCTATAGGAAGTTGCTGTGGGATTGGGAAAGAGATAGATAACAGTCACACTTAGAAACAGAATCTTGGATGTGATGAAAATATGTGAAACTGCTCAGTACACATTAGTAAGAAAACACTACTAAACCCATGCTTACTTTGCTTATGAGTAATCAGACACTGCATTGACCCATGCTATAGCTCTTTTACCTGGGTTTAGAAGGTTCTCAGCACAGGGACCCCAGTCCAAATAATGGGTTCCTCTGAAGAGTATTGACAAGAGGTCCTCCAAAAAAAAAAAAACAAAAAAACACATCTGTGAGTTTGGCCTCTTATGAAGGTAAACAGTCTGATTGTCTAGGTAGACCAAGCCTCTCAATCCTTTTGAGGGGATTACAAACCACTTCTGCAGCCATTAAACTAACCAATTGTGACCAGATGCTTATGCAAACAGTAAATAGACCAATCACTTGCAAGATTGAAGCCTGACCAATTTTTTTAGAATTAAAAACCCAGGGTCAGAAAGGCCATATACTAGAAACCCACTTTTTAAAACAATTTTTTATAACAGTTGTTGTTTTACTTCCCTAACACGGAATGACCAATCTCATCTTATATCTTTTTCCTGTATTATATGCATTATATGTTGCTCTGATTGGTGTTTTTATATTTTAAGTACTAAAAAAGAATTTGTTGCTGTTGTTAAGTGCCATTGAATTGGTTCTGACTCATAATGACCCTGTATAGGGTTTCCAAGGAGCAGCTGGTGAGCTTGAACCACTGACCTTGCAGTTCAAACGGCTTTGCAGTCTGGCACGTTAATCCACAGCACCACACCAGGACTCCGTATACGGTTTAGAGATCCACATATTGTAAATACACATCCACAGAACCATCCGTTATCCTGAGCATGAATAATAGTAATTAAATAAGTCATTACATTGAGTTATGTGTCACTGAATTTTGCCAACTTTCTGATATTCCTTACTCACATTTCACCCAACATGTTCTTTGAATAACCAAAAACCAATCATCAAAAGTCAACTCCAACTAGTAGGGACCTCATGTGTAGAAAGTAGAACTGCTCCATACTGTTTTCTTGGTTGCAGCTTCATGGATGCAGCTCACCAAGTCTTTTCTCTCTTGGAGCTACTGGTGGCTTTGAGCTGCCATTTAAGTTAGTAGTTTAGCTCGAACTGTGCCCTTTCGGGATCTATGTTCTCTTAATAGAACCAGGATTGTGTGTGTAGCTGAGTTTGGAGAAAGTTTACAGAGTAAATTAGTTTTTCATTCAGCAATTTATACACATTTTGTTTCATAACACCAGCTGCAATTCCTTCAATGGAACCCCACTCTTCCCACTTATTCCCTGAGTTCCCTGTTTCCGTTCATCCTTCTTTCCTGCCCCTTCCTGCCTTCTGAGATTTGTTTCGGGGCAAATGCTACCCTTTGGTTCTGAAGAATATGTTTCTCATGAGCATTATTGTTCACTTTATAGGCCTGTCTGTTGTTTGGCTGCCAGTGATCCCCAGGGATGGGTTCAGTTCCAGTTTGAAGGGTGTCTTGGAGGTTCCTCCAGTCTCTATCAGACCAGGAAGTCTGCTCTTTTATATGATTTCGAATTTTAGAACCAGAGTTTCTTAGAGATTCCGATTAAACAACACTCATTTTCTAACCCAAACCAAACTGAACTTAAATATTTTTTTAACTGACTATAAGTTAAAATTTCTCTTTTCTCCAGAGTATAAAATGATACAGTGAAACTGCCATAAAACCGATTTGATTCTTTTAACACTTGAGACAGGAAGAACAAATAAACTTTCCTTTCCTTTTCGGTTTTGCATTATACTCTTCATATTCTTTTGTAGTGGTTTTTGTGTATGGCAAAAGGTACTAAAAGGAATAAAAATGAAAATTATCCACAAACCACCATGCAGTAAACCTTGCATCAGTGCAAGGGGAGGCTAGAGGGAGGATTCTACAGAGTGCCCTGGTACAGATTAAATTGTGTCCTCCCAAAGAAAATTTTGAAATCCTATCCCCTATACTATGAGGACTCCTGGTGTGGTGCTGTGGGTTAATGTGCTGGATTGCAGCGGTTTGAACAGCCAGGTCAGTGGTTCAAGCTCACTAGCTGCTCCTTGGAAACGCTATACAATGTTGCTATGAGTTGGAAATGACTCAACAGCACTTAACAACATCAATAATTTATGAACATGACACCGTTTCAAAACAGGGCTTTTCTTTTATTATGTTAATGAGATCCTACCAAAGCAGGATGGGTTCTAAACTTAATCACATCATGAATTATCTTATAAAATGAGCAGAATCGATGCAGAGACACACACATAGGAAAGGCAGGTGCCATGTAAGGACCATTGTTCTGAGCAGTACGTTCCTCATGAGGGTTTTTCATGCTGGCTGTCACTACAAAGTAGGAAAGACGGCCATGGAAAGAATTATGACTGAGGTCCTGGTTTTAACTTTTAGCTTCTAGAACTGTAAGAAAATTAATTTCAGTTTTTAAAGCTACCTAGCTTGTGCAGCCTGAGTCCTGGTGATGTAGTGGGTTACTTGTTGGACTGCTAACCACTAGGTCAGCTGTTCAAGTCTACCAGCTGCTTCAACAGAGTGTGGGGAGGTTTTCTGCTCCCACAAAGATTTTGTGGCCCTGGTGTGGCACTGCAGGATAGTGTGTTAGACTACAATGTCAGTTTGAACCATAGGTCAGAAACACTACACAGGGTCACTATAGTGACCTACTATAGGTCAGAACCAACTCAAAGGCACTTAACATCAACAACAACAAAAGATTTTGAAGTTGTGATGTGGCACTCACTGTAGGATAAGCACGAGACTTAATTTCAAGGTTGGCTGTTCAAACCCACCAGCCATTCCTCTGAAACCCTATACAGGGTCTCTGTGAGTCAGAACTGACTTGACTGCACTTAACAACAATAGCAGCTTGTAGTATTTCTATTATGACCATACTAATAAACCCAGAGAGATCCCCTTCATTCCTGCTTTTCCCATTGATACCTTTTCTCCTTGGCCAAAGCACATAGACTTTCTGAGCTTCAGTTTGCTTTTTCATATTTGGTATAATTTCTCCTTCTTCCAGATATTGTTTTAAACCCTGGGGAAAGAGAATCACTATACCCTGGTTACTAGAATCTCTTTCCTGACTGCTCATCTTTGTCTACACTCTATCCTTTGCCTAGAGTATACTACTCCAGTCTTGCTTTCAGTTTGGTAAACCCCTATTCAACTTTTGACTTACGATCATATTACTTCCTTGAGAAGATGCTGTGCAAACTATAAAGAGAAATACTAATGTAGAAATCCTAATGTGGAGTCCTGGTGTGGCGTTATAGAATAAGCACTCGACCACAAGATTGGCAGTTCAAATTCACCAGCTGCTCCTTTGGAACCCTGTGCAGGGTTGCTGTGATTTGGGAGCAACTGAAGGGCACTTAACAACAATAAGAACAATGTAGGAATAATTAAAATCACATTTTCTTTACTCTTCTCTGAATTCCATTTAGGTTTTAATGTTAGCAGTTTCAGTTTTCCAAACTGAACAATTTTTCAGCATTGCTTAGAAAAGAACTCCCCCTTGCTAATTGCTATCACAATGTGTTACAGTTTTTTCCCTTGTCAAACGCCAGATGAAATATACTCTTAGGCTACTACAATCAGGTTGTACATCAAATTTAACAACCTGCAAATAATCAAAGATATAAATAAAATAGTATCTGAACATTGTGAAATGTTTTGACAAGTTAGAAATTAAATCAAATCTTAGTAGGTGGAGATATGCAGTATTCAAGAGGGCTTCAAAAAGTTCATGGAAAATGGAATGAAAAGATAATGGAATTTTTTCTATGAATTTTTTTTTTAAAGCCCCCTCCTATAAAGTGAAAACTTGTTCTATCATAACTTGTACTTTAGTTACTGTAATCCTAAGGAGTTTTCTGGACAAAAAAATCTAGTTTTCAAATTCTTCGATCCATGTCTTATCATTAAATGTCTTTAAAAATTTCAGCCTTGGAGTTCTGGCATGATGGTGGACTATGCAAACCCTCTACAACAAAGATATGAGAGACCAGTTGGAACAGACACAGATAACATCTCTGAACTTCAGAGGAAAGATCAGAGAATAGGACTGAGTGCAGACTGGGAGGGGAAGCTGAGCAGGGACAGCAAGAGAGGGGACAGCCCTGTGAAAGGCGGACCAGACTCAATACAACCATCTTGGGAGCAGCTTTGGCAATAGAAGATGTCCTGGAAGAGCAGATTCACACACAAGATAGGAAAGGTGGGATTTCTTCTTTCTCCTCATGCTTCTCTGGTGACCAAAGGTGTGGTTACCCACCACTACCACCCTCATCCAAGAATTCAAGCATCATGGTTGGAAGTCACACCAATGTGAGGAAGGTGCCAACTGTGCCACTTCAGACTCTTTTCCAGACCAACAGACCAGAAGAGCCACCAGACCAGCATTAAACCAGTCACCTGCTCCCAGCTGCCTTGTGGTCCTAACAGACATTGAATCCAGCTCCAGTAATGGCCTTCATGAGTTACTTTCGGACTGAGTCCCTGAGCACAGGTAACACCGCGGCTGATGGGAACTCCATCTAGGGCCATGAACTCTGTTGTCACATCCCTCTAATGCCCACCTCATGAGCTCCTTGAATTGCAGGAGCCCACCAGAGATTTTTCCTCTCCAGATCCAACAGCTACACTATTTCTTTTATTTTGTTTATGGTTTGGGTTTTCCCCTTTTGTAGTTCCATTGTTTTTGTTTGTATATTCCTTCTCCTCCTTCTCTTTCCATCTCCTTGAATTTTATCCTTTCTTTCTCTGCTGTTGTTCTTTTTTTCTTCCATTTCTCGTTTCCTCTTCTTTTGTTCCTCTTTTGATCTTACTTTACTACTTCTGTAGATTCAGCATGGGACTGTGAATCACAAAGTCAGAAGTTCAAACCCACTAGCTGCTCCTCTGATAAGGGTTGCTATGAGTCAGAACAACAACTCTTTCTCTTTTCAGCTTCCCTCTCCCTGGTTTTTTAGTGTTTTCTTGTTTTGTTTTTGTCTTCTTCCTCTCTTATTTTTCTCTTCTCTGGTTCTGTTATCCTGTCTCTTTTCTCTTTTTTAGTTATTCTTAAGTATTTTCTCCCCCTACCTTTTATTTTCTCTCTTACAGCTCATTTCTCTGTCCCTCTTACGTCTTTATAATTATCATATTCTTTTTTTTTTTTCTTGTTGCTGCCTGTTTTTATTTCTTTTTTCACTTTATTATTTATTCTTTTCATTATTAGTTCTTTATTTCTTTTAAAAATTTTCGTGTGTGTGTGGAGGGAAATAATTTTGTCTTTCCCATCCAACAGTAGACAGCAACCTTGCCTATACAACCCAGACACAGCTATTCCCTCTGCACCTCCACCCACTGGGCAAGAACCAGTACCAGAAGATATACCATCTGATCAATGATAAACAGCATGCAACACCAGTCAAATCCACCCTAAACTGAGGTGCATGAATGGCGAACAACAATGTTGTACACATTTCCGTTTTCTAACCACACACACAGGAGACAGTTGGTGAGTGCCTGAGAACACACCAACATACAGTCATCAATTAAATACAAACACAACAACTCTACAATGCCCAGACCATAGAAAATACTAATGTACATGAAGAAACAAGAGACAATGACTCAAACAAGTGACCAAGATGCACAGCCAGAAAATGTTTCTGAGGAACAACAGACAATGGAACTAATGGAAAAAAATTCAAAAGGATGATAATTACGTGTCTTCAAAGGATCGATAGAAAGATCAAAGAAAAGAAGGAGAACACAATAACAACTTAAGAAGAATCCAGGAAAACACTGCAAGAAAAAGCAGACAAAATAAGTGTAAATTTTGGAATAATACAAACCTGAAATTAGAAATCCAGAAGACAAATACTCTCATAAATGGACAATACATTGAAAGGACAAAGCAATGGAAGCTGGAATTATTGAGCTTGAAGATAAATCTCTCAATGCCAGTGTGCTAGAAGAGCAATTAGAAAAAAGAAGGAAAAAATCCAAAGAAATTCTAAGAGTTATGTGGGACACCATGAAGAGGAACAACTTATGGGTGATCAGAATTCCAGAAAAGAAAGAGACAATAAAAAAAAAAACACAGAGAAAGCTGTCAAAGAATTTTTAAAAGAGAACATCCATAACATCATGAAAGATGAGAAGATAACCATTCACAAAGTTGAACAAACCCCAAACAGGATACACCCTAAAAGAAAATCACCAAAACATGGCATAATCAAACTCGCTAACACCAAAGACAAGGAAAGAATCCTGAGAACAGTTAGAGAAAAACGAAAACTACCTACCAAGAAGAACTTCTGTTGTTGTTAAGAGCTGTCAAGTTAACTCTGACTCACAGTGACTTATAAGGTTTCTGAGGAACAGCTGGTGGGCTTGAACTGATGACCTAGTGGTTTGCAGTCCATTGATGACCATACAGCACTACACTAAGCTCTGATTTATCATCAGAAACATGCAGGCAAGAAGGAAATGAGAGGATATATACAAAACTTTGAAGCAAAAAAAAAAACTTGCCAACCAAGGATCACATACTCAGCAAAGCTGTCCTTAAAATATTATGATGAAATTAAGACATTTCCTAATAAACAGAAATTAAAGGAATTTGTGATAATAAGACCAACTTTACAAAAAATGCTAAAGGGTACTATTTGAACTGAGAACCAACAACAGCAGACAATAACCTGAGATTACCATACATGACACCACCACCCAGAACTCAATTCAGATATATTGTTGTTAAGCGCCATTGAGTTCGTTCTGACTCATAGCATCCCTGTGTAGGGTTTCCAAGGCTTTAAATCTTCGAGGCAGCAAAAAGCCTCATCTTTTTCTTGCAGAGTGAGCTTGAACCACAGACCAGTGATTATTGTATAGAAGTATTGAAGGTAAAACAAACCTACAAGACTGAAAATTGTGAACGAATGAAGTCAACTACAATGCCTAAAGAGGGTATAGAACTAAAAGACAAGGAAGTAAAGCAGATTTCAAGACAAAACAGACGATTTTAAATAGGGAAAAATATTAATAAATTGCAGGGTAACCTCAAAGAAAATGAATACACCTGTACATCAAAAAAGAAGAAAATAAAATAGATTTTAGTAAGCATTAATACAACAGAATTTAAAATGAAAAGAAAACCCACAAACTAAATGAACTCAGTACAGACGGTAATGGGGAACAAAGAAACCAGCATAACTACAAACAACAGTAATAACAAAACACAGCAAAAAGACAGCAATCATTCATACCCATCAATAATTATACCTAATGGAAATGAATTAGATGCACCAGTCAATAGAGCAGAATGGACAAGAAAACAGGATCCTTCAATACATTGTCTACAAGAGACACATCAAAAAGATGGAGACAGCCTAAATGTCCATCAACAGAAGAACAGTTACACAAACTTTGGTACATACACACTATAAATTACTATGAAATGTTGAAGAATGATGATGAATTGGCAAAACACCTCACAACATGGATGGCAATGGAGGACATTTTACTGAGTGAAACTAGTGATTCACAAAAGGACAAACATTGTATAAGACCTATGTTATTAAAAGTTAGGAAAGAAACAATAAAACTTTATAAAAGAAGCAATCTTTGATGGTTACAGGGAGAGATAGGGAAGGGAAAATTATTCATGGGCTAGAGGGTAGATATATGTTAACATGGGTGACAGGGCAGGCAATATAAAATAAGAGGAAAGTTTTACATTCAACAACAGAGGAAAGATGAAGGCAATGGGAGACACAGGTGGGAATGCAATAGTTAAAGTGAGTAGAGGTAAATACTGTTAACTGTGGGTATATGGAGGAGATTGCAGTAATTGTAATGAAGCAAAGTGTATATGGTTTGTTGAATGTAAAACTGATGATCTGCTCTTTAAACCTTCACTCAATTCATAATAAAAAGTTGAGAAAAATTTCTATCTCTATTAATAAAAAATATGGTAAGGAAAAACACTTAGGGCAAGACATGTACTGTACTTCTATGGAAAAAATCCCAACTCACACACACATATATATTTTAATATCATGCTATTTTACAAAAAAGTCAAAGTTCTTCCATAGATCACTTTCTGTTAGGTGTCATGGAGTCGGTACTGACCCATAGCAACTTTATGAAGAGCAGAACGAAATATTGCCTGGTCCTGGGACAACCACACTACTGTTGTCACGCTTGAGTCCATCAATGCTGCTAATTGGCCAATCCATCTCGTTGGGGGTCTTCCTCTTTTTCTCTGACCCTCCACCTTACCAAACATGATATCCTTCTCCAGTGACTGGTC
>NW_006408682.1:4579197-4588041 GCF_000296735.1 Chrysochloris asiatica
TGTTCTTGATGTCATCCCACAACTCTTCTGGTCTTCTGTCTTTATTGTTTAAAGTATCAAATCTGTTCTTCAGATGATCTCTGAATTCAGGTGGGATATACTCGAGGTCTTATGTTGGCTCTTGTGGACTTGTTTTCATTTTCTTCAGCTTCAGTTTGAATTTGCATAAGAGTAATTGATGGTCTGTTTTACAATCTGCCCCTGGCCTTGTTTTCACTAATGATATGGAGCTTTTCCATCTTCTCTTTCCACAAATGTAGTCAATTTGATGTCTATGTATTCCTTCTGGTGAGATCCATGTGTATAGTCGTCTCTTATGCTGTCTAAAGAAGGTTATTTGAAATGAACAAATCATTGGTTGTGCAGAATTCTATCATGTGTTCTCCAGCATCATTTCTATCACCAAGGCCATATTTTCCAACTACTGATCCTTCTTCTTTGCTCCCAACCTTTGCATTCCAATCAGTAGTAATGGTCAATACATATTGATTGCATGTTTGATCAATTTCAGATTGAAGAGCTTGGTAGAATTCTTCTATTTCATCATCACTGGCTGTAATGGTTGGTGCATAAATTTGAATAATAGTGGTATTAACTGGGCTTCCCTGTAGGCACATGGATATTATCACAGACAGCATTGTACCTCATGACTGATCTGGATATGTTGTTTTTGACAATAAATGCAACAGCATTCCTCTTCAATTTGTCATTCCTGGCATAGTAAACAATGAGGTTGTCAGATTCAAAATGGCCATTACCAGTCCATTTCAGCTCACTAACGCCTAAGATATCAATGTTTATGCATTCCATTTCACTTTTGACAGCTTCCAATTTTCCCAGATTCATACTTCGTGCATTCCATGTTCCGATTTTCAATGGATGTTTACAGCTGTTTCTATTCATTTTGAGTTGTGCCCATCAACAAATGAAGGTCTCATGGGCTTTTTCCCCACGAGCTTTACTCCATTCGCGTCATTATGGTCAACTCTACTTTGAGGAGGCAGCTCTTCCCCAATCATATTTTGAGTGCCTTCCAACCTGAACGGCTCATTTTCCAGCACTGTAGCTGACAGTGTTTTTCTGCTGTCCATAACGTTTTCAGTGACTAAATATTTGGAAGTGGTTCGTCACTCTTTCTTCCTAGTCTGTCTTTGTCTGGAAGCTCATCTGAAACCAGAAAAAGAAAAGTAGGCCTGAAAAAGTACTCTGCTTTTAGCGTTCTACACTTTCTCTAATCTGATCTCTTTTTTATTAAGATCAAGACACATAACTAAGCTTAAAACATCTTGTGCTTATGAATGTCCGCAGAGATCAGTGAAGTCTTGGCTGTTCAGAATTTAGCCTTTTGAAAGCAAGGGCTTTTACTAGCTTTTATGTAACTGTGGCTTTAGCTCCATGAAACCTTCCCTGTTGTATTTTTGCTGACCTGCTTTGAATTCACTTTTGTCTGTAAGCTGTTCTCTGTTCTCTAAATTTTGCTAGTCGCCATTTATGTAAGGTGAGGTTTTCACTCTAAAGGATTTCACATAGAGCTAATTCCTACAAAGTATTATATATTCGACATCACTTTTTAGCAGGTTGTTGCTGTTACTAAGGGCTGTCAAGTCATTTCCTACTCATAGTGACCCTGTATAGGGCTTCCAAGAAGCAGCTGGTGAGCTTGAACCACTGACCTTGTGGTTCAAACCACTTTGCAGTCCAGTGTATTAGCCCACAGCACTATACTAGGTAGCTGCTGATATTTCAGATAGTTCTTGATAGGAATAGCAGACATTAGAATTTCTTCTCAACGTAGAGAACAGAGGTGCAAGAATATACCACACATTCTATTCACAACTGCATTTCCCTCCTCCCCCGAAAGAAATTATTATTTTTGACAACAATACAGAAGCCATCTTCTTAATACCAAAAATACCAATGAAAGCAAATGTTAAGCAAAAACAAAACACTAATGAGCTATTTAGTACCTTGTCACTCATGTGTATGAAAGTCTTTTTTACACTAACAGACAGTCCCAGGTTATTTTTATGGTTTCTGAAACCATTTGTTCTAACCTGTACTCCAGCTGTTATTTAGAATACAGATGTTAATTACCTTTTTAACATTTCCCTGCTTCATGCTTTCAGTCTCAGATGCCCCTAAGCAGTTCTTGATTTCTCAAGAGCAAAAACTGAGAACTCTTCCCTCCCAACCATCTTTGATTCAAGCGACCCTGATTTGCCTTCTAGGGAGAAGTATAGAAATGATGCTTTACCTGTCCACATTTAATTCCCACCTAATGTAGAATGTCCCTCTCTGAGTTGAATAAAATGATTTGAATTCTAAACATCTCTAGTACCTCTTTTAACAAGGAGAGCTTTTTCCCACACCAAAGTTTGTCCAGTTCTCCCTTAAGAATTTCTACAATTCACCTCTGATATACATCAGTGGGGTCATCCCCACAACTGGATGATCCATCAGCAAAATGTCTTAGCACTTTATTATGGTTTATCTTTGTTTAAGTGGGTCCTACTATCTTTTTTCCTAGATTGTTAGTTACCTGAAAAGTAAGAAGAAAAAGTTGCTACTGAGTCAGTTGTCAGGATGGTCCCTTGTGTGTCTGGGTAGAACTCTACACCATAGGTTTTTCAATGAAACTACCAGCTACTCTGCGGGAGAAAGATGAGGCTTTCTACTCCCATAAAGATTTACACCCTCAGAAGCCCTGTACAGAGTCGCTATGGGTCGGAACCGACTCAACAGCACTTAACAACAACAATAACCTTTTAGAAGTAGATATCTAGACCTTTCTTCCAAGATGCCTCAGTGTACTCAGACCTCCACAACCTTTTGGTTAGCAGCATCCAGGTACTCCAATTGGTTGGTTGTGCCATGGAATCAGTTCTGACTCATAACAGTCCTGTACAGAGTTTCTGAGGCTGCAAATATTTATGGAAGCAGAACTCCTCATCTTTCTCCCCTGCAGTAGCTGGTTGTTTCAAACTGCTGCCCTTGAAGTTAGCAGCTCAACTTGTAGGTAACTACTATGCTACAGAGCTCCAATAGGTTCCCTGGAAAATGCTAAAATCAACTCTCTTATTGTTATTAGTTTGTCAGTTGATTTCCTTGCTTCTTATTTAAGAAGTTGCTATTACAATGATTGAAACAGAGCTTCTTCCAAAGGGTCTCTGAGAACAAGAAGAAGACCCCAGTTAGAATACAAATATTTTGAGTAGCTCTTGAGGATGAGTCAATCAAACCTCTTTAAAATAACTCATTTTAGGAAAGAAATGAATATTGGCAATTTGGTAATGCCTTATAGAACATTTTTGCAAGTTATAAATCCTCATTTTATTTCTGGAAGCTGCAAAGAAAAGGATGTCTTATAGTTGGAAAGAATGGACCTCTGTTCAGAGGCAGAGGTTCTTGAATTTTATTATTTTACTAATTCTTGGCAGTTGATAATTAAGTTAAAAAGAAAATAAGTCAGGAAGCAGTGAGAAAAGAAACGAAAGAGCACATTGCCAGGTAGGAGTATGTTCTCAGCAAATGTTGAATAAAGAACTCAAAAAGAGAAAAAGAAAAAAAAAAAAGATCCCTTAGATTTAAAAACAGTGTTACTATGGGCAGGATCTCAGAGTTTTGTGAATTAAATTCCATTAAAAATGCTCAGACCGTCCCATTTTGAGCATGAGTAGGACTCTGTCATGAAGAAGATACGCATTCTTCTTGGAATAAATTCTGGAGACCGAAAAAAGAAAAACAGATGAGGGAAAGAAGGGACAGAAATGAAGTCTAAGAGAGAAAAAACAGACTAGAAGTTATTAAAAAGAAATCTACCAAGAGGATAAAAGATTACTCACTTCTTTTCTGTTTTCTGCTTGTTTCTTCTTACTCCATCTCATCTCTCTAATATTTATACTCAGAGTTCCAAAGGGAGATTTAAGAGTAAATTGAAAATAAGTAAGTCAACACAAGGTGGCAAATAACATTCTAATTTTCTTTGCCAAAAGAGCTTAGAATGCTTTTTATTTGGAGTGGAGAGTAAAGTAGGCCTGAAAAGACCATTAAGTATGAATTGTGAAGAAGGCAACACAGTAATTGCTAAAGTTGTTATAAGACATTCTTTTAATACATATTCATTCTTCTTTTCATCTTACCGCCTGCTTCGTTGTGCAGGCATTTCTCTTGAACAAATATTTACACAGGAGTACTATGTTGACATTATGTGGTTTGGGATTTCACTTAACATGCTGATGCCTCTTAGACCATCTGGATTCAGAAGGCAGGGTCTGCCATGCCCATAAGAAGGTAGCCCCAACAAACACCCTATTTCAGAGACAAGCTTCAAGACTTGTATTTGTCCTCCAAGCCAAGTGCAGTACTTGTACTTTTTATTTTGAAAATAAAAGTAAAAGATCTGCTTTTGAACTCTTCAGTCCTCTTTGTTTTTTACCCAATGGAAAAATCTAGAATTCTAAAAGGTGCTATTAAGATGTTGTTGTTAAGTGTGATTGAGTCATTTTCAAGGAGCAACTTGTGGGTTTGATCTGCTGACCTTGTGGTTTGCAGTGAAGTGTTTATCCTACAGCGCCACACCAGGACCCCATTAGTTGTCAGTTGCCATCAAGTTTGCTCCGATTCACGGACCCCCCAATGTATAATAGAACAAAATGTTGCTAAAATTTGGCCGTGTTCATGAGTGTTGCTATGTTTGAGTTCATTGTTGCAGCTCATGCCAATTCATCTCATGAAGAGTCTTCCTGATTTTCATTAACACTGTGCTTGATCAAACATGATATTAATGATTGTGTGTTTCTCATAACAAGTCTGACTTAAAAGAGTCAAAGTCTTGCCTTCCTTGCTTCTAAGGAACATTTTGGTTCTATTTCTCCTGAGACTGGTTTGTTTGTTCTTTTGGCAGTCTACAACATATTTAATATTTCTACATCACCATTTAATATCAACATTGGCTACGTCAATTGTTATTAAGTACCATGGAGTTGATTCTGACCATTAGCGACCCAGTATAGGGTTTCTGAGAAGCAGCTGGTGAGTCTGAACTACTGACCTCACAGTTCAAACTAACCTTATTTATGGTCCACTGGCTATTCTACAGCACCACAGAATATTAAGATAGTGATAAATATAGAAGAATAAGGTTTTAAAAATTGATAAAGGAGCTCTGGTACATGTTGTTGTTGTTGTTGTCAGGTGCCATCGAGTCGGAACCGACTCATAGCGACCCCATGCACAGCAGAACGAAACAATGCTCGATCCTGGGCCAACCTCACCACCGCTGCCACCCCCGAGTCCATAAATGATGCCACCTGGCCGATCCATCTCGTTGGGGGTCTTCCTCTTTTTCTCTGACCCTCCACCCTACCCAGCATGACATCCTTCTCCAATGATTGTTTCCTCCGGACTATATGTCCAAAGTAGGAGAGACGAAGCTTAGCCATCCTGGCCTCCAAGGAGCACTCTGGCTGCACTTCTTCCAAAACAGATCTATTGGTTCTTTTGGCAGTCCATGGCACCCTCAGTATTCTCCTCCAACACCACAACTCAAAGGCATCAATTCTTCTACGATCCTCCTTATTCACTGTCCAGCTTTCGTATCCATATGAGGCTATTGAAAACACAATGGCCTGGGTCAGGCGCACCCTAGTCTTCAAGCTGACATCTCTGCTCTTCAATACTTTAAAAAGTTCCTGTGCAGCAGATTTGCCCAGTGCAATACGTCGTCTGATCTCTTGACTGCTACTTCCGCGAGTGTTGATAGTTGATCCAAGAAGAATGAAGTCCTTGACAACTTCAATCTTTTCTCCATTGATAAGAATGTTGTTTATTGGTCCAGTGGTGAGGATTTTTGTTTTCTTGACATTGAGATGTAATCCATATCGAAGGCTGTGCTCTTTAATCTTCATAAGTAAATGTTTCAAGTCCTCTTCACTTTCAGCGATCAAGGTTGTATCATCTGCATATCGCAGGTTGTTAATGAGTCTTCCTCCAATCCTGATGCCACGTTTTTCTTTATAGAACCCAGCTTCTCGTATTATTTGCTCAGCATACAGGTTGAATAAGTATGGTGAAAGAATACAACCCTGTCTCACACCTTTCCCAATTTTAAAACATTCAGTGTTCCCATGTTCTGTTCGAACAACTGCTTCTTGGTCTAGGTACAGATTTCTCAGAAGTACAATTAAGTGTTCTGGAATACTCATACTTCTCAATGTTGTCCATAGCTTGTCATGATCCACACAATCGAAAGCCTTTGCGTAGTCAATAAAGCACAGGTAAACATCCTTCTGATATTCTCTGCTTTCAGCCAAGATCCATCGGACATCAGCAATGATATCTCTTGTTCCACGGCCTCTTCTGAATCCAGCTTGAACCTCTGGAAGTTCTCTGTCAATGTGTGATTGTAGCCGTTTCTGTATTACCTTTAGCAAAACTTTACTCGCTTGAGATATCAAAGAGATTGTCCGATGATTTCCGCATTCCATTGGGTCACCTCTCTTTGGAATGGGCACAAACATTGATCTCTTCCAATCAGTCGGCCAGACAGTTGTCTTCCAAATTTCCTGGCAGAGATGAGTGAGTGCCTCCTGTGCTGCCTCACTTTCCTGAAAGATTTCAATTTTTATTCCATCAATTCCTGGTGCCTTGTTCTTTGCCACTTCCTTCAATGCACTTTGGACTTCCTCCCTGAGTATCATTGGCTCTTGTTCATATGGTATCTCTTGAAATGGTTGAACATTAACCATTTCCTTTTGGTACAATGACTCTGTGTATTCCTTCCATCTTTTCTTGATGCATTCTGCATCATTCAATAATTTGCCCAGTGAATCTTTCAATAGCGAAAGTCGAGGCTTGAATTTTTTCTTCATAGTGGTTACGAATGGGCTACAAACCTCAAGGTCAGCAGTTTGAAACTACCAGTGGGTCCACGGGAGAAGGATGAGGCTTTCTGCTCCCTTAAAGATTTACAGCCTCGGAAACCCTGTACAGGGTAACTATGAATCAGAAACAACTTCACGGCACACAACAACAATAAGAATAGTATTCCAGTTCATACATGTACAGATTTACTCCAAACCAAATGTTTTTAAAAATGTTTCTGCAATCAGTGGATGGCTGCAGACAATTTCTGTCAGTAAAGTGCTTGTTACAGTGTCTTAAAAAAAAAACAAATACTTTTTGTGCCATGGAAAAAAACTGATTTTGAGGTCAGGGGTAATATCAAATTTTTAACAAAACTCAGGTGGACATCTTTCCAAATCACTGAACTTTTACACCATGTTGAGAGGATACAGGAATGCTGCTTCACATTAAACAACAGCTTTTAGACAAATCAAGTGTTTTAAGAAATGTTAGGAAGACCTCAAAGATTGATTTCAAGACAGAGACTCAGAAAGTTATAGTGACTGTTTATTGTAACATTAAAGAGGTAATCTTGATAAATTTTCTTGAAAAACACAGGATAGTCCTGGGGGCTTACTGTGAACAAGTTTTAAGAAGCTGCACTGGTGAATAAGAGGCCAGGAAAGTTACATTGAGGAATGTTTTGTTTTTTTCTATCATAGTTCAAAACCACCAGCTATTCCATGGCAGAAAGATGAGGATTTCTAATCCCCTAACAATTAACAGCCTTGGAAATCCTCTGCAGGGTCACTATGAGTTGGAACCAACACCATGGCACACCACCACCACCACCATGACCATGCATTTGCCAATTCTTTTAGGGGAGCAAGGGCTGTCCTATGAGAATTTCCCTGTGAAGTCGTACCCCATCTGCTTTATAACTGTGATCTACCCTTTCAGACTTCTTTTTGTTCCCCAAATTCAAGAATATTGAAAAGTAACACAAGGTGAGTTCCTTGAGGATGCCAAGACTGCCAGTTTGATGTGGTTTAAATTGAAGAGCATAATATTCCTCAGGGAAGGCTTAGATGGATGATGGGAAGACCACCTTCAGGAGAATATATTGAGAAATGATAGCTTTACATTTTGATGTTTTTGCTTACCAAAGGTTTCAGTGATTTTATAACAATATATCTCTATGAACTTTCATATATCATTGAAGATAAACCAGGAGCTCTAGCTACTGATTTTGTTATTATTTCAGCTCCTACTACCCATTAGAATCAAGAGCCCTTTCTTCATTGTGGAGACTTTTGAAGTCTCTTCCTTTATGAGGACTTTTTCTGCAGCAGACTGCAATTATGGATGAAAACCCCAAGTCTGATTCTACCTAACCCGAATCATAGTATTAAGTGTTGTTCTTGTACTTCAAACCAACCTTATGGTCAAATACACTACAGTAGAGCTTTGTTCTTTTGCTTGCTTTTTATTTTTAACAGTATGCTGTTTTTTGTGTGTGAAGGTCAGTGGGTATGGGTAGGAGAAGTAGGTAGATTCCCTATCCACCCCCAAAGGATCTGAATATAAGGAGATAAAAATGTACAGATGAAATGGATATGAGTTTGCTAAGATTTGAATTCTGGGAGCACTAGTAGCATAGTGGTTACGAATCGGGCTGTGAACCTTAAGGCCAGCAGTTTGAAACTACCAGCTGCTCCACAGGAGAAAGATGAGGCATTCTGCTCCCATAAAGATTTACAGCCTCGGAAACACTGTACAGGGTCGCTATGTGTCGGAACCGACTCGAAGACACTTAACAACAACAACATCTGAACCAGAAACCTATTATGAAACAGGTCACTTGGTGAGACCCCCACCTGAAATGGTCTTGCCAGAATCTCCTAGGAGGGATAGCCTTCACCTTGTTGTTGTAGTTAGGTGCCATTGAGTTGGTAGCAACTCATAGCGACCTTATGCACAGCAGAAAGAAACACTGCCCGA
>NW_006408682.1:4588251-4590027 GCF_000296735.1 Chrysochloris asiatica
TGGCCATCTTGGCCTCCAAGGAGCACTCTGGCTACACTTCTTCCAAAACAGATCTATTGGTTCTTTTGGCAGCCCATGGCACTTTCAATATTCCCCTCCAACACCATAACTCAAAAGCATCAATTCTTCTACAATCTTCCTTATTCACTGTTCAGCTTTACATGCATATGAGGTTATTGAAAATACCACGGCTTGGGTCAGGTGCACCTTAGTCCTCAAGCTGACATCTTTGCTCTTCAACAAAGGTCTTATGCAGCAGATTTGCCTAACTCAATATGTCGTTTGATTTCTTGATTGTTGCTTTCATGAGTGTTGATAGTTGATCCAAGAAGAATGAAGTACTTGACAACTTCAATATTTTCTCCATTGATAAAAATGTTGTTTATTGGTCCAGTGGTGAGGATTTTTGTTTTCTTTACATTGAAGGCTGTGCACTTTGATCTTCATCAGTAAATGTTTAAGTAGTCTTAAGAGCCCAGAAATGCTGTGCCCCTTTACTTCTTTTCTCTTGCTCCTGCTGACAAACTAAGCTTAAAATACCGTGACAGGAAGACGCACCTGAGGTTTTGGGACAAAGGTGTCCTTACAATCCTGGCTACCTGTCTTCCTGGCATGACTTGTGGGAGTCAGACTTGTCAGATTTTGGAATCCATTGAGTCTAGGTATAAAGACTACTTGAAAATTTAAAAAGCCCAAACTAAAAGCAATGATGTGAAAGACAATATTAAAACAGTTTTCAAATGTAATTCTCAGAAAGATTTCTTTCTTTCTTTAGTATAAGATTTAGAGATCCGAATATTTGGGATTAGCTTCTGGGCCAATTGCTCAGTTTCCTCATCTACAAGTGGAGCTACGAGACTTTAAAATGATCAGATTTAAATGAGTTAATGCCTATAAAGGGCTTAGAACAGTGTTTGGCTCATAACAAGCATCGATTGAATTTAACAAAAACAATAAAGATGACACTGATTATAATCATCATTTTTCATATGGTTCTTTTTTTATGAAGTTTAAAATCATTCTTATTCTGCACTGTCTCACTGTATGTTGAGGGAGGGTACACAGCTAGAAATTATTATATGTTTCCTTATATGTTTTCAAGAACATAGTTTGTTTTACTAAAGCTATAAAAGACCAAGATCCTTTCCTTTTTAGTGAGTCTGTCTAGAATTTTAAATTCCCATTTTATAATGTGCTTCCAAGAATCTGATGTAGTTGGCCTTTCTTGTAGGTATTCAATGACCTGGTCTCCACACACATAGACAAATATAAGATTGAAAAAAATTGACAAGTTTAAGTTAACCAGTTGCCATGGTGTTGAATTTGACCCATGGCAACTCCATGTATGTCAGAGTAGAACTATGCTCCATAGGGTTTTCTTTTTATTGTTGTGTGTGTGCGTATATATATATATGTATATATATATATATATATTATTGTTGTTGTCAGGTGCCATCGAGTCGGAACCGACTCATAAGCGACCCCATGCACAGCAGAACGAAACAATGTCCGATCCTGGGCCAACCTCACTACCGCTGCCACACTTGACGCTATCAATGATGCCACCTGGCTGATCCATCTCGTTGGGGGTCTTCCTCTTTTTCTCTGACCCTCCACCTTACCCAGCATGACATCCTTCTCCAGGGACTGTTCTCTCCGGACAATGTGTCCAAAGTAGGAGGGACAAAGCTTAGCCATCTTGCCCTCCAAGGAGCACTCTGGTTGCACTTCTTCCAAAACAGATCTATTGGTTCTTTTGGCAGTCCATGGCACTTT
>NW_006408682.1:4591572-4645081 GCF_000296735.1 Chrysochloris asiatica
AGAGCAAGTTTCAGAGTCTCCTCTGACATCCATTTTGACCTTTTCCTCCTTTCTTGTCTTCTTAATGACTTTTTGCTCTCTTCATGTATGATGTTCTTGATGTCATCCCACAACTTTTCTGGTCTTCAGTCTTTAGTGTCCAATGCATCAAATCTGTTCTTCAGATGATCTCTAAATTTAAGTGGGATAAATTCAAGGTCATATTTTGGCTCTCGTAGACTTCTTTTCATTTTCTTCAGTTTCATTTTGAATTTGCATATCAGTAATTGATGGTCTGTTCCACAGTCTGCCCCTGGCCTTGTCTGAGGTAAGTAGGACAGCCTGGCCACTGCAGTCTCTTCCAGCTAAGCAGTGTCCCCCTCCCCCCGTGTTGACCTGGTCTCCAGACACCTCTCACCCCGCCGCTCCGTGGTCTGAGTTTCATTTAACACCTCCACCAGGTATAAAATGTAGTGATATTAATGATCTAAATCATGTTATATAACAGTTACCCATCATTGTGGCCAAATTTCCCAGCATCATCAAAAAGAAAAATGAATTCCTAAGCAATACCTTCCCTCACCTTTCTACTCCTGGTAACCACTAATAAAACTTTGGTCTCTATCCACTTGCTTATTCTTCTTACTTATGTAAGTGAGACCAGACAATAGTCATCCTTTTGTGATTGACTTGCTTCACTCAGGATAAGGTTTTTAGGGTTCATCCATGTTGTAGCATGACTCAGAATTCATTTCTCTTCATAGTTGAATGGCATCCCATTGTATGTATGTACCACATTTTGTTTTTCAGTTCATCGGTTGATGGACAGTCAGGTGTTTTCTAGCTTTGGGCTATTATGAATGGTGTTTCAGTGAGAGTTGGTATGCATGTGTCTGTTCATGTTGCTGTTTTCAAATCTCTTGAGTATATGTACATAAGGATGGGATTGCTGGGTTCCACACGGTTTTCAATGGCTGGACTTAAGAAACATAGATTGCCAGAACATTCTTTTGAGGCTCTTTTATGTGAACTAGAAACTCTAGCCCTTAGGACAGCAACGAAGCACATTAATAGTTTTCACCACCTAGGGACATCTAGTTCAAGTTACCAACGCTTAAAATTAAATTACCAGGAAAATTGTTGTAAATCTCTTGGAATTGTCCCTTTGAAACTGAACTATTCTCAATTTTCTTAGAATACTAGGTTTTGTAACTGTGGTTTATCCACCAGGAGAAGAAAAGCAAAAAATACCACCTTTTATTAATTCATCCTCTACCTATGAAATATTTATTGAGAGCTTAAAATGTCCTTTGCTAGGAATTGACATAAAAAAATGAAGGAAACATAATACATTTTGAGAACTTAAATTTTGTTAGCTCAGAAGCCATATGTACAGCAAGCATACAGTGATGTAAACTACAAGCCAGATCCAAGGAGCCTGAGGAATGAATAAAAGTTTGCTTAGATGAAAACATGAGAGAACATTCTAGAAAGAGAGTACAACATGTACAAAGAATCAACAGTTTAAAAAAAAAATATTCTAGAAGTTGGGTGTAACCAGGGCATGGTATCTCTCCCTCTCTGCTGGGTAGGGCCAATCCTACTTCCTACCTCCCTCAGGGTTTAGTAGGTGAGAACATGGATTATGTACTGCTTTGATGCTCAGCCCCAGATGAACATTATCTAGAATCATTTCCAAGATAAGCTTCCAATGCTCAGGCCTAAGAAGCTTATGAAAGGACTCCCTTGAGTGAAAGGGTATAGAGTAAGTGTTGGGAATCTGTGTTATAATTCTGCATAGCCAGGGTTCGGGGTTGGTGAGCCAAAGAGGAAATGTTTGCAGAAGCCAGTTTAGTGAGACTTAAAGGGCCTAGGATTATAGAGAAGTCTTGGTATGGCGCTGTAGGATAAGTACTGGACTGTTAGCTACAAGATTAGCAGTTCAAACCCACCATCTGCTCACTGGAATCCCTATACAAGGTCCCTATGTGTTGGAGCCAACTTGATGGCACTTGACAACAGGACAGTGTAAAAGGAGTCCAAGTGGTGGACCAGTTCAGGCTTGGCTGCTAAACAAAAGGTCAGCACCTCCAACCCACCAATCCCTCCATGGGACAAAGACCTGGTAATTTGCTTCTGTAGAGTTTACAGTCTAGCTCATTCCCTGTCGCTGCTGAGCTGTGTGGAGGCAGAAGCCCAGGTATGTTCAAGATTCCGTTCCACCCATAACCCACCATCATGGCTGAGGAAGGCATTGCTGCTGCAAGTGTAATGGACGTTAACACTGCTGTACAAGAGGGGCTGAAGACTGCCCTCATCCATGGTGGCCTAGCACATGGAATTCACGAAACTGTCAAAGCCCTGGACAAGTGCCAAGCCCATCTTTGTGTGCTTGCATCCAACTGTGATGAGCCTATGCATGTCAAGGTAGTCAAGGTCTTATGTGCTGAACACCAAATCAACCTGATTAAACAACAAGAAGTTAAGGGAATGGGTGGTGGCTGTGTGCTATGGAGTCGGTCCCAACTCATAGCGACCCTGTACAGGGTTTCCAAGGCTGTAAATGTTTAGGGGAGCAGAAAGAACAGCCGGTAGTTTCAAACTGCTGACCTTGCGGTTCACAGCTCGATTTGTAACCACTACACTACCAGAGCTCCTAAGGGAATGGGTAGGCCTCTGCAAAACTGACTGAGAGGGACTACGGCAAAGAATCTCAAGCCAAGGATGTCATCAAAGAATATTTCAACTGCAAGAAATGAGATAATAAAAAACTTACTACTCATTGCAAAAAAAATTACAGTCTAGAAAATCCTGTAGGACACTTCTATACTGTCACATTGGGGTAACTATGAGTCAGAATCAACTCAACTGCACACAACAACAGGATAGTACAGAAACACATCAGCAAGAAGCCCTGGGGTTGGAGTGAGGCAAGATGAGTCTGAGAATGTAGGTTTAGAGATTCTGAAGTGCCTTCTATGTAGTTCTAAGGTGTTGAGTTTTTGCCTTTTCTTGCAGGCAGGGCTGAGCTGGTAGACTGTCTTTACACCTCTGCAGTGTGCAGAATGTTTTGGAAGGAAAGAGGCCAAGACTTAGATAGAATGCTGTTGCAATACTTCTGAGGACTCTGCTGAGGTGTGAAGAACAACAATGGTAGAAGGAATGGAGAGGAGGGAAGAGAGAATCTGGAGTTGTTTCTGGGCTGCAAATGGCAGGATTTTGCCATATTGGATGAAGGAGAGGAAAGGGAAACAGTTTTGTGAAGCATGGTGCTTGAGGAGAATCCAGCTGGAGATGTTAGTTGGTGGTAGTAACAGGACTGCGGAACTTAGAATAACTAAAGACAGCAACAGTGAAAGCTTGTGTTTCTCTTGGCACTCTGCTAACCACTTTACATAGGTTGTTTCATTTAATCCTTATTGAAAGCCTGTGAGAGGGGAGTATTATAATCCCCACTTTAGAGATACAGGAAAACAAAGCACAGAAAGGTGAAATGAGATGCCCAAGTTGACACAGTTCGAAGTGGCCAAACTGGATCTGGAACCGACAACCATCTTGCTCTTAACCATTGTGTATATTTACTGTCTCCCTAGAATATTGAGTTGCAATTCCAGGATGTATGTGATGGTTAAGTTTCTGTGTCAACTTGGCTGGACCAGGATTCTCAATAGTTTGGCAGCTAAGACATAGTCATCCTCATGACGATTTCTGATATAATGTAATTACTTCCATGAATTCCGCTATGAGCACCCAATCAGATGACAAGAGTTTCCATGGGGACTGTAGCCTGCTTCCAACATGCTGGCAAAATTTGCTTTGTCTTTGCGGAGTCTGGTCCTTGGGTCTGGATCCTTCACTAGCTCATTATCTAACCTCCATTTCTTTGGACTTGAGCCAGCAGCTGCCATATTGTCAATCCTGGGAGTCATCAACAGTCTTCCATCTTACCCACCAACCTTGGATTCACTCACTTCTGAAGTTAGACGCCTGCTGTCCAGATCTTGGGTTTATCAGCCTCTGCAGCTACGTGAATCAGGAAAAGCCTCCAGCCTGACATCTTACCCATGGATTTGAAACTTGCCTGCCTCTACAACTATGTGAACCATTTCTTTGAGATCAATCTGTATATATGCCTATATATAAACTTCACTGGTTTTGCTTCTCTAGAGAACTCCACTTAAGATAGTTGGCCCATCATAAGGATGAGCTTTAAAGGCACTGATAACCCTATCGCCATTAATAAATATGGGCCTGATTATTATCAAGAAGAGCCCAGAGCTCAGTGTATCCTTTGGACCCAGAGTCTCTGCACTGAGAACCTCCTAGACCCAGAGAAAGATTGATGCCAAGAGACATGGAGTCTACAAAGGACTTTGGTTGGTTATGTGCCATGGAGTCAGTTCTGATTCATAGCGACCCTGTACAGGGTTTCCAAGGCTGTAAATCTTTACGGGAACAGAAAGCCTCATGTTTCTCCCATGGAACAACTGGTATTTTCAGACTGCTGACCTTAAGGTTCACAGCCCAATTCATAACCATTACACTACGAGAGCTCCTTCCAAAGGACTTTGGGCTCACAGAGATCGGAAGGAGACAAGAACCTTCCCCTAGAACTGACACAGAGAGAAAGCCTTCTCCTAGAACCAATACCCTGGTTCAGACTCCTAGGCTCCTGAACTGTGAGAGAAGACATTTCTGTTTGTTAAAGCCACCCACTGGGTGAAGGTTCTAACTATTCCCGGATTTGGGAAGGCAGGCTGGGCAGAGCCACTAGGATTTGTTTGCATCAATGACTGAGGAACCTCAGACAAACACTTAATTGGAGAGAAGACACAGGGACTCCAGGCAAGAGGGAAAACACCCTTTCACCAGGGACATGTACTGGAAAATTGCATAGAATAGGTGGCACAAATATAAGACCTGCTTCTTGTCCATCTCCTGAAGACATTGAAGAACAGGTGGAATGAAGGGTAGAACAGACTGGTGGCCTGAGGAGTAAACTCAGCTACCATATCCAGGATGGATATGCAGAGCAATATGGCCCTTGTCTGAGAGCAGCGACAGTTCAGTGGTAGAATTCTAGTCTTCCATGAAGGAGTCTTAGGTTCAGTTCCTGGCCAGTACACCTCATGCACAGCTACTACCTACCTGTCAGTGGAGGCGGTGCGTTGCCTGCCATGATGCTGAATAGGTTTCAGAGGAACTTCCAGACTAAAATGAACTAGGAAGAAAACTCTAGCAATCTGCTTGCGAAAAGCAACCAATGAAAACCCTATGGATCAAATAGGTCCAATCTTGTTGGGCATAGAGTCACCATGAGTTAGGGGCCAGATAGATCGCCACTAACAACAACATCAAGATCATTTTCAGAGTATATGGAGACTTAGGAATTGTCTGATATGGCTCCAGGGTCCAGACAGAGGAAAATAATGTCTCCCTTGTAGAAACCAAGCAAATCAAATGAACAGTGACACTTTCAGGGCATCCTTTGAACCATTAAAGAATAATTTGCTGGGACTGAAATTCTTACAGGAGTCCTGGTGGTACAGTGGGTAAGCATTGGTTCAAACCCACCAAGTCCTCCACAGGAGAAAGATGAGGTTGACTGCACCTATAAAGATTTAGTCTTGAAAATCCTATAGAGCAGTTCTAGTCTGCCGTATAGAATTGCTATGAGTCAGAATCGACTCGATGACAGTGAGTTTGATTTGGAGTTCTTACAATTCTGTGGGTGGGACAGAGACACACTCATATTGTTTTGCTGTTTTAACCTTATTTTCCCCCTCAGGTGAGTGCTTGAAGCAGAAGTTATGCAATAAATAATAGCAAAAATAGCCAACATTTGTTAAACGCTTACTGTGTCACAGGCAGGGCACTAAGTGTTTACATACATTGTCCCATTTAATCCTGAAAATAAAACTGTGTGACAAGCGCTATTATTGTTCCATTTAGGACATGAAAGAGTGGAACTAGAAGAGAGATCTCTAAACTCTATTCAGAGTTTCAAGATGATGACTCAGAGATCCTAAAGGCTTATCGTCACCATCGCCCTCTCCTTACTGAACTCTAAAGCCCAGATTTGAATACATGTTTTGCAAAATCAAACACAACTTTGAAGATGGTCACAGTGTTCTCCTTTTCTAACTAAATCTTAAATTTGAAGTTTGTTTTCTCAGCTGACTGGATTTGTCTCGGCCCCCCTAGAGGAGCGAGGTGACTTCACTATCTGATCAGCATCTGAAAACATTTTTGGCTCAGTTTAAAAACGGAGATTTCAAATGTACTTTCTTAATTATACTTGACCATTTGAGCATGCGGCAGAGTGAAAACCCTGGGTAGACAGACTGTGCTGCAATTCGTTTTTAAAATAAGCTCTTCAGTCTTGCAGGCTGTGAGGAGTCTGTTTAAAGGGTGTACACTGTGAATCACAGTTTCAAAGGAAGATGGCAAATACAAATCTCAGCCAAGCAATTTGTAAAACTGGATCACTGACAGACATCCAGGAAGTAGGAGAAAAACAACCAAACAAAAATAGTGGAGTGTCTTGATGTAACCTGAAGTAATGCGTGGAATGAGTCCCAGAATGAAGTGGTCAGATGGTATGGGGAGGTGGGGGAGGTTTAAGAGACAGTTTTATCTTGAAAAGCTGGGAGTTCATGGATCATCTGAGCCTTAAGAATACTGGGCAGATTGAGGGGGTCAGGCTTGCTTATGTGGTAGACAAGCTGTCTTTAACCAACAAATCTGTTGATGTTGAGTCAATTCTGATCATTGAGACTCTATGGAACAGAGTAGAACTGCCCACTAAGGTATCCTAAGCTGTCACCACTGTAGAAGCAGACTGCCACATCTTTCTCCTGCAGAGCAGCTGGGGCGTTTGAATCACTCACTTTTTGGTTAGCACCACCAGGACTTCTTAAGCTGTCTTTACCTGCCCCGAATGCATACTCTGGTAGCGTAGTGATTACGAATCGGGCTGTGAACCTTAAGGTCAGCAGTTTGAAACTACCAGCCGCTCTGTGGGAGAAAGATGAGGCTTTCTGTTCCCATAAAGATTTACAGCCTCGGAAACCCTGTGCAGGGTTGCTATGGGTTGGAACAACAACAACTATGCATGCTCACTTCCCATATGAGAAACCCAGGTTCAGTTCTCAGTCAATACACCTCATTTGCAGCCATGCCTGTCTATCAGTGAAGGCTTACTTACGTGTTGCCACCACTGCTGAACTGGTTTTAGAGGAATATCCACAGTAAGAGGGACTAGAAAGAAAGGTGTGGTGATCTAATTCAAGAATTCAGCTGATGAAAACCCTGTGAATCATAACAATCTGATCCCCAACCAGTCTTGGGGTGGGGATCATGAAAGACTTGTCAGCACTTAGTTCCATTGTACATGGGGTCACCATGGGAGCCACGGACACCTGGAGCTACCAGAAGCCAGGAGAGAGGAAAGGAGCAGATTTTCCCTCAGAACCCTAAGAAGGAATCTCTACAGACAATACCCAAGTTTCTCCTCCCAGCCTCCAGGACTGTGAGACAATGAACTCCTGTTCTTACAAGTCACTCAATTTGTGTTGTTTTGTTACCATAGCCCTAGGAAAATGAATATGCACAGGAATAGGGCTACTGCTTAAATTCAATTCCTATGCGTTATTACTTTCTTGAACGTAATCAATACAAATCTCTTTACATGACTACATCCAGGTACTTCATGGTGTTTTTCTCATGGTCAATAATGATGATTTATTAATTATAACAGTTGCTAACAAGAGCTCTGGTAGCGTAGTGGTTACAAATCGGACAGCGAACCTCAGAGTCAGCAGTTCAAAACTACCAGCAGTTCCACAGGAGAAAGACGAAGCTTTCTGCTCCTGTAAAGATTTATAGCCTCGGAAACCCTGTACAGGGTTACTATGAGTGACCTCCACGGCACATAACAACAACCTTCAAAGTATACACAGAGCATCTCCACTTCTCAACACTTCTAGGACCACCCTAGTCCAACCCTCCATCTTCAGTCTGGGTTACTTCATCAGCCCCATTGCTCTCTTAACTCCCTCCTTACTCCCTTGTTGATAATTGATAGCATTACGATCAGCCAGGGTGATCCATCTGAAATATTACATCGTGCAACTTTCCTGCTCAAGGCACCCTGTCACTTGGAGTAAAGACCAAAGTCCCTACAGAGCCCATAGCTCCCTCACAAGCTGGCCTTGATACCTCTTTGGCCTTCTTTCATGCTCTGCTCCCCTCACTCTGTCAATAGGACAAGATTGGCCTTACCACAGGGACTCAGTACAGGCTGTTCCATCCCAGGTGCCTGCATCATCCCTTGAACTGCTGACTTTGCAGTGAGCAGCCCAATATGGCACCCACTATGCCACCAAGGTTCCTTTAGTTAGGATAGTTATTGATCTCCTCCCATTTGAATATAAGCTCCATGAGGACAGGGATGTTTGCCTATTTTGTTCACTGATGTATTTATGGTACCTTGAAGAGTGTTATTGGGTACCTGGATGGCACAAACAGTTTGCACTCAGGTATTGATGGAAAGATTGGCAGTTCCAGGGACCTGGGACAAGATGGCAGATTTAACCCTCTACAACAAAGACATGGGAGATGGAGTGAAACAGATACCGACTGTGATCCTGGTACCAAGTCTCAGAGGATAGAACAGAAGAGGAGGCTGAACAGAAGCATTGAGAGAGAAGAAACAGGTGGACTGTGGGCTGATATGGCGTGGCACTGTCATTTTAAGCTTTTGTGAGCAGCTTTTGTGATACACTGACCTGTAGTCACAGGACAGTAAGAGGTGCAATTCTCCATTGCTCCCTTGTGCCCATGGCCACTCCCTGCCCTCCACAAGCAGCAGTCAGTGGCACCCCCTCTGCTCTGCCTGGGTCAGTGCCTAGAATAGCCCTGAACGCCACAACACAAACAGTGAACAGAGAACTAACTGCATTCACACTTTCTGTCTCAACCGCACCTACCAGGAAACAGGTGGTGTGTGCCTGAGAACACACCAATGTACAATCACCAACTAAATATAAATAAAACACCACAATATCTTGGTAAAAACAGGCAATTTCTGCTTACATAAAGAAACAAGGTAGAGTGCCTCAAACAAGAGAACATAGACAAAACTTTAGATAAATACAGGAAACAAACTGACAAAATAAATGAAAAAAATTGGAACCACATGAAAACAGTCATCAGAAAGCCAGAAGATTAACACAAAGACTTCAGAAATAGTTAATACATGAAATGGACAAAAAAGTAGAAGTGAGCAATGGAATACCAGATTACTGAACTTGAAGAAAACTCACTGAGGAACAGTTAGAAAAAAAGAACAAAAAATCTGAGGAAAGCCTAGGATTTATGTAGGACACTAACAAGAGGAATCCTTGTGTGGCACTGTAGGATCAGCATTGGACTTTAAACCACAAGGTCAGCAGTTCAAGCCCACCAGCTGCTCCTTGGAAACCCTATACAGGGTTGCTATGAGTCAGAACTGACTCAATGGTACTTAACAACGATAATCAAGAGGAGTAACTTATGTGTGATTGGAATTCCAGAACAGGAAGACTAAAAAGAAGAAGAATATTATCCTAGTGTTGTTGGAAGAAAACTTCCCTAACATTATGACAGATGAGAAGACAGCTATTCAAGCAGTTGAATGAACTCCAAATAGGATAGACCCCAAAAGAAAAACACCCAGACATATTATAATCAAACTTTTCAAGACCAAAGACAAGGAATGTATGCTCAGAACTGCTCTGGAGAAATGAAAAGTTACCTACAAAGGAGAACTAATAAGATTAAACTCTGATTTCTCAGCAAAAACAATGCAACCAAGAAGACAATGAAATGACATATATAAAATTTTGAAAGAAAAAAATTGTCAACAAAGCATCATATATGTTGTAAAACTATCCATCAAATATGACAGTGAAATTAGGTCATTTTTCAGATAAACAGAAATTAAAAGAATTTGTAAAAACCATACCAACCTTACAAAAAATACCAAGTGGAGTTCTTTGGACAGAGAAGCAACAACAGAAAACAACAACCTGAGACTAACATAGATGACAATATCACCTAGACTCATCCAGATATATTGTTGTTGTTAAGTGCCGTCGAGTCAGTTCCGACCCATTGTGACCCTGTATAGGGTTCCCAAGGAGCGCTGACTTTGAGGTTCAAACTGACTTTGCAGTCCAGCACATTAAGCCACAGCGCCACACAGGACTCATAACCCAGATATAGAAGTCTTCAAAGAAAAACAGACCTACAAGATTGAAAATAGAGAACCAGAGATACAGTGGCAACAGCAATAACACACAAACAACAAAAATCCATGAAGTTAAAAGAGGGAATAATGTACTTATTCAAACTTCAGACATATTATCAGGAAGAACCAATCCCTGGAAAAAAATATATCATGCTAGGGTAACGTGGAGAGTTGGAGAAAAAGAGGAAGACCCTCAACGACATGGGTTGGCACAGTGGCAGCAGCAATGGGCTCATGTGTAGCAGTGATTATGAGATTGGCACAGAACTGGGCAGTTTTTCGTTCTGTTGTGCATAGGGTCACTATGAGTCAGTACTGACTTGATGGCACCTAACAACAACAGTGTAGTTCCAGAACTTCCAAATGAAGAGGAAATCAAGTAGAGCTCAAGGAAAAAAAATGAATAAAAATAAACACCATGTTCAGTTTACATAACACAGTCCACAAAGACAATGTTCCACTCCTGCTTGTTTAAGTAGCATCTGGGATCTGGAAAGCTCATGAGCGGCCATCTAAGGTGCAGTTGTGTTCTTGGTCTCTCAATGTGTGGAAGAAAGAGTGATAAGAATCGAAGAGGCTGAAAATCAATGAGTCCGGTGGACTAATGGAACATGTGATCATCAGTCTCCATGGCACTGAATCCAGAAGCACTAGTTGGTGCCTAGCTACCACTGTCAACTTCCCTGGAAGGGATTACATTAGAAGGTCCTGGATAGAGTAGGAGAAAATGTGGAACAGACTCAAAATAACTTAATGAAAAAAAAAAACACATTTACCAGTCAGAAAGAGAAACCTGAGACCATGGGCCTTGACCATCTTTTAGGTCTAGAAAGGAATTCACCCTCATAACCCAATTTTCAGCCAAGCACTAGATAGGTTTATAGCCGGGGACAACAACACTAGCAAGGTCTACTCACCATGAAATTGCCAATCATTCAAAATCAAAAGGGTAACATTTTTCTAAGGACCAAGTTGAGAAAGGATAGGAAGGTGGGTGGAATGCAAACAGAGACCACAGAATCACTGGTCACATGGAAGGCTTTGTAATCTTTGAAATAAGACAAAGTGCATGATTTGTTGGATGTAAAGCTGATGATCTTGTCTGTAAACCTTCACTGAATTCACAACAAAAAGTTAAAAAATACATAATAATAAACCTAAGTCCTGGTGTGGTGCTTTAGGATAAGCACTGGACTGCTAACCACAAGGTCAAAGGTTTAAACACACCAGTCACTCCTCAGAAACCCTATACAGGAAACTCTATAAAACAACATAACCCTAAAAATTAGACCAAGTCTTACTCCTACCTCTAGCTCAACCCTTACCCTAACCGTACCCCAACACTGAACAATGTCCTAAGCCTAGCCCAGGCCTAGCTGTAGTCCAAATCCTCATTCCATACTTCTACTTACCTCTCTCCTCAACACACACAAAAAAGGTGGCAGTTCAAACATAGCCAAGAGTGCTGTGTAAGAAAGTCCTGGCAATTTGCTTCCATAAAGATTGTTATTGTTGCTAGGTGCAGTCAAGTTGGTACTGACTCACAGTAAACTTATTCACAACAGAATGAAACACTGCCCTGTGCTGTGCCAATCTCACAATCGTTTCTACACTTGAGCCCATTGCTACTGCCACTGTGGATGTTTACAGCTGTTCCTCCTCATTTTGAGTTGCGCTCCATCTGCAAATGAAGGTCCCCAAAGCTTTTCTCCATTTCCGTCATTATGGTCAACTCTACATTGAGGAGGTAGCTCTTCCCCAGTCATATTTTGAGTGCCTTCCAACCTGAGGGATTCATTTTCTGGTACTCTTCATCATGTTTCAATGTTCAATATTCTGGTGTTATCTGACAGTGTTCCACTGCTATTCATAAGGCTTTCATATTTGTGTCTCCTTCTTCCTAGTTTGTCTTAGTCTGGAAGGTCATCTGAAATCTTTCTACCATGGGTGACCCTGCTGGTATTTAAAATACTGGTGGCATGTCTTCCAGAATCACGGCAACACACAAGCCACCACAGTACGACAGACTGAGAGAAGACTCGTGATCCATAAAGATTACAGTAAAAAAATCAACTCCATGGAGCTCAGTTGTACTCAGTTACAGCTGTCATGAGTCAGACTTGACTAAATGGCAGCAGGTTTTATTTTGGTTAGAATAGTGCCCAGTGCATTAGTAGATGAGATGCTCTTTAAACTTTTGTTGGACGGACAGATGGATAAGCAACTGAGCCTGTGCTTGAGTTTTGCCAGGTAATATTCTCTAAGTGCTTTACAACTATTGACTCACATAATTTTATTACAAGCCTATGAGGTAAGCATTTAATTATTATTCCTATTTTACAGATGAGCAAATTGAGTCTCAGAGAAGTTAATTAGCTTGTCCAGTGTCACATGGCTATGTGGTAGAACCAGAATCAAACCCAGGCAGTCTGGCTCTGAAATCTACTCCTCTAAATGGCCTCTCCTCATAATAATGCAATTGGCTCTCAGGCTTGACTTTCTCTTTGTCCTTGATCTCCCTATAGTTATTTCCTATAATGCCCTCTCTCTCCATTTTTATTTTGAAATTTATTGTGGTAAATTATATATAACAAAAAAATTGCCATTTTAACCATTTTCAAGTGTGCAATTCAGTAACATTAATTATATTTACCATTGTAATACTTTCTTGGTGGTGGTGGTATGCCATGAAGTCGGTTCCGACTCACAGCGACCCTGCATGGTGTTTCCGAGGCTGTAAATCTTAACTGGGAGCAGAAAGCTTCATCTTTCTCCTGCAAAACAGCAGGCAGTTCCGAACTGCTGACCTTGAGGTTAGCAGCCCGACTTGTAACCACTACACTACCAAGGCACTTTTATAATGCTCTCTCTCTTTTCTTAAAGCTTTTATTGTGCGTTGAGTGATAGTTTACATGGGAGAACATCAGTTTTGCACTCATCATATTTTGTGTCATTGCAATGATTGCAATCCCCTCCAAGCATCACCATTCAATAGTATTTGCTTCTATTCCCTCTGTTTTTGGGTTTGTTTTTTTTATGTTCCCCCAAACACTCAGGAATATATAATAATTTAAACAACCCAAAGGCACATTCTGCAAGCCTGCCTCCTGGCCACCAGCTCTCAGTCTTTCTCTATCCATGAGTCTACAGTCCTCAGCTGTTCGATGCCTTAATATCATCATCTCTGCCTCCATCTCTGGTGTTGCTGCTTCTCTGGATAGCATCCCACATTCCACTCATGCTCTTCTCCCTTGATGGTCCTAGGGTCCTCTGTTCTTGGAATGTAAGATTAACTATTCCCCCCTTTATGTTACAAAACTTCTACCTTTACAGTTGTGACAATTGCAATTAGGCCTGATAGCAAGTACTCACTATTGAATCATAAGAATCTTATCCCCCATCTCCTTTCAGCAGACATGTCTAGACAAGATGAAAACTATTCAGTGGGGGTTCTGCTTTCCCCTGCACACTCTAAAACTAAACTCCCTCTTGAAAACTTGTAAGCCAGCCACTCATGACTTTCTCACCTCCTCATTTTAGGTAGCCAATGTAAAAGTTGCCTATTCTATCAACCATGTGTACAGAGGGGATATGTTTGATCCTTGATGTGAAGACTCCTTCCCTCTCAGTTGGTATTTTGAGCTACTACATCCATAAGTATTGGTCAAGTGCATCAAATTATAGCAATTTACACTTATTTCCTTTATCAAATTTATCTTCATCTATTTGAATTCTGATCATGAAGCCATGGAGGCTAGGTCAAATGAGTACTGTCTGCAAATTTGAGTGTTCTTGTGCCCTCTCCCCTTACTTCATGTCAGTTGGATGCTTCACTCTCAGCTCTAGCCCTCTGTGGCTATGTCATTGTACTTGGGCTCAGGTGTCCTCAGGTCTCACCACACTTCGGACCAACCAGCTCTTCTTCTCTTTCATCTTCAGGTCGATGGGAGTCTATGGAATGTGGTTGACCTCAGCCCATACCTTCATTGCTGCGTTTCCTCCTCTTCCACTTATCAGTAGACCAACATGGTCACCAGCAAACTTATATGCCTGCTCATGTGTTCCCTTTGAGTTTCAGTCTTAGAGGGAGGTTTGTCCTGAAAGGACTTGATTGTTCCCGGGAAAACAACTTGCTTGTTCTTGTAGTAGCAAATCACATTGCCATTTTTGTTTTGGATTTTTCCTGCTGATCTTTCTTTAAAGAAGCATCTTTTGTTCCTCTAACTGCTCCAGGCTGGTCTGCATGTCCTTTCAAGTGGAAATGTCCCACCTCAGAAGGTTCTGGATGGGGTTCAGGATTCCACCTAAGGTTCTATACACTACAAAGGCCTTGCAAGAAGCCTATTTCACTGGGGAATTTCTATAACACCTTTTATGCTTTCTTAATATCTCAAATTGTTTTATAGTGAAGCCTTCTTTATACACAAAAGTAACTTTTATTTTGCTCTTTTCATGTATACATCATTCAATATTCATATTGCTTCTGTTAAAATGCCTCAAGTTAGTTTAGATACAGAAAAAAAAATGAAGAGTGGAAAGCAGAAATATTACCTTAAAGGAAACTTTAACTTTACATTTTCTTTCAAAAGAGAATATAAACCATTATGATTTTTTTCTACAAAAATGTGTTTATACAAGTTTTTACCATGCTAAAGTACAAAAAAAATTTTTTTTTAAGTAGGTAATAAAGGGCAGAATTGCTTAGGCTAGTAGACATGTAGTTTTTTATATGTCTAATTTTTATATAACCTTAACAACTTTTCAGGGCAATTTTATCTCTCTAAAACACTAAGATATATATAAATTATCCTGTGTTTAGGAAAATACAGACTTCACAGTAAATCAGTAGATAAAAACATAGCATTTTACTACAAATTACTGCCTGTACTGCACCAGAGTACAAAGCTATTTGAACTGCAAGGTCGGCAGTTCAAGCTCACCAGCTGCTCCTCAGAAACCCTATACAGGGTCGCTATGGGTCGGAACTGACTTGACAGCACTTAACAACAATCACAGTTTTCAAGATATTCCTTATAAATTGGTAGCATCTAAGCTGACTTTCCCAGATAAAGAAAAATCAAGGATAGCTTCTGCTTTGCCACCGTATTCTCTTAAACGTACTGGAAAATTTTTTCCAAAGGTCAAACATATGTGACTAATTTACAGTTAAAACTTCCCAAGTGAGGTGTCCCTGTTGCAAACACTAAGAATGGGTGGCTGATAATCTAAAAAGTGTCCCTGAGCCAGGTCAGAACATGTCACAAGTTACTCTCACACAGGGCTGAGAAAGAAATTTTCCTCACAAAAAGCATATTTGGAAGGGAACTGCTTTCCTAAACCATTAAGTGACCTCTTGTCACCTACCTTTATGTACTACTGTTACCTTCAGAGCAAAAAGCCACTATTCTTTGTAACCTAACTACCACCACCAAAAAGAAGACAATTAAGCAATTGAAGCAATTGAATAAAGTTATAAGCATTATTATTTCTAATGAAAACAAAGGTGGTTTTGCCTCCAAAAATATAACAATAACTTCCTGAGTGATAAACTCCCCATGGCCAAACCCCACCTTCTCCACCCCATTTCCTGTCATCATTTAACCTTGACATCTGTCCCAATTAGTGACAACCATACTCCAACCATCACTAGTGCCACACATGGATTATTCCTTTTGTGTGTAGGAAGAGAAGAGTCATACAAAAATCCGTTACTATCTAGTTGGCTCAGATTCACAGCAGCCCATATTGTACTTCATAGAGTTTTTAATCACTGCTTTTTCTGAAGTGGATCACCAGACTGTTCTTCCAAGGTGCCTCAGTGTTGACTTGATCTGCTAAACTTTCCATTAGCGGGTGAGAATTAACCATTTACAACACCCAGGGATTCAGAGGCTAGGAATGGAAGGCAGTACAACTTTGCTGAGTTTGTGACTATCTTGTTTATGTTTCTTGGGTCTTCGGACCATATCCTACGGGCACTTCCAAGTAAGGGAGACATAACATGAATGGAACCCTTTATAATGATACCAATTGCTCACAGACAGTTCATAATTTTAGGTCTATAAACTTTCAGGAGAGACTGTAATAATCTTTCACACAACCTTGAAGCCAAATGATCTATTTGCTAATGTATTACTGAATTACACTAGAAGACAATCAAGGTTACAGTTGCATTTTTTTTTTTGGGGGGGGACTCTATCTTCCCCCACACACTCTTAAACTAAACTCCCTCTTGAAAGCTTGTAAGCCAGTCACTTCGTGCCTTTATCACGCCCCCTCATTTTACGTAGTCAATGCTTAAGTTGACCTTCCCTATCTACTCTGTGTACAGAGGGGATAACATAGATACTTGATGTGAAGACTCCTTCCCTCTCTGTTGATATTTAGAGCTACTACCTCCATGAGCAGAATCCTGGTGTGGCGCTGTGGGTTAACGCACCAGACTGCAAAGCCATTTGAACTGCAAGGTCAGCGGTTCAAGCTTACCAGCTGTTGCTCAGAAACCCTATACAGGGTTGCTATGGGTCAGAACCAACTCAGCGGCACTTCACAACAACAACAACACCTCCCTAAGTATAGGTCAAGTTCATCAAATTGCAGCAATTTACCCTCATTTCCTTTATCAAAAATTCAGTTTTTTTGGTTTTTTTTTTTATCTTCCTCTAGTCGAGTTCTGATTATCAAGCTATTGAGGCTAGGTAAAATTGGTACTATCTGCAAGTTTTGGTGTTCTTGCGCATCTCCCCTCATTTCCTATCAGCTGGATGCTTTGCTCTCAGCTCTAGCCCTCTGTGGCCATGTCCTTGTCCATGGGCTCAGGTGTCCCCAGGTCTCAACACACTTTGGACCAACCAGCCCTTCCTCTTCTCTCTCTCATCTCCAGGTCATAGGGAATCAAAGGAATATGTTTGAACTCAGCTCATTTCTTTATTGCTGCCTTTTCCCCCTCTTCCACTCATCAGTAGACCAATGTGGTTGTCAGCCAGCTTACATGCCTGCTCATGTGTTCCCTTGAGTTTCGATCTTAGAGGGGGTTTGTCCTGAAGGAACTTGATTGCTTGCCTTCATGGCTTCCCAGCAAACAACTTACTTATATTCTTGTAGTAGCCAGTCATACTGCCATTTTTGTTTTGGTTTTTCCTGAGGATCTTTCTTTGAAGATGTATCTTTTGTGGCTTTGTTCCAGGCTGGTCTGCCTGTCCTTTCAAGTGGGGATGTCCCACCTCAGAAGGTTCTGGATGAGGCTCAGAATTCCACCTAAGGGCCCATATAAAGCAAAGGCTCCACAAGAGGCCTATTTCACTGGGCAAGTTCTAGAACCCCTTTTAGGTATTCCAATCAGTTATAGGCTGAAGACGGGCTTATAAGCTTTTTGCATTCATGTTTCCCAACATTCTTTTCTATCCCACTCAAGTGTCTATTTTACAATAGTAGGCAAGGGAAACCAATATTCATAAGACAGCCAAGCATCTTAGTATTATTTCCCCTCTTCAGACTATGCCTTGATCTACCATTGCATTCTTAAGTTATTTTTAAAATATCATTTTCCCTATTGGAATTGTTTTGTGATTAGCATGGAAAATGTGGCTATATAATTTGTGACTATCTCAAATTTAGCTGACTTAGTGGAAATATTTCTGTGGAATTACATGAAGCCTTTTTGTGTGTGTGTGCAACCTCTCTATTTGACTAACATGCTCTGACCATGCAAATGAGGTTATCTGAATGTGATTTGAATCATTGAAGAAATACACTATGAAATTGCCATATCCCCAAGTTCGTTGCTAGTATTGCATATTAATTTAGAAGAATCTCTGTCAAGAGGAAGCAGTCTAACTCTTACTTTAATTTTTTCCAACAATCATTGTGAGCTCTAGTTGAATATGTATTTCTAAGAAGATACACATATCTTTTGGTTTTTGCTACTACAGAATGTTTTATCTTTGCAAATGCAGATATTTCTGAAAAAAAAACAGATATTGCTTATTAGACAATTTTTAAAACTTTAGTTCTGGTAAGTTTTATGGTTAAAAACATTATTTTTATCTTTTGATTTTTCTGATGTTCCTTTGATTGGGTCTAAGGATAATTAAGTGCATATAGATCGCAAGTTCAAATCTCTACATCTTTAATTTTTAGGGGCAAGACTTTATTGCTCTTCGCAATTTCTCTAACTTGTCAAATCATCCCCTGCTTTAAAAAGAATATTTCCAAACCTCTGCTCAGATCTATTTCCCTCCATGGGCTTGTAGTGCACAAGTGCAGCCCCTACTCCATCCAAGTAGCTTCACTGATCAAAGATTACCTAGTGGTCACCTACTCCAGAGCTCCCATTGGCCTTTCAGCTTTGCTTTTTTGGGGAGTGGGACATTTTGATCATTGAAAATAAAATACCTTCCGATACATATAGGAGCCCTGGTGTGGTGCTGTAGGATAAGCACTGGACTGCTAATCACAAGATCAGAGGTTCAAACCCAGTACATATTTGACAATGCAAAATTTCACAATTTTTATAATTCACTATTGAATTATAAGTATTTGTTGTTGTTAAGTGCTGTCCAGTCAGTTGTGACTCATAGTGATGCTGTTTCTAAGTAGCAGCTGGTGGATTTGAACCACTGACATTGTGGTTAACAGTCCAGTGCTTAACCTACAGCACCACACCAGGGCTCATAAGTACAAGTATTTGAAGGTGTTTTATTTTCAGTGATCAAAATGCTTCCCTCCCAATAAAAGAAAAGTTGAAAGGTCAAAGGAAACTCTGGGGTAGGTGACAATTAAGTGAATCTTGGATCAGTGAAGCTACATGTGGATGGGGGTAGGGACTGCACTTGTGAACTAACTATAGAGTCCACGTAAACCAACACATGGAGGGAAACTCAAAAGAATCTACAGAAAATTGATGAAAATCAATAAGCAACTTTAGCTAAACTGCTCAATAAAAAATCAATGCACAAATGTTAACTGTATTTCATATTTCAGAAAAAAATAGCTAGAAAACATAATTTTTATGTCATTTGCAGTGGTGGTGAAAAGTATAAATTCACCAGGAAGAAACTTCCAGCTGAACAAGCTCTTGATGAAACTGATGTTGAAAAAGGCTAAATAAATGGGAGAATGTATTATATTAATAGATGGGAAGATTTAGTATCAATTATTCCCAAACAGATCAATGCATTTTAAAGCAAGGTCTCAAAAGGATTCTCTCATCCCTACCAGAACTTGATAAGCTGAGCTTAAAATGAAAGCCTGAGAGTCTAAGAATAGTCATGGCATTTTTGGAGGAGAGTCTTAGCGTGTTATTACAAGACTTACGGTAAAGCTATGGTAATAAAAACTATTGGTATTGGCTCAGGATTAGGCAACCCACTGGAAAAGAATGGAGGACCCAGAAACAGACTAATTTCAAATATGGAAACCTGGCTTATGAATGGGAAAGCATTGCTGATTAGTGAAAAAAAATGGATAATTTATTAAATGCAATTTGACCAATTGGCTCTTCATATGGAAAGCTTAAATTAGATTGCTCTCTCATTCAGTAAAAACCTGTTATATATGTGGAAGAATTAAAGACTTAAAACTGCAAGACAAAAAAGGAAAACATTTCTAAGACAATTAGGAAAATATATTTGTGACTTTGGAGTTACAGACAGATTTTTTTAAGCATGAAACCAAAAGCACCAAACATAAAAGAAAATATTGATAAATTCAACTACATTAAATGTTTAAGTATGTGTTCATTAAAAGATAACTTGAAACAGGAAAAAGACAAACCACACAGTGGGAGCGGACATTTGCAATATACAAGTATATCACTAACAAAGGATTCATATCCAAGATATATAAATTAATTAAACGAATCTATAGGGAAAAGACAACTCAATGGGAAAATGGACAAAAGGCCTGAAAAAGGTACTTTCCAGCAAAGGAAACACAAGTAGTCCATAAATAGGTGAAAAGATTCACAATCTCATTTAGTAATCAAGGTAATGGAAATGAAAGCCATCAAACCCAAAACCACCCACTGTCATCAAGTCAACTCTGACTCATAGTGACCCTGCAGACAGAGAAGATTGCACATCTTTCTAGGAAAAGACAGTTTCATCTTTCTCCCACCCAGCTGCTAATGGGTTTGATTCTCCAACCTTGTGGTTAGCAACCCTTCACTGAACCCACAATATCACCAGTTCTCCTTTAAAACTACCAATGAGACAATATTTCACATCTACCCACAATCTAAAAGTCTTTCCATGTAGTATTGGAGAGAATGAGGAAAAAATGAACATTTTCAGACATTTGTGATCACAGTGTAACATGATACAACTACTTTTGACAACAACTGGACAGTAAGTTGTAAAGTCAAGACCAAGTGACAGTTGTTGGAACAGAACAAGGGGACACTGAATAGTTTAAAATCAGGAAAGGTGTGCATCAGAATTGTATCCTTTCACCATACTTATGCAATCTGTATGCTGAGCAAATAATCGGAGAAACCGGATTATATGAAGAAGAACGTGGTATCAGGATTGGAGGAAGACTCATTATAACCTACAATGTGTAGATGATACAGCCTTGTCCGCTGAAAGCAAAGAGGACTTGAAATACTTACTGATAAAGATCGAAGACGACAATCTTCAGTACAGATTGCATCTCAGTGTAAAGAAAACTAAAATCCTCATGATTGAAACAATAAATAGCATCATAAAAAACATAACAATTTAATAAGTAACATTATAAGAAAAGATTGAAGTTACCAAGACTTCCTTATGCTTGGTTCCACAATCAACACTCATGGAAATTAACAGTCAAGAAATCAATTGACATATTACATTAGACAAATCTGCTGCAAAGATCTCTTTAAAGTGTCAAAGAGCAAAGGTGTCATTTTGAGAACTAAGGTGCGCCTGACTCAAGTCATGGTATTTTCAATGGTCTATGTGCATATAAGAGTTTGACAATGAATAAGGAATATCAGAGAAGAATCCTTGCATTCGAATTATGGTGTTGGCAAAGACTAATGATAATTCCATGGACTGCCAGAAGAACAGACATATCTGTGTCAGAAGTACAGCCAGAATGCTTCTTAGAAGCGAGTATGGTGAGACTTCGTCTCCTGTTTTTTGGACATGTTGTCAGTGAGGATCAGTCCTGGAGAAGGAAGGACATCAGTAAAGTGAAGTGTCAGTGAAAAAGAGGAAGACCCTCAATGAAATGGATTGACACAGTGGCAGCAACTAAGGGCTGAAACATAACAATTGTCAGGATGGCATAGAATTGGGCATTGGTTCTTTTCTGTTGTACGTAGAGTCACAATGAGTTATAAACTACTCAATGGCACCAAACAGCAGCAACACTACAGTGAAGTCAACATGGACAGGACCTACGACCAAGAAACTCCTAAGTATGCTAAAATACTTCCTGTACATGTGCACCAGGAGACACACACAAGCAGTTCATAACCATCTTGTTCATAAGAGTGAACATTGTTAACAACCCAAGTGTACACAAATGTTGTTGTTAAGTGTCATTGAGTCAATTCCAACCCATAGCGACCCTGTATAGGGTTTCAAAGGAACAGCTGGTGAGCTTGAACCACTGACCTTGCAGTTCAAATGACTTTGCAGTCTGACACATTAGCCCACAGCGCCACACCAGTACGCAAATAGCAGGATGGAAAAGATTGGTGAGGTAACACTATTGGATAATGATGAGGTAACAGTTATTTATTAATCATTTTCTGTAAGTCAGTCATTGCCCTGCTTTAATTGCTTTATCACTGAGAAATCACTCCAATGACAAACTTATTATTCCCTTTTAACTAATGTGGAAGTTAAGGCTTAATTTTCTCTTGATGAATAGATGATAGATCAAGAGTCCAAGTCCAAACTGGTTGGCACCAAAGTGCTTTGATTGCCCAGTGATGCCCAGCCTCAGGCTTTGCAAGCCTTCATCCAGATGCCCCCCACCCTGTGCTTACCTGAATCCTCCTCCCTTGGGGCTTTGACCACAGCCCACCTTGGCTCAGTCATGATGGTTGCCAAGATACGAGGAACCTGCTACCGTGTTCTATCTATGTGGCCAAATTTAGAAGCTTCTTCTTTTTTTTTCATATTTGACATTATTTTAAGTTTTCTCCTTCACTATTAAAGTGGTGAGTATCATGGCTATGTCCAAGTACTATTTTAACAGACAATCCACCATCTGAAAGAAACACCCAAGGCCTGTGGGGATAAATATATGATCTGTTTGGGACATGTTCTAGCAATCTGTGTTTAAGATTATTTGTATTTTCTAAAGGTTTTGTCTTTGGAGTTCACAAATAAGCAAGAGAGAGAGTTTATATGGCAACCTGCTTGAGAACAAGAATTTCACTTCTGGACTTTCCCTTTACCCGCGTCCCTTCCCTGGAAAGTCGGCGGGTCTGGTGGTACCACACGAGGGTTGGGTATTTCGTACACTTGGGTTCCTTCTTCGTAGAGGCAGGGCAAGTACGTATGAGACGGCTCCGTCTATATATATGTAGGTCCTGGGACAGGATTGTAAAGACTTCTGAGTGCTGAGGTTTTAAGAAATCTCTTGTTTTCTGAAGTCCTCATTCTCCTCCTCATACCAAGCCCGTCATGAACTTCCTGGACACCTGCTCCAGCTTCCAATCGGACCTGGATTTCTGTCCAGACTGCAGCTCGGTTCTACCTCTTCCTGGGGTTCAGGATACGGTCATCTGTGCTCGCTGTGGCTTCTCCATTAACATGCTAGATTTTGAAGGGAAGGTTGTGAAAACTTCAGTTGTGTTCCACAAACTGGGAACAGCTATGCCTACGTCGGTGGAGGAAGGACCTGAGTTCCAGGGGCCTGTGATTGACAGACGCTGCTCTCTATGTGGTCATGAGGGAATGGCTTACCATACCAGACAGATGCGGTCAGCTGACGAAGGGCAGACTGTCTTTTACACCTGTACCAACTGCAAGTTCCAGGAGAAAGAAGACTCTTGATTTTTTTCCCACTGGGCTACTCAACAATTTCCCCCTCCCCTCCTCTTCCTTGGAGAGTGAAGGATATTGGTTCCTTAAATACCTTGTTCGTGACCTTTGGTTGCATTATCTTGTTCCCAGGAGAATCTGATCTGCATGGGGAATTACCATCTTCTCAGAATACCTTAGTTAAGTTTTTTTATTAAAGTTATTTTTCTCTAGAAGACTCGACATATGTATACTATTGATTGTTGTTGTTGTTGTTGAGTGCCATCGAGTCGGGTCCGACCCATAGCGACCCTGTACAGGGTTTCCGAGGGTGTAAATCTTTACGGGAGTAGAAAGCCTCATCTTTCTCCCGCGGAGCGGCTGGTAGTTTCGAACCGCTGACCTTAAGGTTCGCAGCCCGATTCGTAACCACTACGCTACCAGAGTCCAAAAAAGTCTTAGCCTTGAAAATTCTACAGAGCACAGTTCTACTCAGCACATATGGGTTGTCGTGAGTCTGAATTGACTCGACAGTGACAAACAACAATAACATGCTGTGTAAGTTTTGTTTTTTCTGTCTCATATAGAACATTTATAATACATTAACAATCTCTAAAGCCTCATGGTGAGGTAGGAATAGCTTTGGGAAAAAACACACCGTCACAAAACATATAAAAAGTTAGGTAAAATGTTGCAGCACTGTAGACGTTTATCAGCATCCGAATTTAATGAGATGATAACTGCATTCAACTGCACCACATCTGGCCCAGAGAACAGACAACAGCAGACCCAAAACAACACACTAGGAAAGCTTCGTCAAGAATCACAGCAAACACTGAAGTACTTCATTGTGCTGTTTCAAGGCAGAACCATAACATAGCAATGTGTCTCTTTATATATAACCACAGACTCATTTATGGTATATGCCCTTCATCATCTTTTTGCCAAAGACACCAGACCATAAAATTTTTGGTTAAAAGTTTAAATTGACAAACAAAAGGCTCTTGTGCCAGTGAAAATGACTGCTAAACATTTCAGAGCTGGTTGTTGTTGTTGTTGTTATGTGCCGTGGCGTCGGTTCTGACTCACGGCGACCCTGTACAGGGTTTCCGAGGCTGTAAATCTTTACAGGAGCAGAAAGCCTCATCTTTCTCCCACGATACAGCTGGTAGTTTCGAACTGCCGACCTTGAGGTTAGCAGCCCAATTCTTAACCATTATGCTACCAGAGTTCCTTAGTAAAACAAAACAGCATGGCAACGTACTATATAGGTAGAGTTACATCAAAATGCTGCTGTTACAATTTCCATGTCAAAGATACTCAACCACTATATTTAACAGTTTCAATTAAAAAATAAACAAATAGTATAAAGAACTTTCACCTTCCCAAGACTTTAACACTGTTTTATGACTTAACTAAAACTCAATATTAATATGAATATTTTTATAGTGTAGAATTACTCTCCATATGTGTGTGTGAACATCTTAAGACAGAGGTAAGTGATGTATCAAAAGATACTTGTTTATAAACTGTTAAAATCTTCAACTCAATATCAGTAATGAACTAAATACTTTACATTAGATTCCTTAGGTCATTTCCCTCAAAACTTCCCCAAATTCAAAATTGATTGAGGATGTTAACAAGATAAAAAAAAAAAAAAAGGTATGTCACTTTTGAGGTAAGATAGTACCTTACCCACCTTTATTTGAAGTGGTGAGCTAGAAGGAGAAGAAGAAGGATGAAGGAATTAGAATTATTTAGAGAGAACTTATTTTTTTACTTGCTTTCTCATTTCACTCCGTTCAGGTTTCTTTATTTTATTTTTTATTGTAACTTTTATTGTTTTTTTTTTTATGTTTTATTGTGAATTATGTGATAGTTTACATGGGAGAACATTAGTTTTACATTCATCCTATCGTATATCGTTTCGAGTTTTTAATTGGATATATCTTACCCAACATTTGCTAAATCAACATTTTTCATGTGTACAATTCTATTTATGTTATTGGTGTTTCCTATTCCTCTTGAATATCACCCTCTTTCTACTTCAACATTAATCTCAATTACTAACATTTCCTCCTCTTCCCCCTGGCCCCAAGCATTACAGGGAAAAGAAAGACAGAGTGGAAGGGTTTAAAGGATAAAAGTACTTTTCAAAATGGCATTTGGATCATTAAATAATAATGACATAGATTGGTTGTTGTTATTAAGTGCCTTCGAGTCAGTTCTGATTCATAGAGACCCTATATAGGATTTCCAATCAGCGGCTGGTGGTTGGAACCGCCAACCAATCTAGTGCATATCCTAAAGCAGAGGAATATACATTTATTCCCATCCCATCATTTCAGTTTTCAGAGTGCTCCCAGGGAGCAGGGAGTGGCTTGGTAGAACAACTAGTTTGATCACAACCCTTCGGGGAATGCTGTGAGCACCACCTCCAGTCTCCCTCTCCTCCACTCGCCCCCACTCTACAAGCTTGTTCCTGTTGTCAGCCAGGCACCATCATCTTTGCTATTGTTGAAGACCCAAACCTGGCTTAGATTACCTTTGTGTCCAGGAGCATGCTGTTGTTGTTAAGTGCTGCCGAGTCGGTTCTGACCCATAGTGACCCTGTATAGGGTTTCTGAGGAGCAGCTGGTGAGCTTGAACCACTGACCTTGTAGTTCAAATGGCTTTGCAGTCTGGTGCCTTAATCCACAGGGTCACACCAGGATTCTGTCTAGGAGCACAGTCTAAAAATAAATTCCTTTACATTGATAGGTTATGTGTTACCTTGACTAATTATAATAATCTGAGACAGATCTATTTGTACTGAAGAACCTTCCAAATAGACACTGAAAACTGGTTCTGGAACCATTTTGAGAAAATAAGTGGAGATAGAAGGGTTTGTAAGAAAATGTGTTTGGAAAGTTCTGTTCCCAAGGCTGAAGAGCGGCGAAGTGCTATGTCCTTAATCAAAAACCAAAGAAGGCTTGTAGAGCTTGGAATATGTCCCTTGGAGTTGGGAACATCCAGAATTTGTGCTTAATTTATGTCTTAGAAAAATAAAGTGACTTGTGGCTGGGCAGAGAGAGTCGAGGGCGGCATTTGAGAAGTATATGCTTACCAGTGAGTTTACTGGAGGGTGAGGAGTCCTGGTGTGAAGCTGTAGGATTAGCACTGAATTGCTAACTGCAAGGCTGGTGGTTCAAATGCACCAACCCCTCTTCAGAAACCCTATACTGGATCTCTAAGAGTCAGCATCAACTCAACAACATTTAACAACAACAACAAAGAACGTAGTATATGCTCTTCTCTGCAGATTCTGGGCCAACGGGGAAAGAGGGTCAACCTGGAGCCATTTGAAGCTAATGTTTTAAGTCCAAAAGGAATTAGGATCTTCTGTCAGTGAGGAAAGTCCTGGTGTGGCGCTGCAGAATAATGCCCTGGACCACAAGGTTGGAAGTTCAAACCTGCTAGTCACTCCTCGGAAACCCTACACAGGCTCACTATGGGTCAAAACTGACTCAACAACACTTAACAACAACAACAGTCAGTGAGAATTGGAGTGACAAGTGGGCCCTCAGAGACCAAGGAATGCAGCCAGCTAAAAAGAGGCATCACCCAGACTTCCTGAGGCCCAGCAGGAAACCATCAGAATGCCCTTAGAAACATCTCAAACAGCAAATTTTGGCATTAAGGGTCTGTCAGTTCATGCCAGTCCGCAGTCAAGCATGGAAGGTCTCCATCTGTCCCCTCACCTCACTTCTACCTTCTACCTACGTTGCCAAGAGAGCAAGTGTGGAAGAAGATAAAATAAACTAAGCCCCATTGCTTACAGGAAAGAAAACATCTTTTTACTTTGAATAAAGACTGATTTGACAAGTAAAATCTTGGACTGGATGTTAAATTTCTGATTTGAGACTCTATTTTGCTGAAATGTCGAGTATCTGAAAACGGAGCAATAAAATTATGGGGCCTGCCAAGTTTCCAGCCCGAGGCATAGGAAAATTGTCCCTCTGAATAAACTTTAAAGCTATAGGAGGAAACAAAAATTTAAGCTCTGTTACATTCTTTTGTTGTGCTGAATGGAAAGCCTAGTTTTATAAACAAGGTAAGACCTCCAGAGAGAGGATATGCTAAACTGGTTATCTCTGGTGGGTGGGGTTGTGGGAGTCACCCACTTTTCCTCTTATCTATTTCTATTATGTTTGAATTTTGTAAACAGAGCATTGTTGCTTTTGTAATCAGAAAAGCCATGGTAATAAACATGCTCATCTAACATATAATCACAAAGAAAAAAACAAGCCATGGGCTCTGTTCCAACTCATAGTGACCCAGTATAGCCCCGGAACAGGGTCGCTATGAGTCGGAATCGACTCCACGGCACATAACAACAACAACAACAACAACATAGGTCACCAAGTGACCCTGTATATAGGTTTCCAAGACTTCATGGGACCAAACAGCCTCTTCTTTCTCCCATGGAGTGGCTGGTGTGTTTGAATCACAGACCTGTGGTTATTTAGCTGTCCAATGCCAAATCCACAGCGCCACCAGGGCTCCTCAAAAAACAACATTAGTGGATAGTGAATAATTGTTATCAGAACTGATTGTGAGGGTTGGAAATGTAAAGGTAGACATTTTGTAGCAAAAGGAGGGGAGTGACTGACTTTGCAGTCTAGGAGCGGAGGTCCCTGGGACCATCAAGGGAGAAGAGCGGAGAACGGGACTCTACCCAGAGAAGCAGTGACACCAGAAATGGAGGCAGAGATGATGACATGGAGAGATGGAGCAGCTGGGGACTTTAGGCTCAGAGAGGGAGAGGGGCTGTGTGCTGACGACCTGGGACAGGCTTGTAGTGTATACCCTTTGGTTGGTTGATGATGCATGGAGGGGATTGTAACCATGGCAATGAAAGGATATATGATAGGATGAATGTAAAGCTAATGTTCTCCCATGTAAACTATCACATAATTCACAATAAAACATTAAAAACAACAACAACAACATTAGTGGATGTTTCATGATATGAGTGAAATATGATTTGCAAGATTGATAGCAACTGAAAAATGAACTAGCAATAATAGTGAACATTTGTAGAATGCAATGTATTGTATAAAACATTTTCATTGTCATGATCTCATTTGCTTGTTGCAGCAACCCTAGAGGTCTGTATTTGAATTACTCACACTGGACAGAGGAAGAAAGAGTGTCATAATTCTTGTTTGCTTAACTTGGCCAACAACATTGCCACTGAACTGAAGGCTCAAATTCAGATCTTTCAACTTGAGTTCCCTTAGTCTTCCCATTTCACAGCGCTGAATGCTGTACTGCACAGATATTTCATTGCCAACACAGATATTTCATTCCCAGCCCACTTGCAATGTTCTTAAATGCGGTGCCTTAATGAACATGAGATTGTAAACCTATGTTACTATAGCTCTCATGAACAGTACTCTTCTGAACTCAAATTTCACTTTTCTCCCTCTAAATATTGGAATCTTTAAGTCTTTAATGCCTCACCTTTCTTGATATTCCTGCTGATTTCCTTATTTGTCAATGATCCCGTCATTTTTCCAGAATCACAGATGCATACTTCAGTTATCTTTAACTTCTCTTTCTCATTCGATTATATACCTGATCATTTGTAAATTTTTTTGATTCTCTCCTGGAGAGACTCATATCTGTGTACGACCCATTCCCATTGCCACCACCCCCTCTTAGTTCAGACAAGTAATTTCTTAAATGTCTTGCTGCCACTCATCCTGTTGGTTTTTGGTTTTTGGTTTCATTTCATTTTTTAATGGCAATTAGCACACAGTTATATTCTCATTTAAAATAAAGCCAGTTTTTACATTTCATAATATAAGCAACATTCCTTGACAATACAGACATTTCCTTAAGGAGTTAATTCACATAATTTTTTTTTTAATTCACATAATTTATTTATCTAGAAATATATTTTAACATGGCCTTTAATTTTTCACTAATAGGAATTATTCTCTGTGTAATAATTTTTTTCTAAATTTTATTTATTTTGTTGTTGTTGAGGTTTTACATAACAAAACCTACACCAATTCAATAGTTTCAACATATACAATCTAGTAACATTCATAGCATATTTTGAATTTGCATTTTTGTACTTCGCAGTCCAGTCAATGGTAATCTTACAGCACCGCACCAGTAAAAATAGATGGGTACAAATACACATATAACTTTTCTCAATTCAACTATTTACAGTTGTGCATTTTCAATAAAGTGTACCCACATAGCTTTTGTCAGTTCAACTTTTTGTAGGCGTACACTTATAGAAAAGCCTATTTTCAATAAAGTATATACTTATAAATAGTTGAATTGAGATAAGATATGTGTATACTTATACCCATCTATTTTTAAATTAAGGAGTCCTATTATGATGCTATGGGTTAATGTGCTGAACTGCAAGATCAGTTCTAACTGCAAGGTCAGTGGTTCAATCTCACCAACCACTTCTCAGAAGCTCTATACAGGGTGAGTTGAAACCGACTCAATGGCACTTAACAACAACAGTTTTTCAATTAAAGGCAGATAACAATTACTCACTATTGAATCATAAGAATCTTATTCCCATCCCTTCTTACCAGACCCATTTAGACAAGTGAAGACTATTCAGTGGGGACTCTACCTTCCCCTGCACACTCTTTAACTAAACTCCCTCTTGAAAACTTGTAAGCCAGTCACTTTGTGCCTATATTGCCTCCTCATTTTCTGCTACATAAGGCCTTTTTAAAGTGTTGAAGAGCAAAGATGTCAGCTTGAGGACTAAGGTGTGCCTGACCCAAGCCATGTGTTTTCAATAACCTCATATGCATGTGAAAGCTGGACAATGAATAAGGAAGACCACAGAAAAATTGATGCTTTTGAGTTATGGTGTTGGAGGAGAATATTGCAAGTGCCATAGGCTGCCAAAAGAACCAACAGATCTGTGTTGGAAGAAGTGCAGCCAGAGTGTTCTTTGAAGGCCAGGATGGCCAAACTTCATCTCTCATGCTTCTGACATATTGTTAGGAGGGAGCTGTCGCTGGAGAAGGATATCATGTTTGATAGGGTGAAGGGTGAGATAAATAGAAGAAGACCCTTAGCGAGATGGATTGGCAAAATGGCAGCATCAATGGGCTCAAATGTGGCAACGAAAGTGAGGTTAGCACAGGATCAGGCAGTGTTTCATTCTGCTGTGCATAAGGTCACTATGAGTTGGTACAGACTCCATGGCACCTGACAATCTACCCAGTATACAGAGGGGATGGGATTGTTATTTGATGTGAAGACTGCTTCCATCTTTTTTGGTATTTTGAGCTACTACATCCATGAGTATAGGTCAAGTTCATCAATTTGTAGCAATTTATCCTTGTTTCCTTTCTCGATTTTTTTTTTTTTTTAACCTTCCTCTAGTGGAGTAGAACTCAGTCTTGCTGATTCTTTATTGTTGGTAACTCATATTTCCTGGGCATCTCTCAGGCTTCTTTCTTTGTATTTGTGCAGAAAACATATGGAGATCCTGTCTGACATCCCCTGGTTTCACAAGGGGGAAAGAGAATCAAACTCAAAATCAGCCCAAGGCCAATTCCTATGAAGCAGATGTCAGACCCTACAACCTTCTTGACCCTATTCTGACACCAACCATCCCTCCTACAGCACTCTCTGCTTCACATCTGGGTCCGATAATCCATTGCAATGGCCACACAAAACTCATAACAATACTTATGATTATGGGTGTTTTTTTAAGGTAAGTGAACTGGGTTTAATTCAGGATCAGAAACAACTCAGGATACAGCAATTCTCCAGTCAGGAACGCCTCTTGTCTGCCATATTGGAGGCACATTTCACTCTTATCTTTGACCTCTCAGCCATGTGGCCCCTTGGCCTCTGCCCTGCTCGGCAAGTGATACAAAGCTCTTTTAGCCAGACTGTGAGTGATCAAAAAGTATATTCTTCAAGTCAGTCTCCTGTAGGCACTCAGTTTTGCTCAGTCCATAGGCCTAGAGCTGGGAGCTGTTCTGTCTCTCCATGCTACTACCTCTGCCATTGTCTCTGTCCTCATTTCTGCTAACATCTCTTCTGTCGCCTCCTGCCATTACCTCTTGCCATTACCCCTTGACATCTCATGCTCCATTCATGCTCTTCCTTTAGGATGGCCCTGGGATCTTCCATCCCTACTTGTCAGATGGCTCCTTTTAAGCCTAGCTAGAGGGCTCTGGTAGCATAGTGGTTACGAATCGGGCTGCTAACCTTAAGGTTGGCAATTTGAAACTGCCAGCGGTTCCTCGGGAGAACAATGATGTGGTCTGCTCCAGTAAAGATTTACAGCCTCAGAAACCCTGTGCAGAGTCACTATGAGTCAGAACCAACTCCACGGTACTTAACAACAACAACAAGAGGGCAAAACTAACCAATCCCAGCTTTAGAGTCCTATATACTTTTTTTGAATGGTTCCACACAGTCACTTGGTGGGAATTGAAAAGACTTTGGATAGAAAAGCCACATCAGATAAATTCAAGGCACCGTAATTTGGTTTTGGAAAGTTTGATTATAGTATTATCGGGGTTTTTTTTGTTTTGGTTTTTTTCTTTAAGTTTTTTATTGTGGATTGAGGGAAAGTTTATAGGGCATATCATCAGTTTTACATTACCTTGTTTCATTACAATGATTAGAATCCCCTCCATGTGCCATCAGTATTTCTCTCTATCCACTTTAGTTTTTTAAACAAACAAAAATAACCCACTCAGGCATATATAATAATTTACATCTCCAAAGGGCACATTCTTCAAGTCTGCCTCCTGGCCATCAGCTCTTAGTCCTTCTCTTCTTAGTCCATGAATCTAGAATCCTCAGCCACTCCCTCTCTCCATGCCCCCATCTCTGCCTCCATCTCTGGTGCTGCTGCTTCTATAGATAAGGTCCCACATTCTATTTGTGCATTTCTCTCTTGATAGTTCTGGGGTCCTCTGTTTCTAGGCTATAAGATTAACCACTCCCCTTTTTTTGTTACAAAACTTCTACCTTTATAATTATGACAGTTGCAATTAGTCATGATAATTATTTACTATTGAATCTTCTGAATCTTATCCCCATCTCTTTTCACCAGACCCGTCTTGACAAGATGACAGCTTATCAATGGGGACTCTTTCTTTACCCCATACTCTTAAACTAAACTCCCTCTTGAAACCTTGTAAGCCAGTCACTTGTGCCTTTATTGCCCCCTCATTTTAGGCAGCCAATGTCTAAGTTGCCCATCCCTATCTACCCTGTGATTATGATATCATCTTGATGATTTTCTTTAGACTCTATCCTGTTGGAGTTTGTTGAGCTTCTTTGAATATGTCTTTTAGTCTTCTATGATAGTCATGAAGTTTTCTTCTAACATATCTTTGACTTTTTCCTCTATGCTTATGATTTTTCTCTACCTGTTCTGTAATTTTAATCTCTTATAAATTATTCCTCTTGTTGATATGCCAACATAATTCCTTGACTTTGAAGGTTTTTATATTGTTTCTCTTTTTTCTTACTGTTTTTCTAACAGATTTGTCTTCAGTTTCACTAATTCTTTCATTGACTCAGTTCTACTCCTTTCCCTTCCAGTGCATTATCTATTTCAGAAATTTTAGTATTAATCGTCAAGATTTCTATTTTCTGTTGTTGTATGGTCTCCAATTTTTCACTTATTTCATCAATTTGTTCTTGTATTGTTTTCCTAAAAATTTCTAGAATTTCAGCTGTGTTTCCTTGATTTTGTGTGTGCTTTCTTTTTATCTCTTTCTTAATCTGCTAAAAGGACCTAAGTACAAATCTTTCAAATTCTTTATCAGGTAGTTCAAATAGTATTTCTTCCTCCAGAATATTTTCTGGTCCTTTATTTTTGTCACTTATTTGAGCGATCTTGTAATTTTTTTCCCATGTGATTTGAAGTTGTCTTTTGTCTCTGAGACATTGTGGTGTTATAGTATTAAGTTTTTAATTTCGTGTTGATTTGTTTCACCCTGATTTTTTTGTTTTGTGTTAATATATCCAGGCCACAGGATGGGCGTGCTTGTTTGACAGCACTGGGCCACTCATCACCTGTCTGTAGATGGATTTGGTTGCAGGAAGGAGTGTAAGCCTTGGTCTCTGATTGCTGGTCATCCCCAGCAGCTGAGGGCAGACTGGGTGGGTGCTAACCACTACTTGAGGATCAAAAAAGAAATAAACGAAAAAACAAGGGTGAAGGGGAAGAGGAAAAATCTAGAGAGAAAGGAATAAAGAAAAAGAAAAGTGGAGGGTGGAGGAGAGCAAAGTACCCTTTATTGAAGCAAGAATCACCAAACACAGTTGCAGTGGAGGAACAGGGAGGTCACACTATGGGAGTTTGTACAAGGTAAGGGAAGACCATATCTCTCTGGTCACTGGTCACTGATCACTGATTTGTGTGCTCATGCAGTCCTGGGTGTGTGGAGCTGATTATCTGATTTCTGTTCTGATTAAAACGCTGCTTGTGCTAATTCAAAATGACAATGCTGTATTGGCTGGTAATTGTCTGCTCTGTATGCCTATTTGTTCACTATTCTCATTCAGTGTCTTTCTTTCCTCATTATTTGGTCTATTTCTCTACCTTCTTCTTTGAAGCTCTGGGTTCCTGTACTCATTCCCCTTGCTTTCTCAAGTCTTTGTTATGGAAAACCTGGAAAGTGTTTCTATGTATTCCACCATCTTGGATGCTCCCAACAACTTCAATCTTTTCTCCATTTATCATGATGACTGCTTATTGGTACAATTGTCAGAATTTTTGTTTTCTTTATATTGAAGTGTAGCTCAGTACTCTTCAATTGTCATTAGTAAGTTGTGTGACCTTCATCAATAAGTGTTTCAAGTCCTTTTCACATTCAGTAAGTAAGGTTGTTGTGTCAGCTGCTCATCACAGGTTGTTACAATTCAGAGTTTTCCTACAATTCTGATTCCATGTTCTTCTTCAAACAATCTGGTTCCCTCAATTATTTGTACAACGTATTGATGATATTAATATGGTGAAAGGATACACACTTCTCCTGATTTTAAATTACTTAGTATTCCCTTGTCCGTTCAATTGACTGCCTCTTGGTCTATGTACATGTTCCACGTGAGCATAATTAAGTGCTCTGAAATTCCCATTCTTTGCAATGTTACCTGTATTTGTTATGATCCACATAATCAAATGCTTTTGCATAGTCAATAAAATCAGGTAAACATATTTTTGGTACTCTCTGCTTTTAGTCAAGATCCATACGACATCAGCAATAATATCCCTTGCTACTTGTCCTCTATTGAAACCAGATTGAAATTCTAGCAATTCCCTGTGCTGCTGCAACTGCTTTTGAGTTATCATCAGTAAAACTTTACTTACATATGATACTAATGATCTTGTTTGATACTTTCCCCATTCCATTGCATCACCTTTCTTTGGAATTGGCACATACATAGATCTTGCCCAGTTGGTTGGCCAGGTGGCTGTCTGCAAAATTTCCTGGCACAGACAAATGAACACTTCCAACATTGTATCAATTTGTTGAAACATTTCAACGGTATTTCAACGGTTCTCACCAATAGCTTCAGTGCATCTTAGATTTCTGTCTTCAGTACCTCTGGTTCTTGATCATAGACTACTTCTTGAAATGGTTGTATGTCAACCAATTCTTGCTGGTACAGTGACTCTGTGTGTTCCTTCCATCTTCTTCTTTTTTTTTTTTTTTACAGTTTTATTTTATCTTAGCTTTTTATTGTGAATTGAGTGAAGGTTTACGGACAAGATCATCAACTTTACACTCAACAAATTATACACTTTATTTCATCTCAGTGATTACAATCCCCTCCCTGCAACAACAGTAATCCTACTTCCTCTGTGGCTCCCATTTACATTTTATTTTTCACAAATGAACAAAGCATTTGGTGTACACATACAAAATAAAAAATATATATTCACTTAAATGTCCAAAGGACACATTTTGCAAACCAGCCACTTGGCAACATGCACACAACCTTACTCAGTCCGAGGGCCTAGAGCCTACAGTTACTCTGTCTTTCCATGACACCATCTTTGCCACTGTCTCTGCTGTCACCACTTTTCTAAGTAGGAATCTCACGTTCCACTCCTGCTCTTCCATCTTGCTAGTCCTGGGAACATCTGTTCCTGAAATGAAACATTAACTACTCCCCACTTTTAGTTGTACATCTTCTGCAATTACAGTTGTAACAATCATAATTATTCCTGCTAACAATTACTCACAATAGTGTCATAAAATCCTATCACCATCACACCCAATCCCCTTTCACAAGATCCATCTGGAAAAGTGGAAAGTTATTTGGTGGTGATACTACCTCAACCTCCTCATTCTTAAAGTAAGCACACTCATGAAAACTTGTAAGCTAGCCACTTCATGCCTTTATAGCATCTCCATTTTTGATAGTCAATGTCTAAATTGCCCGTCCCTAGCAAGCAGTTCAAGCACACCAGCTACTCCTTGGAAATCCTATACAGGGTCGCTATGGGTTGGAACCAACTCGATGGCACTTAACAACAGCAACAACTTCAACCCAGTATATTGAGGAAATAAGCTAATTCCTTAATATGAAGAATCCTTCCATTCCAGTTAGAATTTTGAGCAACTGAATCCATAAGCAAAAGTCCAGTTCATCAAACTGTAGCAATTGACACTTCTTCTAAGTTTCAAATATCTTCGTCTTTATCTGGTTGAGTTCTGATCAGCTAGCCATCCAAGCTAGGTCAAATGGGTACTAGTGGCAAGTTTGGTAGTTCACACATGTCTCCCCACACTTCAGACTAGCTGGGTGTTCTAGATGACAAGGGCTAGGTCAGTGCCCACCTTCCATCTTCTTTTGATGTTCCCTGCATTGTTCAATACTTGTCTCATAGAATCCTTCAATATTCCAACTTGTAGCTTGATTGTTTTTTCTTCAGTTCTTTCAGATAGAAAAATGTTATACATTTTCTCACCTTTTGGTTTTCTAATACCAAGTCTTTGCATGTTTCATTATAATAATTTATTTTGTGTTTCTTTGAAATCTTTTGCTCAACTAATGACTTTGTTATCCCTTCCAATTGCTTAGGTACTCAACATTCAGGAGCAAGTTTCAGAGTGTGTTCTGAAATGGTTTGTCTTTTCTTTCTTTCCTGTTTTTTTAGTGGCCTTTTTCTTTCGTGATGTATGATGTTCTTGACGTCTGGTCTTCAATCTTTAGTGTTCATTAGTGATATGAGGCACAACTCACCTCAATATACTTGTCACTTTTTACCTCAAAGAATCCTCCACTATGACAAGTCTTGTAGGGTTGTCCTCTGCTTTACAAAAAGACTTTACACAGATGGCCTTGGAGAGGTTAAGGGATTGTCATTAACTGCGTTTCCCTCCCTTTGTCTCCAGTCAGGTGCCAGGTAGTAGAGTCTAAAACTACAGTTTATTTTTGTATTCTATCTGTATACATACTGTATACATACATATTTACACCTCAGTTTAAGAAACAAAAAGTTGTGTTTTTAATGAAATCCTTGTTTTTTAATAATCAACTTTTCAATGTGAGCAAGACTTTAATATTGTACAGTTATTGTAGGGCTTTGGGGAAAGGGGAAGGTAGGGAGAAGATGCTTTGGGAGATTTGCTTCTGCTTTTCCTTCAAGGTTTTATTGTTTTCTTTTGTTTTCGTGGTGGCCATTTCTGTACTGCTGGAGTCTGTGCTGAGCTTTGTTGTTGTTGTTGTTGTTATGTGTCGTGGAGTCAGTTCCAACTCATAACGACCCTGCACAGGGTTTCCGAGGTTGTAAATCTTTACGGGAGCAGAAAGCTTCATCTTTCTCCTGTGGAACAGCTGGTAGTTTTGAACTGCTGACCTTGTGGTTCACAGCCTGATTTGTGGCAAAAATAATGACATGTTTCAAAGATTTGAAAACAAAATAGATTTTCTTTTTGTAAAAACAAACAAACAAAAAGGCTCTCCATTGTTTTGTCTCTGTGCCCTGACTCAATGGAAGCTAAATTTCAAGTGAACTCTCAGCACCATCCTCATAAGAACCCTGGTAGCGCAGTGGGTTGCATGTTGGGTTGTTAATGCAAGGTTAGTAGTTCAAATCTACCAGCTGCTCTACAGGAGAAAGATGAGGCTTTCTGCTTCCATAAAGATTTACAACTTGTGGAACCCTATACAGGGTAGCTATGAGTGGGAACCAATTCAACAGCACATAGTACAGCCAACACCCTTAGGGCACAGAAAGAAAGGCAGTTGTCTTGGGTTCCATACTGTTGCTAAACTGAGCAGAGACTCAGGGAAGCAAAGGGAGGTTGTACATGCTTGTTGATGTGTATGTGTGAATGTACACACACACACATATATTCATTCACACATTCAAACCACATATGCACCCACACCCACACATTGTACCCAAATAAGGAGGACCACATTCCTGATTTCCTGCAGCCACCTCTCGGGTTGTGGTCAATGTTCATGCTGAAGTTTTTGAGACATTTTATTCTCCATTAAGTGTACTCTTGACATTCATTGTAACCTGTTTTTAATTATGCAAAACTTGATGGGTATGTAATTTATTTTGCTCTCCAATACACTGGGCCCTTCGTCACCTAAGAATGACCATCATCCATCCATTACATAATTTCTATATTCAACCCACGAATTAAGAACCTATTGTATGCTATGCTGGTTTCCAGGGGCTAACGTTGTAGTCAAATGCGTTTGAGTCGGTTCCAACAATGGCCCAGTTATGTGCCATTGTTACAATTATTATTAGATTTGAGCCCATTGCTACTACCACTGTGTCAATTTGCTAATTCTCCACTTTACCAAGTATAAGCTTCTTCTGATAATATGCCCAAAGCATGAGAGACAAAGTCTCATGATCCTGGTTTCTAAGGAGCTCTCTGGTTGCACTTCTTCCAAGACAGATTTTCTTCTTCTGGCAGTCCATGGTACTTCCAATCTTCTTCTCTAATACAATAATTCAAATGAATTGATTGTTCTCTTGTATTCCTTATTCATCGTCCAAATTTCACGTGTATATGAAGTGACTGGAGTCCTGGTTTGGTGCCATGGGATAAAGCCCTGGACCGAAAGGTTGATTTGAACTACAAGGTCAGCAGTTCAAAATCACTAGCTGCTCCTTGGAAACCCTATTCAGGGTCACTATAAGTTAGAACTGACTCAGCAACACTGAACAATAACATGAGGTGATTGAAAATACCATGGCTTGGGTCAGGCACACTTTAGTCTTCAAATGGATGTATTTGCACTTTAACACTTTAAGAGGACTTTTGCAGCAAATTTGCCTAATACAATACGTAATTTGATTTCTTGACTGCTGCTTCTTTATTGGTCTAGTTGTGAAGATATTTGTTTTCCCTGCATTGAGGTAAAATCCATACTACAAGCTGTATGATCTTCAACAATAAATATTTCAAGTCCTCTTCACTTCCAGCAAGCAGCATTGTATCATCTGTTATTAATGAGTCTGACTTCAATCCTGATGCCATGTTCTTCTTCATATAATCCAGCTTCTCAAATTATTTGCTCAGCATACAGATTGAATAAGTATGGTAAAAGGATACATCCCTGGCACACACCATTCCTGGTATTAAACCATTCAATATTCCTTTGTTCTGGTCAGATGAGTAACTCTTGGTCTACGTACAAGTTCCTCATAAACACAGTTGAGGGTTATGGATGCCTATTTTTTGCAATGTTTTTGTAGTTTCTTATAATCCACCAGTCCAAAGACATTACATAATCAATAAAGCACAAGTAAGCATATTGCTGGTGTTCTCTGCTTTTAGTCAAGATGCATCATATGTCAGCAAGGATATCTCTAGTTCCATGTCCTCTTGTGAATCCAGCTTGAATTTCTTGCTGTCTTAGTCATCTAGCATTGCTATAACAGAAATACAAGTGGATGCTTTCAACAAACAGAAATTTATTCTAGACTGAAAGTCCCAGTTCACAGTGCCAGCTCTAGGGGAAGACTCTCTCTTTGTCAGCTCTGGGGAAAGGTCCTGTCTCGTTTCAGCATCAGTATGCCCAGCATTCCTTAGAAATCTCCATATGTCTTGGTAATAATCTTTTCCTGGATCTAGGATCTTCACAGCACAAGCACATCAGGTCTAAAGGACACACTCCACTCTAGGCTCTTCTATCTTGGTGGTAGTATTCCCTCCGTCTCTGCTCGCTTCTCTCTCCCTTTATATCGCAATAGAGATTGGCTCAAAATACAACCTAATCCTGTAGATGGCATCTGAACTCATTAAAATCATAGAAGAGAGGCTTTACAACACATAAGATAATTGCATCTGATCACATCATGGAGTTGATTGCATCATATTAGAGACCTCATCATTGTTGTTGTTAAGTGCTGTCCAGTAGATTTCACCATATTCTGATCTATAGCACCACTGTATAGGGCTTCTGAGGAGCAGCTGGTGAGTTGAACCTTCAACTTTGTTGTTCAAACAGCTTTACAGTCTGGCACATTAACCCACAGCCCCACACCAGGACTCCGATCTCATTATAGAGGTGATAATTATGTCTTAACTGCTAAATCTCTGAGAATTCTGGATTAGACAAGTTGACATAAAACCTTTTAAATCACATCTGTTAATGCACTGTTGCAACCATATTTTATTTATCTTCAGCAAAATTTTATCTGCATGTGGTATTAATGATACTGTTCTGTGGTTTCCACATTCCATTGGATCACTTCTCTTTGGAATGGGTACAGATATGGTTCTCTTCTAATAAGATGGCCAGGCAGCTGTCTTCTAAATTTCTTGGCATAAATGAGTGAACACCTCCAATGCTGCATTAGTTTGTTGAAACATTTTAATTGATACTCCATCAATTCTTGGAGCCTTGTTTTTCACCAACACCTTCAGTGCAGCTTGGACTTTTTCCTCAGTACCATCAGTTCTTATCATATACTTTCTTTTGAAATGGTTGTCCATTAATCTAATTTTTTTTCGGCATTGTGACTCCATGTATTCCTTCCATCTTCTTTTGATGCCTCCTGTATCATTCAATATTTGCTCACAGAATCCTTCAATACTGAAAGTCAAGGTTTTAATTTTTCTTCAGTTCTTTCAGCTTGGGAAATGCTGAGAATGTTCTTCCTTTTTGATTTTCTAACTCCAGGAATTTGTGCATTTCATTAAACTATTTGACCTTGTCTTCTTGAACTGCCCTTTGAAATTTTCTGTTCAGTTCTTTTACTTCCTCATTTATTCTATTTGCCTTCATTTCTTTCTGTCCAAGAGCAAGTTTCAGAGTCTCTCCTAGCATCCAATTTTATCTTTTCTTTTTTCTATTTTTAACATGTTCTTCATGTGTATTCTTGATGTTAACCTACAACTCTTATAGTCTTTAGTTTTAGTGTCTAAGTCTAATGCATCAAAACTGTTCTGGAGCTACATTCAGGTGGGATATATCCAAGGTTCTATTTTGGCTCTTTTTGTGTTATTTTGGAGTCCTGGTGTACTGTTGTTTTGGAGTCCTGGAGCAGAGTTATGGATAAAGTGAGGGACCACAAATTTGGTTTGAACCACATGGTTCAAGCTCACCAGCTGCTCTTGGAAACTCTATACAGGGTTGTGATGAGTCAGAATCAACTTGATGGCACTTAACAACAACAAAAATAGAGTTGTTTTAATTTTCTTCAGCTTCATCCTGAGTTTGCATATGAGCAATTGATGGCCTGTTGCACAGTCTGCCTATGGCCTTATTTTGACTAATGATATTGTGTTTCTCCATTGTCTCTTCCCACAGATGTAGGCAATTTCATTGCTCTGTATTCCATCTGTTGAGGATGTTGAAAAAAAAAGTATTTGCTATGAGTAAGTTATTGGTCTTGCAAAATTCTATCATACGATCTCCAGCATCATTTCTATTAACAAGACCATACTTTCCAATTTCTTATCCTTCCCCCTTGTTTCCAACTTTCACATTGTAATTACCAGTAATCATCAATTGATTTTGATTGTATGTTTGATGAATTTCAGACTGAAGAAGTTGGTAAAATTCTTCAATTTCATCATCACTGGCTTTAGTGATTGGTGCATAAATTTGAAAAATTGTTATAGTAACTTGTCTTCCTTGCATATATATTATGCTATCACAGATAGCATTGTACTTCAAGACAGATCTTGAAATGCTCTTTTTGACAATGAATGTGATGCCATTATGCTTCAATTTGTTGTCCCCACAGTATAGGGGATAGGATTCCAACTTGTAGGTGAAGTCTCATTTGGGAATAGGTTTTTCTCTACTGTGTTAAGCTTAATCACTTTTAAGACACAAGAAGAGTGTATTAAACACAGAGAAGATAACATGTTGAACTGAGTAACAAGAGATTATAGAAATTAGACAAGAACCTTCCCCCAGAGGAGACAAAGAGAACTTTTTCCCAGAACTGGTGACTTGAATTTAGACTTCTAGCCTCCTAAACTGGGAGAAAATAGATTTCTGTTCATTAAAGCTACTACTTGTGGTACCTCTTTAATAATAGTACTAAGGAGCTCAGGTAGTGTAGTGCTTACGAATCGGGCGGCTAACCTCAAGGTCGGCAGTTTGAAACTACCAGCTGTTCGGGGGGAGAAAGATGAGGCTTTCTGCTCCTGTAAAGATTTGCAGATTTGGAAGCCCTGCACAGGGTCACTATGAGTTGGAAAGGACTCCGCGGTACTTAACAACAACAACAAGAAAAAACTAAGACAATTTATGAGATGGTGTTAAACGTTATGGAGAAAAATCAGGAAGGGAGGACAGAAAGGGACAAAGAAAAGTTGTTACTGTATGCTGTATGGTCATGATATGCAAAAACCTCATTTTTTGGTATAGAGAGCTGAGGGACATGAGACAAGGAGTCAAGCAGATGGTGAGGGGAAGAGTATTTCAGACTAAGGGGACAGCTAGTGCAAAGGCCCTGAGGAATGAGTTCATTTAGTATATTGGTGTTGTTAAGTGCCATTGAGTCAGTTTCGACTCATGGTGACCCTGTATAGTGAGGTCCAGTGCTTATCCTACAGCGCCACATCAGGACTCCCTTGTTGTTGTTGTTAAGTGCCGTTGAGTTGATTCTGACCCATAGCGACCCTGTATAGGGTTTCCAAGGAGCAGGTGGTGAGCTTGAACCACTGACTTTGCAGTTCCAACGACTATACCGCCTGATGCATTAGCCCACAGTGCCACACCAGGACTCCCTAAGGACCTGAAAAGAGGCCAATGGAGTGTCAGCAAACAAAAAGAGGAAGACACCCAACAAAATGGATTGGCACAGTGGCTGCAGCAATGGGCTCAAGTGTAACCCTTGGGAGCATGGTGCGGGACCAGGTAACGTTTCATTTGGTTGTGCATAGGGTTGCTCCAAGTTGGAATCAACTAGATGGCACCTAACAACAACAACAACAAAGAGATCACTGTACCTGGAACAGAATGAACTAGGGAGACTAAAAGAAAAGATTTGGGGATGGAGGGTGGGTCATGAACTTTGGTTTTGCTTCTAAATAAGATTGAAAGAATGTTAGTGTCTTGAGCAGAGAAATGCAATGATCTGACTTGTAAAATAACCAGGTGGAGAGAAGGGCTGAACCAAGTCTGTGGCAGGAAGCTTTGGTGTTGCTGTTTTGTTTCGTTTTTGGATTCTGGATTGGGGACTGTGGTCCCACTGAATTCTGCTCTACCTAACTAAACATCTTCAGCTGAAAAAACATGCAATCTCTGCTTAGACTCTAAACAGATGCAATTCCCAAGCACCAGGAGCTTTTGACATACTTTGGACATATTATTAGTAGGGACCAGTTCCTAGAGAAGAACATTATGCTTGGTAAAGTGAAGGGTCAATGAAAAAGAGGAAGACCCCCAATGAAATGGATTGGCACAATGGCGGCAGCAATGGGTTCAAGCGTAATAACAATTGTGTGGTTGGTGAAGGACTGGGCAATTCATAGGGTCGCTATGAGTCAGAACCAACTCAACAGCCCCTGACAGAAACAAGAAGGAGCTTTTGAAATGAACTCCTAGATTAACAGAATAACTGAGTAAAGAAGGGGAAAACCAACCATATAAAATCAGGAAAACTCAGAGGCAGGGTATGGGAGAGGTGGCGTGATTCCTTAGCCAGTGCATCTGTTGTATAAACCATTAGGATGCTGACCAGGTTTTAGCAGAGCCTCCAGACTAAGCTGGACTCAACAGAAAGGCTTGGTGATCTACTTTATAAAATCAGCCAGTGAATACCATCTGGATCCCAGTGGTCAGATCCCACATCTATCATGGGGATGGTACAGGACTAGACAGCATTTTCTCTCATTGTGCATGTGGTCAACATAATTTGGTGACTAACTCCATGACAGTCAACAGCATGTACAACAAAGAGAATTGGTAGGGTTGGATGTGTACAGGTCCAGCATACTGTGGAAAGTACCACAACTGCCACATCATCAGGTTCCAGTGCTGGCGATTTCTGGGGAAGAGGGCTGGGGCAGCACTGATGAGGTAACTCAGGTACAACCACAAACCCTGGAGACATTGAGAGATGCTCACAGATTCCTTAATTTCACCACAGTGACTATGATTAAAGCACATCTTTGACTCATCCTGATTGTTTCAGAGTTTGAGGATTTTAGCTATTTAATCTTCACAGGTTCAAGCAAAAAAAAAAAAAAAATTCGGTTCCAATTATCAACCTCAATTCATTTTGTTATTTTTCTCTTCACTGAATGAAATTGCTTAGCCACATCCATTGAAGAGTCTTTAAAAGCTGATTCATATCATCTGTCCAGAAGCCCTTTTAGCTGAGATTCAACTCCGGGCTGGTGCCAGGCTTTACACGAATTCATTTCTTTTTTTCTTTATCAGTCATAATCATCAAATGTTAAGTGTCCTCTGGCTGAAGAGAGCTTCACTTTTTAAGAAACTGGTGAAAAACATCTCCTTGATCTGCTCCTATCTTTGCCTCACAGACATCGTCTTTACTCAGAGTGAAAACCAAAAATCTTTCAGTGCTTTATGTTCAGGGAAAAACCATGTCTACCTTAGAGAGAAGGCAGAATGACCTTCTTCCCAGCAAAGAATTTGGATTCAGAGCCTGAGATTCCACAAATAACAGCAATTTTACCACCTGTTCGCTCCTGTGGCTTCCCTAGCAATATTGAAGGCAAGTACTCTAAGCCCTTATCAGAGAACTTGACTTTGAACTTTATTTTCAACAGTTCAGCTGAAAGACTGGAGTTTATAAAGTACCCTGTGGAGTTGGAACAGGAAAACAAGAATGCGGTGGGCACTTTGGTGATTGTAGCTGATGGTTGGATGGAGGACACTCTAATGAACCCCTTTGGAGACTATTAAAAAAACAACAAAAAAAAAACAGCCTTGGAATATTTTGAAGGAGTCTGCTAGAGCAAATGGTTAAAGGCTCAGCTGCTAACAGAAAGATTATGGGTTCAAGTTCACCCAGAGGTGTTTCAGAAGAAAGACCCGATGATCTATTTCCAGAAGGTTACAGTCATGAAACTACTCTGCATACATGGGGTTACCCTGAGTCAAAATCAGCTCAATGGCAGCTTTAATAATAATAATAAAAATGTTTGGGCATTATAAAAAATGGCATGGCAGTAGTGTCTTACCTCTTCTCACGTTACAAGGAGGAATGAGTATCTGCTGGCTGTGATAATTATTGCAGTCACCACACAGAAGTCCTAGACTGTAATCTCTATCTAGTATGGTGTTTATTAAGGAAGTAATAGGCTACGGTTTAGGATTAGAAATGACTCAGGATACAGCTCTGTGGTCAGGACAACTTCTCAGCCACATCTCAAGGCAGGTTTCCCATTTACACTTGGCCCATCAGCTCCTTGAGCCTCTTAGGCTGACCTGGCATCTGTCCTGTTTGACTAAGTGTTACAAAGCTCTTGAGCTCTGCCAGTAAATGCCAGAAAGCACTCCACTCTGCCAGCAAGCCTCCTACCCAAAGGAGCTCAGCTTTCTCATTCCATGGATCAATCTCCTGGTTCTGCAGTCTCTGCCGCTACCATTTCTCTGTTAGTACTTCTCATCATCTCTCACTGTCTCTGGTGTTACAACTCTGTCTTTTCAGACTAGGAGGCTCTCAGCTCAAGGTCCAAAGGATGAGCTCCTTTCCTACCTCTGCCTTCTTGGCTGTTGTAAGAACCCCCTTTCTGCCTCTGGGATATCACTTTTTAAGTTTGCTGGGATGTCAAAACTGACCAATCTTCTCGCTAGGATTCCATATACCTTAATTGCTTGGCCCTACTGCCCACAAGAAGGAGCTCTGGTAGCGTAGTGGTTATGAATTGGGCTGCGAACCTTAAGGTTAGCAGTTTGAAACTACCAGCCACTCCACAGGAGAAAGATGAGGCTTTCTGCTCCCATAAAGATTTACAGCCTCAGAAACCCTGTACAGGGTAGCTATGGGTCAGAACCAACTCGATGGCACTTAACAACAACAATACTGCAATAAGAAAGGAGCTCCGGTAGTGTACTGGTTACAAATAGGGCTGCGAACCGCAAGGACAGCAGTTCGAAACTACCAGCTGTTCTGAGGCAGAAAGATGAGGCTTTCTGCTCCCGTAAAGATTTATAGCCTCAGAAACCCTGTACAGGGTTGCTATGAGTTGGAACCAACTCCACAGCACATAACAACAACAACACCCCCCCCCCACACACACACACACAAGAAGGAGCTCTGGTAGTATAGTGGTTTCAAATTGGGCTGCGAACCTTAAGGTTAGCAGTTCAAAACTACCAGCTGCTCCGTGGGAGAATGATGAGACTTTCTGCTCCTGTAAAGATTTACAACCTTTGGAAACCCTGTACAGGGTTGCTATGAGTTGGAACCGACTCCACGGCACATAACAACAACAACAAAAATCCCCCACAAGAGGAGCTCTGGTAGTATAGTAGATTATGAACTGGGCTGCTAACTTCAAGGTCCAGCTGTTTGAATCCACCAGCTGCTCCATAGGAGAACGATTAGGCTTTCTGTTCCTATAAAGAGTTACAGTCTCGGAAACCCCGTACTGGATCACTAAGAGTCGAAACCAGCTCCACAGAACATAACCTCCACTTCCACCCCCACAAGGGTGCATGCACCTTATTTACATTATTGGCAAGCTGTACAAGCACCTCATTTGCATAGTCTCATCCAGTCATTTGGTGGGAGTTACAAAGTCTGTGGCTCCCAGGGCCATATTAAGTAATTTACTGCACTGTAGGCATGTGGGGACTTGGATAGGTATCGGCAGGGCATAAAAGTAAATATGACCCTATCCTGTAACCACAGGCTTTTGAGTCAAGTAGCATTTGGATTATATAAGCATGCAGGATCAAGACAAGAACATTGAATGCAAGGAGCAAAGGAGAAGGTTTGAGGAAGTGTGGCAGGGCCAAACTTGTCCTGTACGATTTACTGGATCAAGTCACTCCCTGAGCTTCTCATGACTGATGGCTGCTTCCAGTAGGCTTGGCTAGCATAAAGGTTTTCTCCTCACTCATTCTTTTCTTTCCTCTTCTTTCTTTGGCAGTTATTCTTCTTACCCTTATCATTCATACCAACACATGCTTTCTTAAAAAACCCGCTGCTTTTAGACTTGCATTCAAAATTGCACAATAGAGAAGCGCTACTAGGACCCTGGAGTCCTGGTGTGGCGCTGTAGGATAAGCACTTGACTGCAAGGTCAGTTTGAACCATGAGGTAGGTAGTTCAGACTCACTAGCTGCTCCTCAGAAACACTGTACAGGCTTGCTGTGAGTTGGAACTGACTCGATGGTACAGAAACAACCAATTGGGACTCTGAGTAGCTGATATTTCCCTCACCCTTTGCATCTCATTTTAAAATGCAGTTCTAATATTGTGCAAGATGCGTCTGTGTGAAGAGGTCACCTTTGGACCCACCTCTCCCCGTCCATTTGTTCATTTACTCATTCATGCATTCATCAGACACTCATTGTGTAATTAATGTGTCAGACATTGTGATAGGTTCTGGATAACATGGAGTATCTGTGCTCCAGGATCTTAAACTATACTTGATGGTTCAAGTGACTTCCAGCCCTCAACAACTTCCTCCTGTAAATCATCCCTGCCTAATGCAGTAGCCACAAGTACCCACTGAACTATTGAAATGTGGTTGACCCAAAGTGAGATATGCTGTAAGTATAAACTGCACACAATATCAGGCAGACTTTTACCTGAAACACGCAGAATTTAAAAATAATTAAGCATACTGCAGAGAATGTTGGCATGGTTTGTGTCAAGAAAATGCCTTGGTCAATATATTCCCAGAGGTTAGAAAACAGAATTGATAATGTTAAGAAGAATTGTAACTGGACAACACCCTTGTAACTTTTTGTCACGTAACCCTGATGAAAATCTCTTTTGCTTCTTACTATTTGGAATGCCTAGGTGCTGGCGAATCTCTGTCACTATAAAAACCCTGTGTTTTTTACCTCCAAAAAGAAGAAGAAAAATGAAACATAGTAAAGATGTTAAATCTTTGGCTTTGGTGACTTTAAGGATTTTTTTTTTGTAGTTGTTGGTGGTGGTCTCAACTAGTCTTTACTAACTTCTTTTTTTTGTTTTTTTTTCCAGAAATAAAAGTCTGGCTAAAGTCCTATAAAATCTCCTCCTTAAATTGCCCCATGGTAACTAAATAGTATCTAATCAACAAAACACATATCACCAAGTAGTAACTATTGTTTCTATTGTTAAGTGCCATTTTGGTGGTTCCTACTCATAACAACCTTGTATGGGGTTTCTGAGGAGTAGCTGGTGAGTTTGAACCTCAGACCTTGCAGTTCAAACTGACCTTGAGGTCCAGCGTATGATCTTGCAGCACCATACCAGGACTCCAACTAAGTAACTTGTTTGACTGAGTTTTAAAATCTGCTCCTCACTAGAAATGCGTTTGTTTTTCTGCTTCTCTGCTCAATTTAGGCTAGAAGCAATTTGTTAAACTGACCCTTGCAGATATGAAAGTGGCTTGGTCCTAAAATAGATGGTTAGATTTCATGTGATGAGTAGGAGGCAGTTTCAAAAAGTCCATGGAAAAATTCCATGATTTTTCAGTTCCTGGTAGCATAGTGGTTACGAATTGGGCTGCTAACTTCAGGGTCAGCAGTTCAAAACTACCAGCTGCTCCACGGGAGAAAGATGAGGCTTTCTGCTGCTGTAAAGATTTACAGCCTCGGAAACACTGTACAGAGTTGCTATGAGTTGGAACCGACTTCACGGCACAAAACAACAACAACATATAGTAGTGAAAGTAGGTTCATTATTTGTCCTGAAATTTATGAATGTGACTCAAGACACCCCAGCGTCTGTGATCTAAAATTGAACATCAATTTTTAATATGAATGGAATCACTACATTTAGAAAAAGTAGATAGATTTAAATAAAGTGTTTAGACTTTATTTGGCTAGATGAATAAATTTTATGTAGTTATTAATTCAGTGGGTTGTATTTTGAAAAAAGGAGAAGAACATGAACTAGTTATTGACTAGTGGAAGGAATTGATATAAACAAAGTAGAACAAATATACTCTGATGTTGTCTCTTTTTGAAGACATACCGCTATAAATACTTGGCTGGCACTTAATATTTAATGCCATGGATTGTAGTGATTGGAGTAGCTATCTTATGTTAAGGGGCCCTGGGTAGCATAGTGGTGACACGTTGGGCTGTTAACAGCAAGGTCAGCAGTTTGAATCTACCAGCCACTCCTCAGAAGATGGATGAGGTTTTCTGCTCCTGTAAAGATTTACTGCCTTGGAAACCCTATACAGGATCACTGTGAGTCAGAACCGACTCCACGGTACACAGCCACTACCATCACCATCTTATTCTAATCATTAGGTAGTCTTTCCCTTACTCATCTTTATAATTCAGTAATATTTAGCCAGAGACCTGGTTACTGCAAGCCATTGGTGATCAGCTGTTTATGGAAAGGCTGGTGGTTCAAACCCAACCAACAACTTAAAGGAAGAAAGGCCTGGTGATTGTCTTATTACATTACAGCCAAGAAAACCCTGTAATGTGGTACTGTCATGGTTTGAGGGCCAACTCCACTGTAGCTAATAATGACAATATATACTCAGTGCTTTCCATATGGAAACTCTTCCGAAAATGCCTGTGGAATTGAATTAAAGTGAATTGATTACAGGCTGAGAGTCAAGAGTCCTACTTTCTCAGTTCTAGTCCAGGCCCAGTCACTGAGGAGTTGTGTCACCAGTCCACAAATTTCTCTGAGCCGTGGCTTCCTCTTCACCTTCATTCTTTGTATGTCACAGCAATCATCATCATATGCTATCCTGTACTGGACTTTGTCACCTTTTGTTTACATTGTGGTAAACACACATTCCCATGGGACAGCAAGTACCAAGTGTTTTACATATGCAATTTTATTTCATCCTTACAAATTATGAGATTGATATCATCTGCTCTATTTCTAGCTGATAAAACTGAGATAGGAGAAGCTTGAGTGTCATGTCTAAGGTATGAGTAAATCAGGATCACAACATAGATCAGAGTAATGTCTACTGTACTCCCTTCCTGAACTTGTCTTTCAGTTAGGAAGCCACCCTATAAACTTGTTGTTGTTAGGTGCCATCAGGTGGTTCCGACTCATAACTACTCTGTATAGGGTTTCTGAGGAGCGGCTGTTAAGCACTTTATGGTTAGCACTCCAGTACTCATCCTTTAGCGCCATACTAGGACTCCCCACTCTAAACTAGTACTGTGCTTTCCCTCATACAATGTGTCCACACACATGCATACAACGCCAATGTGTTAGGGGACTGCATGGTTTACAAAAACCAAATGTTGTGGTTGTTAAGTGCTGTCAAGTGGGTTCCAACTCCTAGCAACCTTATATAGGGTTTCTGAGGAGCAGCTGGTAAATTTGAATCAGCAGCCTTAAGGTAAACACTCCAGTGCTTATCGTACATTGCCACACCAGGGCTCAAAAAAACATGTAGAATATGCTATTTGCATAAAAATATGTTATATCCCTCCCCCACTTTCCCTTCCCAATGTATTACAATGGAAATAACACCTATTGTTATCAATAATCATACTTACCAATAATCACTTCCAATAATTAATTTAAGGAGCAAGAAAGACCTCCAAAACAAAACAAGAAAATCAAACCCCATGCCCGTTTAGGTAATTCCAGCTCATTGGGACTCTATGAACACAGTAGAACGGCTCCTTTGCCTTCCCTTGACCGCCAATCTCTACCAGAGAAGACAGCCTTATTTTTCTACTGTAAACCAACTGGTGGATTTGAAATGATGACATTGAGGTTAAGCTACTGGAACACCAGGGCTCAGCAAAGGTTAAAGCATCATGTTGCCATGGCGTTTGACTCATAGCAACTCTGCAAAAGGTTTCTGAGGAAAGGGTGGTGGTGGATTTGAACTGCTGATCTTGCAGTTAGAAGTCCAGTGCTTATCCTACAGCACTACTCAAGGATCCCTTAAATCATCATTGTTGTTAGGTGCCGACCTGTAGCGACCCTGTATAGGGTTTCCAAGGAGCAGCTGGTGAGCTTGAACCACCGATGTTGCGGTTCAAACGATTTTGCAGTCCAGAGCATTAACCCACAGTGCCACACCAGGACTCCCCAATCATCATAGTTGTCCACAGTCTAAAATAGTGTATAGGAATGTTGAACATTGCAGTCAAGCAGGAATGCCAAGAGCCTTACTATTCAAGGAAACCGGGACTTTTGTTTCTGGGTCTGCCTCAAGCCGCTCTACCACGGAGTAAAATGGTGATAACCACACATAGCGTCAACTCGTTATTGACTATTTTGCTAAAAAAGCTACCAAGGTGTATTGGTCAATGACTGTGAGATGAGGGGAAAGTGTGCTTTTTCATAAAACCAACTATACCTGGGGCAGTGTGAGTAGAAAATGCAGGTATTGTGAAAAACATTATTAAACTTCTTTGTCTTGTTTCCCTATTTTAAAATGAGAAGTGGAGGTGATGTATTTGATGATAACCAGCAATTTCCACTCGCCCTCATGGGAGCGATGATTGCTTTTGTAAGTCCTAGAAACAACTGGCAGAAATGAATTTGCTATCATTTAGGACAGAATAGTGTCAAGAAAGAATCTTGGCTGACATTTGTCATTCGTTAAACACAGTAACATAAGCAAACTCAACATTGTTATTAAGAAATCAGCTCATAACTAAGACAGCGATGAGCTTGTTACACTTTTTGACGTGGTTCACGGTCTTTTACGTTGTTTCATTTCCCCTCAAGTAACTACCGTAATTGACGAGTTGCTTTCTCTTCCAGGGGTTTAAGTGCCCAAGTTAAGCACTAGCATATCATTGGGATCCCCTCGCAGTTTTTCCCCAAGGCATACTGAGTATATTGTTCATAGATTTGCGTTAGGATTGCTTATGGTGCAGAATTTTTAAACAAATAAAAGATGTGAATTGCTGATGTGTACAGTTCTACATATTAAGCGGATGGGTCACCATGGGGTCACAAGAAACTTCAAGGTAAATAGTAGCCTAAGGAGAAAGACAGGGGCCCAGTCAAAGCTTCCCCAGTCTCTCCCCAGAGCGGATTAATTTTTGCTTTTAATGCATAAGCACCCCTGCCTGGCCTCGTAGTCAAGCGACCCAGTGCAAAAGCCAGTCAGGCTGCGAGCCAGGGACAGGCATTCGGGGTGCAAAGGCAGGAGGAGAAATCTCGGCTGGAACATCTCAGCACAGACAGCCGGGTCCCGATCCTCCAGAGGAAGTGGTTCTGTTCCTCTCAAAGCCATCTCCAAGCTTAGTGCCTGATGCGCCGAGTGTAAAAGGCTTTCCATAGAGACGACTGCACCAGAAACAGTCCAGTCTGAAGAAGGGGATTAAAAGTGACAAAGAAAGAGGGAGGGAGCTTTGAAGAGACCTTTGGGGGCGTGGAGCTGGCGACCCCAAGGAGGACTGGAAGGGGCAAGAGTAGCCCCAGATTGTCTTTGGGTGGGTGAAGGGCACTAGGGAGGGAGGGTCGTGGCGCTGAGGGTAGGGAGTTGGTGGGGGATTTGGGGCTGTAACTCGGCCACCCCTAAGCCGACCCGCACTCGGGCCTCCTGCCTCCTGCGGCGCAGCGTAGGAAAAGGGTTAGAAAAGCAAAGCCCTAGCCTGCAGTGGCGGGGTGCGGGGTGGAGGGTCCAGCCATCCGCCTTCCAGTCTAGCCGCCGCCCGCACCCCTTCGGGAGGGCGGAGACGAGGTGAGAGCCCGGCGGTGGCTAAGCGCTCCGCCTCCATGGCGCGGAGTCCGCGGCCCTTGCCGCGCCTCCCCCCCTGCCGCATGTGAGCAGTGTTTTGTGCCTTGGCCCTGCTCCTCCTCCCCTGCGCGCTCCCCTCCCCCAGCGGCCGCGAGTGAGAGCGAGCGCCAGAGAGCCGAGCCGCCGCCGCCGCTGCGGAGCGCGCCAGAGACGCCGAACAGGTGGCCGGAGGCTGCGGGCGCCGAGCGAGGGCGGAAGGCGGAGAGTGACCCACGGATAGCAGAGAGATCCGTCGGCCGCGCGGGCCTCCGGGCGCCGAGCATGCGAGCCAAGCGGCCCCCGGGCCGCGCCACCGCCCCGCGCCCCTAGCCGCGGTCGGCTGCGCCCGGGCGCCTGTTGTGTTGTCCTTAGTCCGCCGCCGAGCCGGGCTCCGCCGCGCTCCCTCGAGGGATCCAGCCGCCCCGGCCCCGGGGCCGTTCCAGCCGAGGGCTGAGTGAGGGAGCGCGCGCGGGATCGAGGCAGCGGCGGTGGCGACAGTATGAAAGTGACGGTGTGTTTCGGGAGGACCCGGGTGGTCGTGCCGTGCGGAGATGGCAACATGAAAGTTTTCAACCTCATCCAGCAAGCGGTGACCCGCTACAGGAAGGCCATCGCCAAGGTGAGGGGCCGGGGGCTGGGCACGCGGGGGCGCTGGAGGGGCAGGGGGGTGGTCGGCTGAGCTGGGATGGGAGGAGAGGGCGTGCAGGAGGAGGAGGAGGGAAGGCGCCCGGGATCAATATGGCGCTTCCTGGAAAGGGGGAGGAGGGAACGCGGAGGGGAGAGGCGGGGAAAAGGAAAGTGCGGCGGCCAGTTTGACCCCGGCTGGGCGCCGAGTACGGGGTCTCTGTGCTTTCCCCACCCTGCAGTTGCCGGGCCGCCTGGAAAGTTTTCAGCTCCGGGCGGGACGGTCGGAGCCAGTGGGGCAGGCGGGCCGCTGAGGGAACCGCATCATGGCTGCGGCCGGG
>NW_006408682.1:4645270-4756717 GCF_000296735.1 Chrysochloris asiatica
TGATTACAGGCTGCCTCCCTGAAGCCTTGTAAAAAGGAGCAAAATCCCCAAATCAAACGATCTGAGGGCGCCGAAGCCAACCTGACCGAACGCCTCTCTCTCGGGCCGGTGGCTATGGCCAGTTGAAATCCAGCCTCAGGCCTTCCCCGATTCAGGCCCTGCTGGCGAAGGCTTGGGGAAAGGGAACTTTTTAAATTAAATTTTTAGGTGTAAGAAGAGTCCTTATACGCTGCATAGGGGTTGTTAATCTTCTAATCTTCAAACACGGAGGAAAGGAGGGGAGAGAGAAGTGGGGGAAAGAAGCCACACGAAGAACCTTTCTCTCCCTTTCGACTGGGGCCAGGGGCGGCCGTGTGCGTTTTGGGTCATGCTGGCTGGGAGGAGAGTTAAGGGCTCCGGGTCCGGAAGGCAGCCCCGAAGAGGGACACCCGCTCCAGATCGCTGGCTAGCATTTGCTGAGCAGGGAATGTGATTAAGAAGCTCTGCTGCAGAGTTCCCTGAAAAAGAACCACCCTGAAATCATTCACTGAATTAAAAGTTTTCCTGCTAGGAACTCTCACTAGTTCCTTCTGGTGTGGGCACTGCAAAGCCAGGGCCTGATTTTGAAGTTGAGTAGATCTCCCTTTTTCTTCTGGAGTGATAACATTATTTCCTCTTAACTGCATTCCTCTACAATGTGTCAGAAGTGAAAAGGCATTTTGTTAAATTGTTTTATCGCCTGTGTTTGACAACTGCCCACGCTAAAGTTTCTCTGGAACACCTGAGGATACTTCCTCTGGGATATGTGTTAGGTGACTTTTGGTGTTAAGCATCTACCTCTTTACTCCCTCCTCCCCCATTTTATTTTTAATAGAGTGGTCTGTGTGCTTTGGGCTAGCAGATGAGGGAGAAAGTGACTTTGCATATACTGGGTGAATTCAGAGATTAATGTGGCAGCTTCCTACTCCTGAACATTAAGGAAGAAAAAGCTCCATCTACTCTGTAGGAAGGAGTCCTGGTGTGGCACTTTGGACTAATGCATCAGACTGCATAATCGTTTGAACTACAAGATCCGTGGTTCAAGTTGACCAGCTGCTCCTTGGAAACCCTATACAGGGTCGCTATGGGTCATAATCGACTCGATGGCACTTACCAACAACTTCAGCAATCCCTGATGGCACTGTGGGTTAATGTGCTGAATTGCAAGGTTGGTTTTAACCCCAACGTGGGTTCAAACTTACCAGCTTCTTGCTATGAGTTGAAACTGACTCAATGGCACTTAACAGCAACACCACACTGTAGGATAAGTACTGGATTGCTACTGCGAGGTCTGTGGTTCAAACCCACCAGCCACTCTTCGAAAACCCTTTACAGGGTCACTATGAATCAAAACAGACTGGATGACACTTAACAAACACTATTGTTTTGAATTGTGCATTTAGAAAGAATCGAATGTAGTAGCCATAGATTTTGTGTTTTAAAGTTAATCTTGGGAACATTTAGGAACTTGATCTGTGGGAACATTTAGAAACTTGACAGCTCTAAAATGTTCCTTATAGTTGAACTTTTATTGAAAATCAAATAAAATTAGTGGAGTTTGGGCACCTGCAAAGCTGACAAGAAAACAAAAAAACAACAAACCAAGGCTCTAAAACTGATCAGCATTTTGAAAGTTTGTGTATGAATGGCAGTACATGATCCCAGTTCTCGAAATCAATAATCAGGTTGTTCGTGTACTCTGGAAACCCACAAATATGTCATGAAAGGGAAGAGGAATACAATAAAGTGTAGCCTGCAGTGTGTTTAAGTTCATGAGTAGAGTAGTAGTAGTTGTTAGGTGCTGTTGAATCCGTTCTAATTCTTGGTGACTAGTGGTTACGAATCGGGCTGCTAATCTCACGATCAGCAGTTTGAAACTACTAGTGGTTCTGTGGGAGAAAGATGAGGCTTTCTGCTCCTGTAAAGATTTAACAGCCTTGGAAATGCTGTACAGGGTTGCTATGAGTCAGAAGTGACTCCACGGCACATCACAACAACAACAACAATGTACAACCCAAAGAAACACTGTCTGGGTGCTCTACCATCGTCACATTATGTTGAGTCTGTTGTTGCTGTCATTGTGCAATTACATCTCATTCAGGGCCTTCATCCTTTTCACTGACCCTCTCCTTTACCAAAGGAGTTCTGGTAACGTAGTGGTTATGAATCAGGCTGCTAATCTCACGTTCAGAAGTTCGAAACTACCAGCTGTTCCACGGGATCTGCTCCTGTAAAGATTTACAGCCTTGGAAACCCTATACAGGGTCACTATGAATCGGAACCAACTCCATGGCACTTAACCATCATCACCTACCTCACCAAGCATGGAGTCCTTCTCCAGGAACGAGTCCCTCCTGAGAATATGTACGAAGTGCATGAGGTGATGTCTCACCATCAATACTTCTGAGGGGCCGTCAAGCTGTACTTATCCCAAGACAGATTTGTACTTCTGACAGTTGATGGCATATTCAGTATTCTTCCCCAACTCCATATTCAAAGTCATCAATTCTTTAGTTTTCCTTATTAGTTGTCCTTTGACTTGGGACAAGGTGGTAAACATATCTTTAATACTTTACTAATTTTACATGTTTAAAATTAGTCTTATTTCATCCATGTATATAGTGGGCATTGGTTGATTAGGTTGTGTCTTCCAAATAAATCAGTAAACACCAAATATTTGTTGGGGTTATTCATTCACAGCACATCTGTTTTATGACATTTTATATGTCCAAGGCATTGTTCTGGGTGCTGGACATTCCAGTGATCTCACTGCCTACTTTATGGACTATGGATTGTGAGAGGCTGGGTTAATATGCCGTGAGGGCCTCCACATGCGTGAGGCTAGTGGTCTGGACCATTCTGTGTGGCACACTGGCTAGAAGGGATGCCTCTGATGTGTTGGTAGGTGGAGATGAGAGGTCTTGGTGATAGATCTGAACCTTGTTCTTTCTGTTAGTGGTGATTGCTTGACAGTGACCTGGCAGGGCTGGGACACAGGAGCTGTGCGTTGTTTCTAAGGGAGTCTGGAAAATCATAACAAAATGAAGGGGCAAGTGAGCTGAGTTTTAAAGGTAGGACAGGAGATTACCTGGTTGAGGAGGATGGGTGACTCTCAGGGGGTGGATGGTGATGACAGCATTGGTGTTTGATATAAATGAGAGATGAGTTAAAGATGATTTCAGGGGTTCCCAAAATTATTTTAATGTTCTTTAAGGGCAGTGCATAGTTCCATAGATAGATTGTAAGATGAATTTCGCAGTATACCAAATATAGTCATTGGGTTGCCAGACTGTTGTGACTTTCAAATGTTGCAAGGCCCAGTGTGAGTATCTTCTGAGCCCATTTGTACTTTTCCCTTTAAAATCTCTAGGTAACAATTGGTGGTTAATCTTTATAGTCTTTCTTCTCACCACCCTCTATTTGAAATGATTTAGAAGTAAGTATTCATTAATACAAGGAGCTCTAGTAGTGTAGTGGTTACTAATCGGGCTGCGAACCGCAAGGTCAGCAGTTTGAAACTACCAGCTGTTCTGCGGGAGAAAGATGAGGCTTTCTGCTCCCATAAAGATTTACAGCCTCGGAAACCCTGTGCAGGGTCACTATGGGTCGGCACCGACTCGATGACACTTAACAACAACAACAACAGCATACATTAATACTGTTTTAACTGTTATTCTCTTATCGCTCTTTCCCCCTAATTTTTAAATTGTTGTTAGGTGCCATCCAATTAGTTCCAACTCATATTGACTTTATGTACAACAGAATGAACCAGAGCCCAATCCTGTACCACCCTCACAATTGTCGTTACACTTGAGCCTCTTGCCACTGCCACTGTACCAGTCCATCTCATTGAGTAGCTTCTTTTTCTCTGATCCTCAGTTTTACCTATCATGATATCCTTCAGGGACTAGTTCTTCCTGATAGTGTGTATGAAAAGTCTATGAGGGATGAAGGCTTCCCATTTTCTAAAGAGCATTCTGGTTGTACTTCTTCCAACACAGATTTGTTTGTTCTTTTGGCAGTCCATGGAACTTTTAATATTCTTCTCCAATAGCATAGTATAGTTACTACTTGGACTGCTACCATCAAGGTCAGCAGTTCAAAACTTCCAGCCATTCTGTGGGGAAAAGGTGAGACTCTCTGCTCCTGTAAAGATTTACAGCCTCGGAAACCCTGTGCAGGGTTGCTATGAGTCGGAACTGACTCCACGGCACATAACCACTAATACCATAACTTAAATGCCTCAATTCTCATATGATATTCCTTATTCACTGTCTAACTTACACATGCATATTGAAGCTATTGAAAATACGAGGGTTTGGGACAGGCGCTCCTCAGTCCTCAAACTGAAATTTTTGCTCTTGAACACATTAAAAGAGGTCTTGTACAAAATACGCCTACATGTTGTTTGATTTCTTGACTGTCGCTTTCGTGAGTGTTGACTATGGATCCAAGCAAAATGAAGTCTTTGGCAACTTCATTGTTTTCTCCATTTATCTTGATGTTATTTACTGGTCCAGTGGTAAGGATTTTTGTTTTCTTCCCATTGATGTGTGATCCATACTAAAAGCTATGGTTTTTGATCTTCATCAGTAAGAAGACAATGCTGTTTCAAGAACTTGGGCCTGGATAGCTGTAGAGCAGTGTTGAGGTTGCTAGGTGACCTGTGGTGATAAACTCCCATCTGATGAGGAAAACATGAGAAGAGCATGTTTATGGCTTGGAAGAAAACCCAATACCCCTCCCCCCCTCAAAAAAGAAAAAAAAAGAGAATTACATCCCAAATTAACTAATGCTCTCTCTGTAGTAAACATTTTGTAGTATGGTAGGGTTAATTTTTTGGCATTAGATATGAATTAGAGTCCTGGTGTGGCACTGTAGGCACTTAACAATAACAACAACAATATGAGTTATATTCTCTTTGTTGTTGTATGCTGTCTAGTTAATTCCGACTCATAGTGACCCTCTGTAGAGTTTCCAGGAGTGGCTGGTGGTTTTGAACTTCCGATCTTGTGGCTACCAGTCAAGTGCTTATCTATATTCTCTTAAGGTTAAGCTTTCATTTTTCGTAAAGTGGAGTTGTTGTTGTTGTTAAGTGCCATTGAGTTGGTTCCAACTCCTAGCGACCCTGTGTAGCGTTTCTGGGGAACGACTGGTAGGTCTGTTCTTCTCATACCTGGAATCTGACTCACTGCTGATTCCAAGTGGACATGGGGTATAGACTGCCAATGTCAAAAACATTATATGTTGAGGGCTTAGATACTCTGTATAAATACTAGCTATATGAAGAAGTACAGTATCATATTCTTGTACTTAAGAAGAAGGACTTCTGGTGTGGTACTATAGGATCAGCACTGGACTGCAAACCACAAGATTAGCAGTTCAAACCCACCAGCTGGTCCTTGAAAACCTTATACAGGATCGCTATGAATCGGAATCGATTCAAGGACACTTTACAATAATAACATTCATGAAGAGTATAGCGTAGTTTAGGAGACAGGATGAATATATAAAATTATAAATAACAAAAGGTGGTAGCATGTAATGGGGAACAGGGTGGTTGTTGTTGAGTGCCGTCAAGTCAGTTCTGACCCATAGCGACCCTGTGTAGGGTTTCTGAGGAGCAGCTGGTGAGCTTGAACCACTGACTTTGCAGTATCAAATGGCTTTGTAGTCTGGTGCATTTACCCACAGTGCTGCGCTAGGATTTCAACAGGGTGGAACTTAACAGTAATTACTTCTACATCTCAGAGTTGGAGCAGCCATTGTGGTGTGGGAAGGGGAAGATTCCATTCCATCCCTGGGCCTTGTCTTGGGCTTTGGCCGTGGGAAGCTAGGCTTTGATTTAGGACAGTGTTTCTTAGCTGGGTGGTGGAGTGACTGGTCCTTGAGGCTTTTGGTTCTTTGAGTCTATAGTGAGGTCTAGCAGATGAATCTGGAGAGTGCTGCTTATTAAGTAGGAGGCAAGGCATCCTAGGAAGGGGGACAGTGGGAACAAAGCTGATTTAGACTTCACCAAGGTCAGTGGCGCGGTGGGTCAATGTGCTGTACTGCAAAGTCGGTTTGGACTGCAAGATTGGTCTGAACCGCAAGTTGGTGGCTGAAGCTCACCAGCTACTCCTTGGAAACCCTATACAGGGTTGCTATGAGTAGGAACCGACTCGAAGGCATTTAACAAAACAGCACCAAGGCCAGTTTAGCTTCTGTGGAGAATTCCTCTTAGACTGGTGGGCTGAGATCAGTGCTAACGAAGATACGCAGTACTCTGGAACTTTATATGTTTAGGTGGTACAGAAGCTCTGGGTTCCATGGTCAGGGCAATGATGTGGACAAGTGGCTCTCTTGAAAGGTGAATGGATGCTGAGGGTGGAGGTGAGAAGAAGAGAGGAAGGGTGACAGTGAGAGAGGGGGAAGCAGGTACTTTTTAGTTCACTTAGCTCCAGTCTGGGAGTCCTGTTCTCAGAGAAGTGGTAGGAGCTTTGGATGGGGTCTGGGGACCAAAGTCTATTAGCTTTTTAACTTAGTTGTTGTTGTTATGTGCTGTCGAGACAGTTCCAACCCACAGCAACCCTGTATAGAATTTCCTAGGAGCAGCTGGTAAAGCTTGAACTGCCAACCTTGAGATTTAAAACTGACTTTGCAGTCCAGCGCATTAACCCACAGCTCCATACCAACTTTCTTGTTAAATGCTGTTGAGTTAATTCCAACCCATAGCAACCCTGTATAGGGTTTTCAAGGAGCAGCTGGTGAGCTTGAACCGCCAACCTTGCAGTTCAAGCGACTTTGCAGTCTGACGCATCAGCCCACATCGCCACACCAGGACTCCTGCCGTGGAGTTGGTTCCGACTCATAGCGACCATGTGTAGGGTTTCCGAGGTTGTAAATCTTTACGGGAGCAGAAAGCCTCATCTTTCTCCCACCGACTCCACGGTACTTAACAACAACAACAACAGTTATTTTTTGGGAAACTTTTATAAGAATGTCAGTGTTACTCTTTGGATTCTTCTTTATTACTTAAATACCGTGTCCAATGAAATGAAACAATAGGTAAAAATATTATTACTTGTCTAAGTATCATCTTAATTAGAATGTGTGTGTGTGTGTGTGGAATGTATGTGGATAGGTAAAAGCCACTGGTATTTGCTTTATTATAGATTGATTATCTCAGTATCTGGTTGTTTTTTAGGGGTGGCAGTACTTCTTTCTGTTAAACATGGCAACTGAATAGCAGTTTATTGTCATTTTTTTCCCAAAATAACTTGAGTTTATGGATTCTTGTTAAGTGCTGTCGAATTGGTTCCAACTCATAGTATAGGGTTTCTGAGGCTTTTGAAAAGCTTCACTGGAACGGAAAAATCTCATCTTTGTCTCGCGGAGTGGCTGGTGGGCTCGAGCCTTGGAACCTTTGGTTTGCAGTCCAGTGTTTATTGTATGGAGCCACTGTGCATAGTAGCTATGATTACACTTTGGAAAAAACATGTTTTAGGTAGTACTGATTTCTAAATTCATACAAGTCATGGCTTTTATGGAAGTCTAATGGAGTCCTGGTGTGGCACTGTGTGTTAATGCACCAGACTGCAAAGCCATTTGAACTGCAAGGTCAGTATTTCAAGCTCACCAACTGCTCCTTGGAAACCCTATACAGGGTTGCTGTGGGTCGGAACCGACTCAACGGCACTTAACAACAACAACAACAACAACAAATGGTTGATCTGGTGTGAGCTGTGGGTTAATGCGCTGAACTGCAAAGCTGGTTTGAAACACAAAGTCGGCTGTTTAAGCTCACTAGCTGTTTCTCGGAAACCCTACACAGGGTCACTATGGGTCAGAACCAACGCAATGACACTTACCAAAAAAAACCCATAATGGTTCATCTGGAGTCCTGTTGTGGTGCTGTAGATAATGCTCTGGACTGCAAGGTTGGTTTGAGCCTTAAAGTTGGCGGTTCAAATTCACCAGCCCTCCTTGGAAACCTTATACAAGGTCACTATGGGTCAGAACCAACTCAACGGCACTTAAATAATGCTCATCTACTTAAGTACCTCTCTGTCACCCGTCCTCTCTCTCCCCTTTGCCCCTAGACCAAGTCCTGTGGCCACAACACAACTTGTCCTGCCTCCCCACCTTCCAGTCTATACCCTCCGTACCTCAGACCCCATCCACTTGAATTTCTTTCACTCTTTTGCCTCCAGCTCTAGCATTTTCTGTGTCTTCTCCTTGGAATCCACTCAGTGTCTACTCATTCATTGTACCTCTGCTTAGATCAGTCATCTCTGGGATGCTGATCCTGTATCCTAAAACCATGCATTCACATCCCAAAATGACACTTTCACTTACAAACTGATAGCAGGTACTTGCTAATTTTGAGAAATTTTAGATTGGGTGTGTTTGGCATACTGGCACAAAAGTCCAAGACTAGCTCATTCTATCCAACCCCTTTTGCCAATTCTAACACTACCTGCCCTTCCCATGGCACTCGCCACTTCGCTGCTTCTTGTTGTTAAGTGCCGTGGAGTCTGTTCCCACTCATAGTGACCCTGTACAGGGTTTCTGAGGCTGTAAATCTTTACGGGAACAGAATGCCTCACCTTTCTCCTGCAGAACAACTGATAGTTTCGAACTGGTGATCTTGCGGTTCACAGCCCGATTCGTAACCACTGCGTTACCAGAGCTCCTTCACTACTAGGTTCTTTAATTTGTTGCAATGGCCACAAAGAGCTCACAGACAATACTTATGATTATGGGACTTATTAGGGAAGGAGCAGGTTACAATTCAGGATCAGAAACCACGCAGGATGTAGTTCTTTAATCTGGATAGCCTTTTCTCAGTCATACCCACAGGCAGGTCTCTCTCTGGCCTTAGCCCTTGGCCAGAACTGGTGGGTGCCCTGCTCTAGTAGGGGTTACAATGCTCTTTAGCTCTGCCAGTAAGAGCCCAGAGGCACCCCACTTCTCAAGGACACCTCTTGTCTGAAGGTGCTCAGCTCTCTTGCTCTGTGGGTTGGCTCACTCACTGTAACCATCTTGTTCTGTGGGTCCAGATTTCCTCTGCACCGTCTCCCAGAAGTCTCCTTGTTCTGCTGTGTCTCTTCCATTGCTTTTCGCATTACACCATCTCCATTGTAACAGCTCTTGCTGTCTGTCTCCTGAGTTATAGCATTTCTCAGTGCAGGGACCCTGAGTCCAAAGGATGCAATACATTCCAGTATCTGCTTGATGGTCCTGAGGTCCGCCTTTAGGATGACTCAGTTTTAGCCTAGTGGATGGCAAAACTGACCAATTCCTTTGTTAATTTTGCAAACCCTTGACCTGATATGCATGGTTCCTTTTCCACAAGGGTGCCGTACATATGAATTGCATTATTTCTAAGCTGTCCAGTCTATTTGGTGTGAGTTCCAAGGCCATGGTGAGAAAGGCCATATAAAGTGCCCTATCACGCTACAGAAGGAGCTCTGGTAGTGTAGTGGTTACGAATCGGGCTGCGAATCGCAAGGTCAGCAGTTCGAAACTACCAGCTGTTCCGTGGGAGAAAGATGAGGCTTTCTGTCCCCGTAAAGATTTACAGCCTCAGAAATCCTGTACAGGGTCGCTATGAGTCAGAACCGACTCCACAGCATATAACATCACACTACAGGAGAGTTCAATCTGTTTTTCACATCCAGCAGAAGATAGTCTTGGGGTTTGCATTGGGTTCAAGGCAGGTAGCCAGGTCATTGTGGGAACCTGGCCCTGACACACACCTATGCTCAGGCTGTTCCATCTAATTCTGTCAGTTGGAATCATTGGGTTAATGCCAGGATTAAATAGAAACAGTTAGCCCTGAGATGCTCAGACAGGATCAGACCAAGGTGAAGTGCTCTTGGCAAGTGGTGAACATGGATGGATTAGGTGTAAATGTAACATTAAAAGTTCCACTTGTTTTGAGATCAAAAGGGCAGCTTTTACCTAAGGACAAAGTTCAGAGGGTTAAGAAAGAAGAATGACTGGAAACAAGGAAACACAGGGAGGAAGTGAGGTAGGTGGTGTTAAGTTGTGGGGATTGCCATGAAACGAATGTGTATGAATTGTTTTAATTGGAAACTGATCTGTCCTGTAAACTTTCATCCAATTTACAATAAAAAGTTAGATAAAACAAACAAAACACCAAATCCATCAAAAGCAACAGCAAAACCAGCTTTTACCATTAACCATAAAGGGTTCTTCCATGGGTCTTAGAAGGTATTTGTCTTCCTTTAGAATGAGCTGTGGTGTCCCTGGGTTGTGCAAATAGTTAATGCACTCAGCTGTGAACCAAAAATTGAAGGTTCAAGCCCATTCAGAGGTGCCCTGGAAAAAAGGCCTTTGACACTTCTAAAAAATCAGCCATTGAAAAAATGCACTGGAGCAAAGTCTACAATGACCCACACAGGACTTCCCTGGGTAGAAATCTACTTAAAGGCAACTGGTTTTTGGAGTTAGATGCAGATTGGTGGTGCCAAACGTGTAATAGAAAATCAAAGCCGCCTCTATTTCAGATTGGAAAGAAATACTTAAAATTGGGTCAGGAAGGCTCTCCCCCTAGGTTATTTTGTATCCATGCTGGGTGAGTTGGAGATGGTATTTTCACACTAGTGAGCTGCCTTCTTCACTAGGCCCACACAGTGTTGGTCCTTCTCCCTCAGGTTCTCATGCAACTTTCCAACCCAAGACCAAGTTCAATGGCAGGAGAGCAGGGGGTTAGTAAATTTAGAAAACCTAACTTAGCTTTATTTGAGAGCTTTTCTGCTTTCCACGGCAGACAGAAAAACAACTAGGTTTTATAAAATGAATATAAATGCAGAGTTCACTGATCCAAGTAGAAAAATGCTTTTTGTTTTGGTCATTAGTTTATTTGAGTTATATAATACTTTTTACATTGGGAAGGCTTATGTTATTTTATAGGTGTGTTTTCTGTATCTGGCTTGCCAACTTGAGGTGGCTTTTACCATTACCTTTCATTATGCTTACTTTTTTCCCATCAGTTTCGGTGGCTATTGGCATTAACAGATAGAACTTCAAGACCCACATCCAGATGACTCAGAAAGTCAATTATTTCATTCTCTTCTCTTTAAAAAAAAACAAACAAAAACAGACATAGCCTATATTCAAGCAAAACGAAGACGTTCAACACAAATACATCTATGAATGTTTATAGTAGTGTTGTTCACTTAGCCAACAAATAACATTAACTCACATGCCCAGCAGCTGATAAATGGGTAAACCAACTGTGGTATAGCCGTATGTTGGGATGTTATATAGCAGTACAAAGGAGTCCTGATGTGGTGCTGTGGGATAATGCGCTGTTTGAACCACAACGTCGGCAGTTCAAGTGCACGAGCCACTCCTTGGAGGCCCTGTACAGGCTCACTATAAGTCAGAATTGACTCAGAGGCACTTAACAGCAACAACTGCCTCTGCTGGATGAAAGTAGATTCAGGTGCCCCAGAGATGTCCAAAATGGAGGAGCTTGCTCAGTTTTTTGTTTTATTTCCCCAGTTGTCTTGTGCTTTATTAAATCCCATACACTCGCTGAGTTTGTTTTTGTGTCTCTTGTGGCTGAGCCACTTTTGTATTCAGAAATGCTGGACAGTGCTCCTGCCTTTAGTTCCTTAAGCTATACTTACACATTTCTGGTTGCCTTGGTTGGCTATGGGCCCATGGGGGACCCTGGGATGCGAGTGACTTGCGGTGGCATTTCAGAGGAGCCAACAGTACAAAGGTTTTCATTCCTCTCCACCTTCTGTGAGAATATTTTTCCTCCTTTCCTTTGAAATGATGGAGCTAGTCTCCTAGGCCCAGTACATCCTATTTGAGACTTGGGTAAATGTTGTCACATGTATTCTTCGGGATTCCTTGTCATCTCCAGGTGAATATCTTTTTAAGATAAATCACATGTTCAGAAGTGACTTAGTAAGACCGTTCATTCCCTTTGTCAGTCATCACTAAATATTTGGTCAGTCCTGTGTTGGAGCCCTGGTGTGGCACTGTGGGTTAACACGCTGGACTGCAAGGTCTGTTTGAATTGCAAGATCGGCGGTTCAGGGTTACCAGCCACTCCTCGTAAACCATATATAGTGTTGTTATGAGTTGGAACCATCTCGACCGGCACTTAACAACAACAACAACGTGTGTGTGTACATACACCCATATATTTGGGAAGTTCTTGACTTTATGATATACATTTAATTGATTCAGAAATAACAATTCCGTGTTATTTCTCCTACTTTTGATTTTTCTTTATTATGGAGATCCCATAAGGCAATATTTTGGAACTCAGATATATTTCATCTGCTGTACTTTTTTTCTTTTTTTCCTTCTTGTCATTTGTACCACATCTCTTTGGATTAGAACCCTGTGGCAAAACAATGACAGTGACTAAGTTTTCTTATGGTGTACTTTATTAACAGAAGGGATGGCTGGGTAGATGACAGGCAATTCCCTGGCTGTGTTCTTCCTGTCACCAGGCAGAGCTATCCTCCTGGCTTAGTGTATGGGAATGCTGTCCGCCTCATCACAATCCAGCTGACAAGTACAGTGGTCGGAGAGATTTGGGAGATTAGGGGAGAATGAATGAAGGTGGAGTCATCTCAGTAGGGAACTCTGGAATACTTGAGGGTGTATTCTGAAAAAGCCTGTTTGAGGTATCCAAAAAGAAAACTCTGGTAGCGTACTGGTTACGAGTCCGGCTGCTAACCTAAAGGTCAGCAGTTCAAAACTACCAGCTGTTCCCTGGGAGAAAGATGAGGCTTTCTGTTCTCATAAAGATTTATAGCCTGAGAAACCCTATATAGGGTCACTATAAGTTGGAATTGACTCCATGGCACATAACTACCAAAATAAAACTCAACATTTTTTCTCAACTACTTCAGAAAACAACTCGCTGTATATATTAAAACATTTTATATTGCTCCACAATAAAAATGTGTTGCATTAACAGATTTAGAAGTTTCAACAGATTAAAGAGTGTGCTGTTTTTTTTTGTACGTGGCTGGTAATGAGCATTTTTTGTTGTTCTGTTTTAAGCATACTATAAAAATTGGGCAATCTCTTCATGTCTGTGTTTTAACTTTCTTTTCTGAAACCTAGTACTACATCCCAAAATTAGAAACAAAACTTTTTCCTTTGTCAGAGAGGCATTTAAGATGTTTGGTTTATGATTTTGAAACCCATTGAACACAGTTCTATGTGAATAATGGAAGGTAAAACGTATAGGATGTTGGTTCCTGACGTACAACCACACAGGATGTGATGAATCACTAAATCCATTAACATTAAATATGAGATTGGGTTCCTCTATCCACTGGTGTGACGCTGTCATTTAATGAGCTGGACTGCAAAGTCGGTTTAAACTGCAAGGTTGGCAGTCTAGGCTCTCCTGCTGCTCCTGGGAAACCCTATACAGGGTGGCTGTGGGTCGGAACTGACTTGACGTCACTTAACAACAACAACCCACTTTGTTATAGAGCCTTTCAAACAAATCAAGAGGGTATGTAAGGGAAGTGCATCTAGTGGAATTGTTAACTATTTAAAAAACTGTATCTGGAAAATGGAGTTCTGGTGTGACCCTGTTTCGGGTTTTTGAGGAGCAGCTGGTGAGTTTAAACTGCTGACTTTGCGGTTCAAACTGACCTTATGGTCCAGCGATTATCTTACAGCGCCAGTATTTACTAATTCAGTTGGAAGTAGAGGAAATAATTCTAGGTCCAACAGATTGCCTAATAGTTAAAACTGGCTCTTTCACGGATAGAAGAATTGTGCTCGCCCACTGCCCTAATGTGGTGCTATGGGTTACTGCACTGAACTGCAAAGTCGGTGTGAACCATTTTGTCCATGTGGTTTCTATTTCCATTCCATCCTCCTTCCCAAACTTTCTGAACTTTGTCCTTAGGTAAATGTTTCCCTCTGTTCATGAATGGTTGACCATACCATTGTAAGCATAGCTTACTAGTGTTGTTGTCCTCCCTATGTACCTATCTACTGCTTAGCAGAAAATTGGGCCACAAGGATGAGTTCCATTCCAGATCTGAAGGGTAGCCAAGGGCCATAGTCTCTAGTCTCTTTCTGACTAGGAACCCTTCCTTGTCTTTTTTTTTTAAACACTTTTAGGTTTTGTTCCACATTTTCTCCTACTCTATCCAGCATCTTCTAATACGTTCCCTTCCCTTTCACAGCAGTTGTTAGTGGTATCTGGGCACCATCTAGTTCTTCTGGTCTCAGAGTCATGGTGACTGACGTTCACATGGTCCTTTGGTCCATTGCATAGTTGTAGCCAAGCATCTTCAGTTTCCACCACTCTTCTTTCTTCCATACATAGAGAGACCAATAGTTGCACCTTATATGGTTGCTCATGAGCTTTTGACATCCCAGTTTTAAGAACTCAACAAAGCAGTATGTATATAGAATATTGTTTTTGTGGACTATGTTATGCCAGTTGACCCTGGTGTGCTCTGAGACTATCGTCCTGAACTCTCAGACCCAGCAAGCAACTCATTGCCCTAAGATGTTTGTTAATATCTAACAAGTTTTCCTCATTTCATGCCCTTGTGTGTGCCACTGCATTTATAGGTTTGTTTACAGCAAAGATAAATGCCCATATACATATCTCCTGTGTCAAACTCTCCTATATTTGTGGGTCTTCTCCCATTCTCCCTCACGTACCTGTTCAGCCTGTGTATACGTCCATGTATCTACCTGTAGAACATTGTTGTTCTAAGGTCATGCATATAACAGTATTTACCTCTATTACCTTTAAGCCTTGAATTCCTCCCTGTGTCTTCTTCACCTGACTTCCTCCTTCTGCCAACCTCACCCTCCCTGACACTGAATTAACATGTGTTGGGTTGGAATTGACTCGATGGTACTTAAAAACAACAACATCCTCTAGCCAGTGAGTTACTCTCCCTTCCCTCCCATTTGTATCTACAACGTTTAAAAAGGCATTTACACATATTCCCATATTTTTTTAGAAAACCGTTTAAAACTTGGAAAGAATAAAATTAGCAACTGTAAGTATGACTGATATTTCTCAAATGTACCATTGTTACAAAGATCTTTAGCAGTTATTAAATGGTACTAGTTCTGAGAATACTTTGGAGCTCAAAGAGATAATCTCAGTTATAAAATAAAACGGGATAGTTGACATTTTTGTAACACCTCTAATCCTTTATTACATAGGCCTCTATAATTCATGTGACCAGTACACTTCTTCACTCTTCTCTAGGTTGGATGGTGATGATTAGGGACAGCTAAATCAGCAGTAAAGCATCTTTACTTAGGTAGTTAGGTATAAGGGTTGACAGATTGATGCAAGTTTAATACCTTTGCTTAGCTAAAGGCACCCATTGCCAATCACTGAAGACTTCACCCAGGTGTTGACCTATTTCTAATAATGAATAGGGAGTGGTGTCTTTAAGGCTTCTCTGTGTTCTGGGCCTGGCAGTACTGTTACATCAGACTTGCAGTATTATCAACATGTTTGTTTTATATTCAAGGGGACTACCTCCTCTCATCCACCCCCCTCTCACCTCAACATTGAACATTGTTTTCCTCACTGAGAACCTTAACCATCTAATTAATTGAAATAATGGTCCCACCCTCTCCCCATATGTGGTTAGAGAAGTTGCTAGGTAGTGATTAAAATAATAAAGCTTATCTAGTTGTGCAACTTTCATATTTTGACTTTGTTCCTGTCCAGCATTAGTTTATAAACATCATTTCATGTGAGTACACTGGAATCCCAAAGCTTCAGCTTTCATTGTTGTTGTTAAGTGCCATCGAGTTGGTTCCAACTCCTAGTGACCCTATATAGTGTATCCGAGGAGTGACTGGTGGGTTTGAATTGCCAGCCTTACGGTTAGCAATCCAGTGCTTATCCTACAGTGCAACACCAGGATTCCTTAGTTTGATCTGTTGTTGTTGTTAAGTACTGTCGAGTCGGTTCTGACTCATAGCAATCCTGTATAGGGTTTCCAAGGAGCAGCTGGTGGGTTTGAACTGCCAAGCTTGTGGTTCGCATTCCAGTGCTGATCCTATAGTGCCACACCAGGAGTCTGATATAGGACATGACAAAGAGATACAACAGTACGTAAGTTTGAAAACCAAAACCAGACTTGTTGCCTTAGACTTACTGACCTATATGGCAGAGTATAACTGCCCCATAGGGTTTTCTTTTTTTTTTAGTGTTTTATTATGAATTATGTGATAGTTTACATGGGAGAACATTAGTTTTACATTCATTCTATCGTATATCATCTCATTGCCATGGTTACAATCCCCTCCATGCAATCCTTCTCCCGAGCCCCCCAGGTCTTCAGCACATAGTTGCTCTACCTCTTTGAATCTAAAGTCTCCAGCTGCTCCATCGCTCCACGTCATCATCTCTGGCTCCATTTCAGGCATCACTGCTTCTCTGGGTAGGGTCTGTTCTCTGCTCTTCTCCTTTGATGGTCCTAGGGACCTCCGCTCCTAGACTGAAAAGTTAATCACTCCCCTCCTTGCTATAAAACATCCACCTTTACATTTCCAACCCTCACAGTCAGTCCTGATAACAATTATTCACTATTGTGTGTCACAAGAGGCCTGTCTGCATTTCATTGCATCAGCCCCGGTTAGTCAGATTGAATACTACACACTGGAGATTCGACCTTCCTCCAGGCCCTCTGGATCTAGGTTCCCTCTTGAAAGCTTGTAAACCAGTCACTTCTTGCCTTTGTAGCCCCCCCAATTTTGGGTAGCCAATGTCCCAAGTTGCCCATCCCTGTCTACTCTGTGTGTGGAGGGGGTGGGGATGATTCTTGCTGTAAGGACTTGTTCCCTCTTTTGAGTTACTGCTTCCATAGGTGTAGGTCAAGTTCATCAAATTGTATGAGAATACTTTTTTTTCCTCCTCTTCTTTTTACTTCTGGTTGAGTTCTGATCATCCAGTCATTGAAGCCAGGACAAGTGGGTATTGTCTGCAAGTGTGGGTGTTCCCATAGGGTTTTCAAGGCTGAAATGTTTATGGAAGCAGACTGTTACATCTTTCTCTTGTGGGGTGATGGGTGGGTTCGAGCTACCAGTCTTTGGTTAAGCAGGTAAGCACTTTACTACTGTGCCACCAGGGCTCCTTATTTGAGATTAGAATTTTTATCTGTCTCCTTCATTCTTCATCATGCTTTATTAATAAAGGTCATAAATGGCTCTTCCAAAATTTTACCAAACTACCTCAGCATTTTCTAACTAAACTTCAGAGAAACTCCTGGGGAGTTTTAGACAGAGCTTATTCTGTTTTGATAGGTGGCTGAAGTGGGATTTTAGAAGCAGAAGGGTTTTTGCATCACTTATTAGAAAGGAAGTAGCTTGCTTTATTGATTCGGCGGAGTGTGTCATAAAGCCTTTTCAGGTCAGGATTTTGATGCTCAGAAGCTATTGCACAAGAGGTGCTTTGTCAGGGATATTATTTATCTGCCTACCAGGTTGGGGAGTTAGTGCAGAAAGTACTTTTTGTGGTGATACCTATTAGTTTTCTCTGGCGTAAGTCATTGAGGTGGAGTTTCAGAGAGGTCAGACCACAACCAGGAGACAATCTAATAGTAGTACACTTATTGGTGTGGTGCTGTGGGTTAGTTAATGCGCTGGACTGCAAAGTGGGTTTCAACTGCAAAGTTGGCGGTTCAAGCTTACCAGCTGCTCCTCAGAAACTATACACAGTTGCTATGGGTCAGAATCAACTCAATGATGGCTCTTCACTTATAGATTATTTTGTTAATTGATACTTTGCGTATATGGCAATAGTAAAAAAATCTTTTCTATTGGGGCAATTAATAATATACATCTGGCAGTAATGAACGCTGAGGTGCAAGGTCACAGTACTGTTGAGAGGACTGAGGTGGTATGTGAACTTGGCTGTGCCATGATTTTCGGTGATTTGACAGTTATTTAGTGATATGGTCATGATCTGTTTTATGATCTGATGTCATCCTTCTTCCTTGTTGTATTGCGCTGATTTCCACACAACAGCCCTGTTCTCTGGAACTGAACCTCATTGGTACATGAGGAGCGGGTGGAATACCATTATTATCAACATGCTGTGTTGCTGTAGGATCAGCATTGAACTGTGAATACCAAGGTTGCCAATTCAAACCCACCAGCTGCTCCTCGGAAACCCTATATAGGGTCACTATGAGTTGGAGTTGACTTGGTGGTGTTTACAGCAACAACAACAAAGCTAGCACTTAAGGAATGTATTGTGTGTCATGCCCCAAGTGCTGAGCTGAGTACCTTACATGTTTACATTGATCCTTTGGGGTGGAGGAATTGATGTAGCCTCTAGTGTATGGTTGAAGAGAGAAGAGAGTAAAGAAGTGGCCTGAGGTTGCCCATTTGGTATGTGGCCCCTCTGACTTCAGAGTGGGCACTTTGTCTCAATAGATCATGGCACATTTGATATGATGTGTAGGTTTTTGGGTGCTTCAGTCCACAAGAAAGAGCGAGGAGTGTCCATAAGACATGAATGAGTTCTGTTTTGAGTTAGTTTGCTGGTCTGGCCCACATCGTTTTGGGGATCAGCTCACAAAGTCTACTTTAGGGTGACCTACACATGGGTGAGAGTCAAGGAGATTGGCTACCTTTGAAAGACCCTCTGCTCAAGTGTGGTCCATGGACCAACAGCATTTTGCTTGGAAGCTTGTGATAAGTGTAGAATCTATGCCAGACCCATCGTGTCAGAATCTGCATTTTTATTTTCAGCATCCCTTGATGGTACTAGAGCAGTTCTTCTTAACCTAGTCTGCCAGGTAGAAATACCAGTAAAATACTGCTGTCCAGGCACCAATACAGACTAAGGAAATCAGAATCTCTGGGGTTGGAGTTGGATATTGATATTTCAACAAAGCTGGGAAGGGAAACTCTTCATCCAAAGTACCCACTAGACACTTAGGGATTATTGGCATTGTGTGATGTGACCATGTACTGAAGATTCCAGAGGGTCAGTCAAACACTTGTGTGATAGTGTGGCCGCATATTCGTTTTCATTTCTGATGCTTGATGTCACCTAGTTCTGCCTGTTAATTTTGTTGAGTTTTATTTGTAGACATGATGAGCAACATGTATTTTAGCTATTCTTTGAGTTTTCGTTGTTAATTCTAAATGAAGGCTAGCCTGAGTTGAAAACAACAATAACAAGGAAAAAACAGTAAAATAAACAAAAGTGGGTGAAAGGGACCAGGAGGAGCAATAGCACTAGGGGAAGGTAATGAGACGGGGAAAGGAAAGTGAAGAGTCCAGGCTGAGAAAGATACTTGAATTATGTTGTGAGTCAGATTATGCCCTCTGTATACATCGTGATGTATAGAAACCTGGCAATTCAGGGTTTTGGTTGTGGGTAGAGACTTGTGAGCAGTGAACTAAGTAACTCATGCTAGAATTCATTTCAGGCTTATTTGTAGATCTCTGTGGCACTAACCAAAAGGCCAGTGGTTCAAACCCACCAGCCACTCCTCAGAAATCCCGTGGAAGATCGCTATGCGTTAGAATCGACTTGATGACACTCAGCAACAACATGTATCTGTTAGGGGAAAATAATATGAATGAAGACTGTAGGCAGACTTTCACAAGGCCAAAAGGGATTCCATTCACACATATGTTCCCTCTCCTTTACTTTTTACGCTTTTTTACATTGAACTGTTCCTACCCCTGCACCAGAGCACTAAGGACCTGGGAATTGATGACAAATACATGCTCTGGCCACGGGATGTCATGAACCTGAACCTGATTTAAACAGCTTGCCTACCCATGCGTCAATTTTAGTGTTTCAACACTGTTGTTGTTGTTAAGTGCTGCTATAGAGTGGGTTCTGGCTCCTAGTGACCCTGTATATGTACAGCTCATTCTGAGGCCGTACATGTTTGCAGGAACAGAAAGCCTCATCTTTCTCCCATGGAGTGGCTAGATTTGTACCACTGACCTTGGGGTGAACAGTCTAGTGCTTATCCTACAGAGTCACCACACTCCCATTTCAACATAGAATTTTGATTTTTTCCCCCCTGTTTACAAGAGCCCCTTGTGCCCTAGCTTTTATTTTTCTTCTAAAAAGCTTTTATTGTAAATTGATTAATAGTTTACAGAGCAGGTCATCAGTTTTACACTCAACAAATCATATTTTGTTTCATTGCAATGATTACAGTTCCCTCTATGCACCTTTGGTTAACAGTGTTTACCACTATTCCCCTGTCCCCCCATCCCCCCTTTTTTCTGATGGACACAAAACACAGAAAATATATGTTTAGATGTCTAAAGAGCACATTTTGTAAACCAGCTCTCTGCCTATAGGCACACAGCCTTTCTCATTCCATGGACGTAGAGTCCTCCTCGGCTGCTCTATCTCTCTATGCCATCGCCTCTGCCACCATCTCTGCTATCACTGCTTCTCTGGTTAGGGTCCCAAGCTCCACTCATGCTATTCCCTTTAGATGATCCTAGACTTCTCTGTTCCTGGAATGAAAGATTGACTACTCCCCCCTTGTGTCCTGTGTTTTGATATATGTGGCATTTTTGTTGTTAGTTGCTGTTAGGTTGACCCCGACTCATGATAACCCCGTCACAATGGAATGAAATGCCACCCAATCTTACACCATCCCTGTGATAACTTGTGGACCAAACCATTGTGACCCATAGATTTCTTATAGACTGGTTTTCAGAAGTCAGTAGCAAGGCTTGCTTCTAGTCTGTCTTGGTCTGGAAGCTTTGCTGTAGCCTTCAGCCTCACAGTCATATAAGTCTCCACTGACAGACGGTGGTAGCTCTGCATGAAGTGCACTGGCCAGGAATCCACCTGGGCTCTCCCACATGGAAGACACGAATTCTACTACTCAACCACTGGTATCTCTGAGTTACCCGATGCTGCAGGTCAGGAATTTGGGTAGGGTACAGCTGGGTGATTCTTCTGCTCCACTTGGCATTGAATGGGGTTACTTGGTTGTATTCAGCTAGCATATGGCTTGGTGTGGTGATACTGAGATGACATCACATGTCTGGTACCTGGCAGGGATGGCTGGGACGTTGGGCTCAGCGGGGATGGTTGACTGGAGATCTACATAATGTTCTTTGTAGGATGGAGGTCTCAGAGTAGATGGACTTCTTACCTGGTGGCTCAGGAATTCCAGAGGGAATTTTCCAAAAGTCAGGAAGAGGAAGATGGCAGTGTCTTGAAACCTAGAAACCAGTACAGTGTCATTTCTGCTGTGCTCTGTTTGTCACCAATAATCCCAGAGCCTGCTCAGGCGTGGAGATATGGACTCTGTTTCTCAGTATGAGGAGTGACATTTTGTGTCATCTTTTATCTACCCTGTACCATAATTGCAGGTGTGTTTGTGTGTATGCATGTGCCTATGTGCTGCACATAACATCAGACATTCTTTTGATAGCTTTGTGTCATAGTTTAAAATTGTCCTTTTTGTCATCTGTGCAATGATACTTAAAATGGATCATGAACATTTGACGCTGACAAACCTAAGAAGTAGTTTGTTTTCAGATTTCATGAGTCCACAGATCTGACAGCTTTCCCAGGATATAGGATAGAAAGAGCTACTGATAATAACACCTTTGGTTTATGTAGTAGCTGCTTCTAAGAGGTTCAAAGTGATTGTGGTAGTTTCTGTACCTTTATTGGGATGTTCTGTGAGGTAAGCAAGGCCACAGTATACCCCAAGTTTGTATACAGATGGGTGAATGAAGTTAGGTGCTTTTGTTGGCTTACTAATGGATCATTTTCATAAGTCTGCTCTTTTAATGAGCTGTTTGCTTGAGTAGAACTTGAGCTACCTAGTAGAGCTTCAATAGGAATCTGCCATTCTTAGATACGATTCTACAAAATGGTGAGAATTGAATCTGGTGTGTATGGCACCCTCTTAAATTATCTACCCATTACTTAACAAATGTCACGTGTAAAACCACATCTGTTGTTTTTCTAATGTGAATTTTAATTTTTGTTTTCCGTGGAAGCTTACTGGTATTGCAACACAGGAATGGTTAACTTGAGTGGGTCAAACCCTACATTTCAGGACCGAGATACCCACTAGCAAGAGTACAGGCCATTAGGTGGCTGTTCCACTTAGGGGGTGTTTGTGACCTGTGTGACCTGCACTGAGACACTGGGGCTGGAAAACCTCTGCCCCTGAGTGGTGTCAGTTCTAATGCCCCGTCCTCAGAGCATCCCCTTGTGCTTGTGGGTGATGAAATGGAGTTTTCAAGGATAATTTCATCATAGGTGAATTTGCTTTACCCCTGGACATTAGATCCTAACCTTTGAGTAACATGCATCCTCCACTGTAATACGCTAACTTTGGTATTGCTCCCTTAGTCTTTCTTAAAGCATTTTTCATATAATTGACAAGTATCGGGGCTTTGGGAATAAACAATTGAGTCCCATTTATAAAATTGGTATTTCCTGGCTTGTAAATACCTACCCTGGGATGAAATGATCTGTCGTACATATTCCCACCATCACAAACTTCCTTAGGGTGTCTTTCATCAAATCCCTCTTTGAATCGAAACCTTGCTTTTCTCCTTTACCTCACCCATTCTTCCTCACTTTACCCCAATCATGGTGAAACTTACTCTCTCCCTGTTTCTCCAAATGTATGCCATGTTTCCCAGTTCCCTTGCCTTGGTGTGCAGGTCCTTTTGGTCTGGAATCTTTTCCTCCTAATTTTCCCTCTTATCCTGCGTCTTCATTCTTTCCTCTGCATTGCTTCTAGAATGATCTTTTCCTCCTCAGAAAGCTTCAGAGGTTCCTTGTTGCTTCCAGGAACGCATCCCTCCTCTGGAATGTTTTCCAGGCTCCCTGCCCTCAGCCCAGTCTTCTTTTTAGTCTGCCTCGGAGCCGGCAGCGGAATGTTCTGTGCTGCAGCCCAGCAGGACTGTATACCTCGGGCTCCTTTCCAGCCACAGGCCCACAGCACCTGCCTTAGCTCCACACCCACAATCCAGAGCAAGCTATGCCTATCAGAGAGATTCAGAAATAGATACATCTAATTAAAGGGATACAAAGAATCACTATTGCAAGCATGTCCTCTTTGCAAGAAAGTTACCCCAACAATCCAGACCAAGCTGTTACATGTTTTATAACTTGTAAATAATTAAAAGGGAATGAACGTTTGCAAGAGAATCAGCTGATACCATCAGGAAGGATTTCTGTAGTGTGGGTACTCCTGCTAAGCAGCCTGTCTCCATGACAAATCCACTGCTCACCCTGACTCACCCTGCTGACCATTGTGGCTTCTCTCACTAGATTTCTTACGCACTGATGGCACGGTGCAGATTATGGGTGGATCATGTGTCATAAAAGAGATAAAAGAGGGTGAAATGTATGCTTGGTGGAAAAACAGTATACTTTAAGACTGCAGAACAACTATGACTAATGCTTCAGTTAATTAAGAACGACTCCTCTTGCTCTGCATTAACCCAAAGGTTTTTTTTTTCCTTCACCTTTTATAATTAAACCTGAATGAATATTAAGGTGTCTTTTTAGCATGAGCCTGTACTCAGCTGTTCTGTATTCAGTGTTGATCGTAGTAGAACATCTGCTGCTATAATAATGAAAACCCTTTTCTGAGTTGAGTGAGGAAAGTGGACTGGTGGTTTGAACTGGTTTTGGCAGTACTGATCTTTAACTTGCTTTTCCTCCAAAGAATTGGAGATTCTCATTCCTGGTGTTTGGCAAAGTGCGGTATCTATGGAATGAGTCTTTGCAAGTACACATGCACCTTCATCCAGAGGTGGACGCATCTGAGGAGAGGATTAAGAACATTTAGAGGGCCACTCTGGTAGTGTAGTGGTTACGAATCGGGCTGCTAACCTCAGGGTCAGCAGTTCGAAACTACCAGCTGTTCCATGGGAGAACGATGAGGCTTTCTGCTCCCTTAAAGATTTACAGCCTCAGAAACCCTGTATAGGGTAATATTCTAGAGTTTCCAGGCACTTGAGTTAGACTTGATCAAGTTCACGATTTTTGTCCCTCAATACCATGCAGTGGCGGCCTATTGAATGGTGTGAAGTACTCTGGCCAGCTCTCTGCTTCCCTAGGACAGCATGCCACTCATTCTTGTCTCTTCCCAAGAATGCTGAAAACAGTGTTTAGAAGAACTTGTCCTTTAAGTCAAAGTGCAGCACTGATTTAAACCACAGTTTCCTGAGGAAGAGCGCCTGGTCAGGATGTGAGCTGTGGGAAAGCTCCGCTGAGAGCCAGCCGGGCGAGGGGACGACGGTGGCACGGTGACTGCTATAAGGCTGCATGCTCTCAGTGGCAGCGGCATGCCGCTTCGGGGAGCTTTGTAAACCATGGCTGGTGGTCAGCAGCTCAGTGGAGCATCAAGGGATACTCAGGTTGTGGAGATTCTGGTCAGCCGTTTTGCCTCTGCTGCTCACGGTCAGTCAGATGTAGCATGTGAATTGTATCCTGTGTAACTGTTCTGTGGTGACGGGTACAGGTCTCTGTGTCTCTCACTTGGAGGGGCATTGAATGTTATAAGCTGATAATGTCTATCTGACCAGATTCGAGACAGAAAATCACATTTTGTGTTTTCTAAACTATAGAGTCCTAATGTGGTGCTGTAGGATAAGCACTGGACCGAAAGGTCGGTTTGAGCCACAAGGTTGGCAGTTCAAACTTACCAACTGCTCCTTAGAAACCCTATACAGGGTCACTATGGGTTGGAACCTACTCAGCAGCACTTAACAACAACAACAACAACAACAAACTGACTGGCGTCCTGGTGTGGTGCTGTGGGTTAATGCCCTGAACTGCAAATTTGGTTTGAACTATAAGTTCAATGGTTCAGGCTCATCTTGGAAACCCTATACAGGGTCGCTATGGGTCAGAACTGACTCAATGGCTCTTAGCAACAACAACAAACAGAATGGAGGAGTAAACCATTAGAATAGAGTTAGGGTGTGTCTTGTTTCCCCCTCCAATAGAATTATAATGGAGTTGTTTCATATTTTGTGATGCTCTCAAATGACCACCCAAAGTGTGTATCTTTGTGTGTGCATTTTTGTGGTGTGCATCTGTGTTTATATATCTGTGTATATATATCTTGTATAGATCTTTGCCTATATCTCTGTGTGTACACTTGTGTGATGTGTGTCCAGGTGGGGGTGTGCTTACATGTGTGTGTGTCTATATGTCACACATCCACTTGTAAATACATCTGTGTGTATGAGGGAGTTTCAAAAAGTTTGTGGAAAATGTGTTAAAAGATAGTGGAATTTTTCCATGAACTTTTTGAAGCACCTCCTATATCCTATGTGCTCATCTTTGTGTGAACATATCTTTGTATTTCCTTGTGTCCGTTCTTGTTCGTGTGTGTGTGTCCATATGAGCAAGGCTGTATGTGCCCAGTTCATGTGTATGTGTGTGCATGTGGGAGGCTGGAATGGGAAGGATCATTATTATTCAAATGTTTGAGCTTTCCAGGGACAGATTTGAGATTTATTTTATGGCAGCCTGGTTTTTACTGTCTCATGTAATAATTTATTCACTTAGATAACTCCAGGGGTTTAAAAAAAGTGCACTGAATTTTTGTGTGGCTTATTAAATCTTAAAATAAAAACTCCCGTTAGAATACATTGTTGGAATATTTAGAGAAAATATTAACGAATAAATCTCACCTTTTAAAATGGTTTTTGATCGATTTAAATATAATTTGATACTATCTGCTGTATTTTAAAGATGCAGCAACATTTAAGAACAACAGTGTACTATTTGGAGTCCTGGTATGACACTAGGATAAGCACTAGACTATTAACCACAAGGCTGGTGGTTTAAACCCACCAACTGCTTCTCGGAAAACCCTATGAGTTAGAACTGACTTGATGGCACCAGCAATTTGTTATTTCCCCTTCCCCCTGTAAGTTCTCATTTAGCTATGACCACTGCATTGCATAATTGCTGGTTCTTTAGCAGGGTTCAGGGACGGCTTTGACACTGTGACTGTCTGTCCTAAGGCTTCATGCTCTTGCTGGCATCAGCAGCATGCTATCTCTGGAGTTTTGTAAAGAGAAGTGAATGTCAGATGGGGAGATACTTAAATTGGGGCCATGAAAAACTTGCTTGCTCCATCATGGGGGTAGGTCAAAGCTTCTGAGTTTCCATTCTCTGTCACTTCCAGTTAATTCCTTGTGGTTGCACACTCTGTGCTGCAGTCTGTGGAAGCAATTTTAGCATCTTTTCCTCCGTGTTTATGCATCAGCGTCATTACTCTGCATACTCCTTGGGGATCTGGCTGATTGGTAAATTAGTGCCAGCAGAGGAAGTGGAAACAATGTGTGCATGTGCTTTATTTGAATAAATACACTCTGCAATTTGTTTTATTAGATTTTGTGTTTTACATGAGAGCACCACCAGTAAGTCCACGGCAGTCTAGCAACTGCCTGCTCAGCTCAATTTTTAGAACTCCTAGTGCGTTGCTGTGGTCTTTGAAGGCACGTAAGTCTTTAATGAATGAGGCCATTTCCAGATTCATCAATAATTAACTAGGAATATGACAAGTTTTTCCAAGCTCAAAGCTGCACAGTATTTCAGACAATTCACTCTTTACAGCCTCTAAGCTGGCATCGCAGAGCACGTTGGTCTCAGTGAACAATCAGGTTTTCTTAAAACATTTTAAACATTCTTTGTTTATAATACATTTTGGGGTAGGATATTTGTAAAGTACAGAGATTTTAAAGCAGTTGATAGATAGATAGATTGGTGTTGTTAAGTGCCATTGAGTTGGTTCTGACTCATAGTGACCCTGGATATAAACCTTTTATTTATTATTATTGGTTTTCAGGTTTTTATCGGGGGTTGGAGGGGGCCCCACCTGAGGAGGGATTCACAGTTTCTTCAACTTTTCATGCTGGAGTCCCCGGGGGTCCTTTGGGCATATTCCTGTCATCTCAGAGAGGCACTGGATAGCTGTAGGGGGTGGTCTTGTTGATCATGCCGGTGTACTTTACGTAGGGGTTTAACTGGGACAGGATAGAACAAGGTCCCTGATGGTGAGGAACACAACTCACGCTGGCTCCTTGGCTTAGGCATTCTTGAAGAAAGTGGTGACGCTGGTCTGTATTTTGGTCTCAGAGGCAGCGGCAGAAGCTACCAAGGCTACAAATAATTCTTTATGGAAACAGAACGCCTCATCTTTCTCCTGAAGAGCTGCTGGTGGGCTTGAACTGTTGCCCTTGTGGTTCACAGTCCAGTGCTTGTCCTACAGCAGAGCCATCATGCTTGTATAAATACTTGTGTACACTCACACACACACACGCAAGTGCACACACACCTGACTGGTGTCATGTTGATTCTGGTTCATGGCAGCCTGATGCACAACATTAGGTCCTGCCCTGTGTTAATCTTCACAGTTACCCGCAGGTGCAAATCTCTCGTTGCAGCCACTGTGTTATCCATCTCACCAAGGACCTTCCTTGGCCTCGCTGGCCCTCTCTGTCCACCAGACGTGGTGTTCTCCTCCAGTGACTGATCCTTCCTGGTGATTTGCCCTAAGGCAGTGAGGCTGACCCTGTTGTTATTCATAGGGTTGTTATTGGCTGATTGTGCACTTAGGTTGTCAGACCTTTCTTTCTCATCTCTCTTGATCTGAAAGCTCCCCTGACAACTGTCAATCATGGGTGACCTTGCTTGTATACGTAGCATCTCTCATCCCTGCAACGCTCAAGCCAGTACAGTACAATAAACAGGCCAATGGGTGGCAGAAAGAACATAAGAAGTTATCCATGATCTCACCATTCACACAATAACTATAATCTGAGAATTTCTGTGCAGTCTTTTTTCTGTCTTCCGCATTTGTAGTTTGTATGGTTATAAATGCAAATGCTGTTTTATATAGTTGAAATCTTGATATATATACAGTTGTTCCTATTTATTTTAATATGCTAACATTTCCCCTTGTCTTTTCAAAGTTGTCATCATAGTTTATAAAGGCTATATGACGTTCTATTGTGGTGGTGGTGGTAGTGTGCCGTGGAGTTGGTTCCGACTCATAGCGACCCTGCATAGGGTTTCTGATGCTAAATCTTTACAGGAGCAGAAAGCCTCATCTTTCTCCCATGGAACAACTGGTAGTTTCGAACTGCTGACCTTGAGGTTAGCAGCCCAGTGCTTAACCACTATGCTACCAGATCTCCTTGATATTCTATTGTATGGATGTATAAATACTTAGAGTCCTGGTGGGGTGCTGTGGGATAAAGCACTGGATTCAAGGTTGGTTTGAACCACAAGGTTGGCAGTTCAAACTCACTAGCCACTCCTTGAAAGCCCTATACAGGGTTGCTAATAGTCGGAACTGATTGGTCGACACTTAACAACATATATAGTTAGGTAATTTACCTATCTGCTTGTTATTGAAAATTTAGTTCGGTTCCTCATTTTTCACCATTTAAAACATTGTGTTTTTGTGTCTGTGTGTGTGCATGTCTGTTTTGTGCATTTATATGTGCATAGAATTTACTCAACAGTTGGGATTATTTACTTGTTAGGTTTCTTGAAGGATAATTGTTGGGTCAGAAGTCTTGAACATTTTTAAAGTTCTCAAGGTGTGTGCCTTAAGAAATGTATTGTTATTGAGCATATTATATTCACAGCAAAACATACCCAACTCCAACCAATTCCCACATGAACACTTTTGTTTGTGCAGTTTGCAGATTTACTTTCCAGAAAGGTTGTGTCAATATGTATCCCAGCCAGCAGTGAGAGATTGCCCCTGCCCTTGACTGCAGTCTGTCCTGATTCACTGTGGCTTCTGTCTCGTTTGGATCACCTTTTGTTGTTAATTTGCACTGAGTCTATTTCGACTCATAGTGTCCCCATGTTATCTGGTACAACTGCCCTATAGGGACTTCATGACTGTGTTCTTTGCAGAAGCAGATAGCCACGTTTTTCTCCCACTGAGTCACTTGGTTGGTGTCTTAGACTGGGGGCTCTAGAGAAGCAAAACCAGTGAAGCTTACTTATATCAAGGAAATGGCTCACAACTGTAGAGGTGTGAGAGTCCCATGTCTGGGTCAGGTGAACCAAGTTCAGCAGGTGGGCCCGGCAGGCAGATTGGCAGGCAAACAATAGAGCAGGCCACTGGCTTGAGTCCAAAGAACCAGAAGTTGGAGGATGACCCAGATGTAAGATGTGGATCTAGCAGAAGATGAGCAGACTTTACCTGAGTGTCCACACTTACCAGGAAACATCCTTTCAGTTGGTTGGCTGCTCATAGCCAATCATCATAGAGTTAACTGTACTGTATTAGATCTCACCACAGGGATAACTGCATCTCAACTGCCAAACGACTGGGAATCCTAGCCCAATCAAGTTGACACAAAACCATAACTATCACAGTTGGGTTCGAACTGCCAGTGAACTCTCAACCTTTCAGTTTGCAGTCTAGCATTTAACTCTTGTGATGCCAGCACTTCTTTTAATCATTTGCCTGGGGCCATAAAATTTACTTCTTTTTGAAGATTGAATGAGAGATTAAATATATGTAAAGGAAGTGATTTAGCACTTGGCTCAAGGTGGTACATGGGAAATGCCTGGTGGTGATTGATTTTTATATCCAGTGTTTAGATTCATCCATGTTAATAGAGTTGAGTGATGGATTGGTAGGTGGAAGGTAATTTCATTAACTCATACTACACATTCAGGGAAACACAAAAAGTGTTTTTTAGAACTGGAGTTGCAAACCCATGTTTAATATTCTCGTCCCCCACCCAGACTGTTACATGTGATGGAATTCACAGGCTTCCTAATGTCTAGATTATTTCCATCCATTCCCATGGCGTGTCTGTCTCTTATAAGACACTTAGGTGGGGTTGCCACAGTTTGTGCTTTGTGAATGCATCTTGGTTGACCTTTTGCTCAGTATCTTAGCTGGCTGACTGGTACTTTGCATAACTTTTCCGCTAGTCTGATGGTCTATGATTATGAAGGCTATCTTTTTTGACTTATTCTTATCTTTTTATTGTAAATTGGATCAGAGTCTACAGAGCACATTGCTTTTCCTTAAACAACTCATACACATTTTGTTTCATGATATTAACTACAGTTCCCTGAAATGTAATGATGTTTGGCCCACTTCTTCCCCATGTATCCTGTTCCGTTTATCCTCTTTCCTATGCCTTCAGAACTTTGTCTTTGGGCACATGCTGCCCTTTTGATCTCTAATGGTGACAGTTCCAAAGAGTGTGCACCTCCCTGCTGTTGTTAAGTGCTGTTGGGTCAGTTACAACTCATATGGTGCGACACTGTGTAGGGTTTTCGAAGAGTGGCTAGTGAGCTTGAACTGCCTACCTTGTGGTTCAAACTGACCTTGCAGTCCAGCACATTAACCCACAGCACCTCACCAGGACCCCCTATAGGCCTGTCTGCTGTATGGTTGAACATATAGCCACAGGGCCAAGAATAGTTCCAAGCTTTAAGGATGCCTGGTGTGCTGTGGGTTAATGCACCAGACTGCAAAGCCGTTTGAACTTCAAGGTCAGTGGTTCAAACTCACCAGCTGCTCCTCGGAAACCCTGTACAGGGTCGCTATGACGGTGCTTAACAACAACAAGGGCCATAGTCTTAGGGCTCCACTAGTCTCTATTAGACCAGTAAGCCTGGTCTGTTTTTATGATTCTCAGTTTTGTTCCATACTTTCTTCCCACTCTAATCAGGATCTTCTATTGTGCTCCCTTTCAGAGTGGCTGGCAGTGGTAGCTGGGTACCATCTAGCTCTTAGGGTCACAGGTTCATGGAAGCTGAGGTTTGTGTGGTCCATTTGCCCTTTGGTCTAACTTCTCATGCATCTTTGATTTTCTTGACTCTTCTTTGCTCCAGATGGGGAGAGACCAATAATTTTTACCTTAGATGTCTGCTCTCAAGGTTTTAGGGTCCTAGTTGTTAGTTATTGAAATAGGGTGTAGAACATTGCCTTTTTGGTTTATACTGTGCCAGTTATGGTATCTTCTAAATTTAAACATCTTGGTCTTCAAATCCCTACCCCCATCTTAATTGAGGTCTAAGAAACATTAAGCATTTCTGAAACTTTGTTAATTCAGTTCATTACATGCTCTCAAACTGTATTTTGACCAGGTTTAGTATACATTACGCTTTTTGCTAGTTATTTTTGGCAAGTCTTATTTGTTTACCCCCTTTATTATTCAATAGTTAGTTTGATTGCCGGATCCAAACATTTCCTAAAGATTCTGCCCTTGTTGAATCATTATTTTGTCTTCCTTCTTTTTTCAGTTGTGTCATTTCCTCCTTATACATGGAGGCTGTATCCTTGCTAACGTGTGTATAACTTGTCAGGCGTCTCTATCAACTAAATGGCAACTGGTTTGGTTTGCTTTTATAATACTTGTTTAATACTACACATATGAACTGAGTTTTTATCTTTGTATTCTTGAGGTGCATGATATAATTATAGTTTTTTTTGTTTTATGAAAAGATATAGAAGACCTAATTATTTATCAGTTACAAATGGATGACGGTACTCATTTTTAAAGTATTTGTTTCAGAGAAACTTTTAGAAGCTTATAGTAGTTGCATCCACTGTTTTTTTTTGTTTTGTTTTGTTTTTTTCTTTTTGTTTTTTTCTGTGTTTTGACTGACATCTGACATAGAATAATAATATGTATTAATTGTTGTTGGTTTTTTAACTCTGCATGCCATTTTTGGATTTATAAAAACAAACTACATGTACTTGAAAAAGAAGTATATGTGTAATCCTAAAATTCATTTTTAAGTTTTGAATAAGACTTAGAAATAAGCAGTCAGTGTCAGGAATGGAGAAATCTTAAGAAAAGATTTTCATCAGATAATCAAATTAACTATGTGAATAGGAAGGTAAGTAGACAAATAAAACTTGCCAAAGAATGTGCACTAAAGAAGCAAATGTAAATAGAAACAAAACTTGGATCAGTGCTTGGATTTTACGAAGATGATCTGTGTCTTGCAATCCGATGGCAGTTGCTCTTCATTCCTTTCTAATCCCTGGTTATAATGAGATGCCTCTGGCTGTAGTTTTTTTTGGCAATTCATAAAATCATGGATCAGTCCTCCCTGGTTGCAATGGTGTATATAGTGCCATTAAAAATACCAGAGGGTTTCTTCCTTTTTTTCCCAGTTACTGTAAAGTCAATTCTGACACATGGTGATCCCATGTATGTCTGAGTAGAACTGTGCTCCATAGAGTTTCAATGGCTGATTATTGTAGAAGTCGATCGCTAGACCTTTCTTCTGTGGTTCCTCTGAGAAGACGCAAACTCAACCTTAGGTTTACAACAGAGCCCATTAACCATTTGTACCACCTAGGCGCTCCAGAAAACATGTAGCATTCCCTAGTGGTCTACTTGCCCTTTCCCTTAGAAGGCGCTTATACTTTAATATACTTGTTTCATGTTTTGTGTGTGTGTGGTGGAGTGGAACTAGTCCAAGTTGTCATTTTGTTATGACATCTTTTGTTAATGATTTTGGATCAAAGCCATGTCCTATAAACCAGTAGTTGATGGAAAGAGCAAATAAATTGTTCCAAATTATGGTTACCAGGGATTCTCTGAGAACATTTGCAATTTGGTGGCAAAGTTTGATTGACTGGGTGAATGAATGTTCACTGATTGGGTGTTTGCATGGGGAAAAGGCAAATTGTCAGATTCTATATTTTATATGCATTTTAAATTTATATATCTGTCTGTGGAAATTATTTCATTGAGTAAGAGCAGTATCACAAATGGTAATGGAGGAGGAGGATGATCAGAGTGGGGGGAAATGTAGAAAAGGTGCTATTCAAAACAAAAACTGAAAAAAAAGATGCTCCCCAAAATTTGTGGGAAGAATTCCATTAGTTTTAATTTAGTTTTTCCATGGACTTTTTGAAGTCCCCTCAGATATATGATACATAAAAAAAGCTTTCATATGAGTTGTCCTTAACCTCTAATAGAATACAGAGTTCAAATTAAAGAAAGGGAACATTATTAAATTCTTAGTTTGAGATTTCTGGAGTTCTGAAAGCATAGCTGTGTGAAGATTGTACAGGTTTTCAGAGATTACAGTCATTTGAGCTTTGAAAAGTGATTAATTTATTAATTGTTGTTGTTAAGTGCCTTCGAGTCTGTTCCGACCCATAGCGACCCTGTACAGGGTTTCCAAGGCTGTAAAACTTTACGGGAGCAGAAAGCCTCATCTTTCTCCCACGGAACGACTGGTAGTTTCGAACTGCTGGCCTTAAGGTTCGCAGCCCGATTCATAACCACTATGCTACCAGAGCTCCTTATTAATAGGATAAAATAATTCTTCATTTGCATTTCAATAAAAATGTAACCTAATATTACAAATAACTTAGATATTTGTGAACTGAAAAATTAACATTAGCACCCCCTTATAAAAAATGTCCTTGGACTCTGCCTGGAATTTAACATATAGATTGTTTTTGTATCACTTGTTATTGTTGTTGTTAAGTGCTGTTGAGTCAGTTCTGACTCATAGTGAACCCAGTTTAGAGTTTCCCAGAAGTAACCTTGTAGTTGGCAGTCTAGTACTTAGCCTATAGAGTCACACCAGCACTCATAGTATCACTTAGGTTAAGTAAATAGTTAAATAGTTGTTTCTGCAGAATATTTAAATAAATTCCAACATCCACTTTTACATTTTCCATAGTTTCTAAGGGCAAAGAGGCATCTTAGTCAGTGAGCATGCCAAATAGTGGAGTGTCCTGTTCTTAAAACGTTTTGATGTCTTTGGATGATTGCAGTTATTTAAAAAAATATAGATAGCTAGTTGATCCTAACATTTTGATCAAGAAAATGTTGTGAAAGGTTAAATGAAGGTATTGTGGCCCGGTGTTGATTGAGCATATCTGGTTCTTGGAGGTGAGTGGTGTCCTCCTTCAAGGTTCCACAGGCAGCCTTCCAAAAACTGTCCTCCACTACCCTGTGGAGGAGGCTGGCCTCTGCACCTGCTCTCCTGCGGCCTCTCAGAGTTTTCAAGGGCATTTTAAGCATTAGTGATCTACTGTTGAAAAAGAATCAGCCATTGAAAATTTGATGGAGCACAGTTCTTCTCTTACACACATTGGGTTGTTGTGAGTCATGATTGATTCGATGGTAACTGGTTAGCTGGTTTAATTTTTATTAATTACAACTGCATCTCTCCTCATGATACTTGATCAAATGTGTTGAATTTATGCACAGTCCTTAAATCAGGTCTCTGTAATTTACTGGTGACTTTCCTTTGGCCATAGCACAGTTGGATCCATAAGCCAATTGAGATGATACTGGAAGGGGAAAAGAAAGGCTAATAGTTGAGTCAAGGTGTGTCTCCTTACTCTGCTCACTTTACAAGTTAAAAATATCTTAAAATTACAGCAACCGTGTGACAACTTCTCAGTAGGAGCCAGATTTAGATATCACCTTTTAAAGTGCTTAAATACCAAGAAGGGAAAATTCCATTCATAATGCAATTCTGTTTTTCTAAAATGTTCACAGAACATCTCCACTGCTGTTTGCACCTGTTTGTGATTGTTTGGACACTGGAGTATGAAACATACCACAGTGCTTTCTAATTGCTTATAGTGTCTGTGGCTTCTCTTCCTCATGGAACTGTGAACTCTAGTTCACAGGGAAAATAGTTTATGTCGTTTACACTGAATACACTATTATGTATAGTGCTAAACTCTTTACAATTGAAATTGTTCACTTCTGTTCCACTTCCTCTTCACCTGCCCCACATTGTCTTCCTAGAAATGTCACCCAACTTCAAGAGCAAATAATTGAAGTGAAATATATAGGAAATGGCATGGTGCAGTCGGTATAGAGAATGAAATCCAACTCTTGTAATATTCTGTTGCAAAACCATGTTACCTTTTCCTAAAAAGAACATCAGATTGTTGGTTTTAAGAGTTATTTTGTTTTCCTTACTTTTTGAATCAAGTATTGGCTTTGATAAAAAGCTAAAATCTGGTGGACTTCTTTTCCTTGCTCTTTTTTTCTGAATGTGGAAACCACCAGAAACTAATAAAGTAAGAAAGAAAAGGAAATGACTGAAGAGAAGACAGGAAATACCAGTTCTCATAGTGAGATCCAGTCTGTCCAAGGACTGCATGGTTCCAGGTCAGAGGGTCACATAAAATACCACAGCTGCATTCTGAAAAGGGATGTCTCTTTTAAAATGCCAACAACCTCTGCAGCTGTGCAGGTTTCCAGACATGCTTAGCATCATCCAGATGTCTTGATTTATGCCAGTTTGACCTATACACAGTGGGAGCTCAGGTGGGTTAGCTGAGGGAGGAAGGGCTTGTGCAAATCCCATAAGGTTTTATTTGGATATTGAGTCAGAACTGAGAAACATGGGATGGGAGAGCAGTCTCCTGCCTTAAGTTCAAGGAAAGAATAAAGTAAACTGAAATAGATCCCTTCAAATAGAATAAATCTCAAGCTGTTTTTATTTCCCTCCTCACAGCTGTGTGAAATAATATCTTGCAATTTCACCTTAACGTTGAGACTCAGCTCTTTTTTTTAAATGTGTAGCATTCTGAATGTTCATTTTCGGTATTTTCATATTACAGTGTATTGTATTTCACATCTGCACTGATGATTGTTCTTTGTTACTTTGCACGCCTTCTTGTAGCCGGAGAAAGTAACTGCAATTTGGAATCACAGTTCTTCCCCATTTCATTTAAAAACATACAGCTTCTGTAAAAACTGGCAGGAGAAAAGAAGGGAGTGTGCTGTTGGCCATGGGAAAAAGAGGGATGAGATCAAAGAAGACTAAATTTCTACTTAGCAATGATTCCGCTAATGAATCCCAGGAGAATTTGTAAAGTAGAGCATGATTTCCTCCAATTGTGATTCCTGATGACCTCTAAGAAACCATTCCTTACGACACTGCTCATCTGACATATTTCTGAGTAACGACTTGTAATAATTAGATGCTTATTTCCAAAAAAGGTTGCCAGTAAAAATATACTAATAGTGCAAGGGAGTGCTTATGCATGTTATTATATTATATAAATTGTTATTGTATAGATCACATCATTCCAAAACTACTTTTGAGAGTGCTATTGAGCACAATCCTCAAGAGGTCTGCCGTAATTCAGTACTTGGTCTAACAGAATAGTCGTACAGCTCCTTATAAACCGTACCGGCATCTCCATCGGCAAGTCATTCAGGGCTGGGGGAAGAAATGGAAAACAGGCAAAGTGGCTGGTGATTGGTTTTTGAGGGTAGGTCTGTCAAAGGCGAAACAAATAATTTATAAATGATGTCTCGCTAACTTTGAAACCATTAATATAAAGGATGCAGAGTTAAATTGATTTCACAAGAATTTCCATGGGGATAATCAACGAGGAGCTCTGGTAGCGTAGTGGTTATGAATCGGGCTGCAAACCGGAAGGTCAGCAGTTTGAAACTACCAGCTGCTCTGCGGGAGAAAGATGAGGCGATCTGCTCCCGTAAAGATTTACAGCCTTGGAAACCCTATTCAGGGTCGCTGTGGGTCAAAACTGACTCGACGGCACTTAACAACAACAACAACCAATAGGTCAAAGGAATTTTTCTGGGAAAAGGACAAAGGAAGCTGGTGGAGAGATATGAAGTAGGAGACTGTGATGGTCAGTGCAGTGTTCACAGCCAATCTTAGGGGTCCTTCAATGGCAATCACAGCATGCCTTGTCTGCTCTGGAGCATCTTGATTCTCCACATGAGATTCTGAGGAGATGGGGACTCTAGGAGTTTGCCTGTTGGTATATTGTTGCAATGAGCACATCTCTTTGAGCTTCTAAAGTGAGAAAACCAGGTTGGATTTCCTTATGATAGTGTTTTACAGCATTACATTGTATGCAGTTGAAATAACTATTCCATACTCTGTGTTGGAAGGAGTACAGCCATAATGCTCCTTGGAAGCCAGGATGGCCAGACATTGTTTCTCATACTTCAGACATATTATCATGACGGATCAGTCTCTGGAGCAGAAGATCTTGTTTGGTAAGTGGAGGATCGGACAAAAAGAAGAAGGTTCCCCAATGAGATGGATTGGCACAGTGGCAGCAGCAATGGGCTCAAGCATAGCAACGGTTGTGAAATTGATGCAGGACCTGGCAGGGCTTTGTTCTGTCGTGCGTAGGGTCGCTGTGACTCAGTGTCGGCTCCCTGGTACCTGACAGCAGCAACAGTAATTCTGTGATTTTACGCAGGTTATGATCTCACTTGATAGAAGTTGTGAATCCAGTGGGTTCTTTACAGAAAAGTCAGATGCTGGTGTTATCTATGTAGTTGCTTTATATTATTTGGATGGTGACTGTCAGAGTGTGCATACGAGTGCAGTTTGATGAAATATCAAGAGCTTGTTTCGTTTTTGATATGAACATCTAAAGATAGTTACCATCCATCCATAATTTTGCCACCTCATTCCTAATAGTATCTTGAATTAGAAAAGCACTTTGCTGACATTTGGCAAAGTCTTTGTCCTTCCTGATCATTCTCCAGAGAATTGGTTTAATTATTAGGTGATTAATTAACAAATGCTTAATGAGCGTCTCCTACTGTTTTCATGATATTAGTGATGGGAAGCAGCCCCTAGTGCTGTGAGAAAGATGAGTAGGTAAGAAATAATAGCGCAAAGGTGAGAAACATGGCTGGAGATGTGAGCTGTGTGTCATGAGGACACAGGTGCTGAGGAAGAGACCATCTGGAGCAAATGACATTTGAGAGGAATTTGGATGAGTCTGCCTAGAGAGGAAAGAAGGTGAAGTGGAGGGCTTCAGGGACCAAGTATAGGGGTTTTGTTTGTCACACAGAATCAGTTGTATATACTTAACGTGAATCCTGGTGGTACAGGGAGTGTTGAGCTTCTAATGGAGAGGTTGACATTTTGAACCCACCAGCTGCTCCTTAAGAGAAAGATGAGGCAGTCTGCTTCAGTAAAGATTTACAACCTGGGAAGCCCTCTGGAGCAGTTCTTGTTTCTTTTTTTGTCCTGTGGGGTCACTGTGAGTGAGGCTTGATGGCTGTGGGGTTGGTTTGGTGGGTTCACGAACATTGGGCAGTCCTTGAACATATTGAAGTAGGGAAATGACACGTGATTACTGAAGTACAAGATGACTTGGAAATGTTCTCCTTGCTCATTTATTTATTTTTGGTGAGGGAGGCTCTAATTTTCTGTTCATATTGTTGTTCCTTCTCTAGTGTAAAGATTCTTCTGTTATAAAAGATCAAGAAAAAATATGATTGTTTAATAGTACCCTATAATCTCTATAGACGGCAGCTTATTTCTTCTTTACACCAAAAATAGTTTGAAACCTTGTTTTCTTCTTCCCCTTACTGAAAAGAAAATTTGTTTGTGGACTTCAGCTAATTCTAGGGTTATCTTTCTCATGTTTGTGGTTAGTACATTTTTGCTTCCTCTCTTGGCCATGTGCCTGTCTCTGCAATATATAAATTCTTTTTGAGTTGGAACCCACTCAATAGCACACAACAACAGGAAGCTCATACAAACATTTTGGAATCCTGTTGTGGTGCTGAAGGATAGGCACTGGATTTCTAATTTCAAGGTTGACAGTTCAAACCCACCAGCTGCTGTGAGAGAGAAACATGAAGTTTTCAACTCCATTTAAGATTTACAGGCTTGGAAACCCTGTACGGGAGTGAGTTAGAGCTGACTCGACAGCACATATAACATGAAGATACTATGCTGATTACTCCCTTGTCTTGTTAGTCCTGGTGTGGCGCTGTGGGTTAATACACCAGACTGCAAAGCCGTTTGAACTGCAAGGTTGGCAGTTCAAGCTCACCATCTGCTCCTCAGAAACCCTATACAGGGTCACTATGGGTTGGACCCGACTCAACAGCACGTAACAACAACAGCAACAAATAATTTACTCACTTTTCTTCCAGAATTCTTGACTACATGCTTTTTTTTTAATGTTTTATTGTGAATTGTGTGATAGTCTACGTGGGAGAACATCAGCTTTACATTCATTCCATCATCCATCATTTCATTGGCATGCTTATCATCCTGTCCATGCTTAACTACATGCTTTGATCATTTCTTTTTAGTCAGGATTGTGGATGAATTTTTATTTTCATCACACTTTTTCAAAGTTTCTACAATGAGCCTATATTAATTTGTAAATGAACTAAGTGTTTTTAATGTTCAAGAACAAAGTTAAGGATGACAGTTTTGTTTGTTGCTTCTTCAACAGAGTCACGTGAAGGGTTCTTTTTACATACATTTATAATCCTAGAATGATGTCTTGATTTTGTGCAAAATCTATGGCTAAAAAATAAGAAAGGTATATCCATGTGATTAGTTTGGACAGTAAGCAGCAAATTCTCATGTCAGTGTTTGATCAGTTTTGCTTTCCTGGTATTTGCTCTCAGATTTCTTCAGGCTTCCACTTGTATGTACATGAACTCTCCTTGTTATACATTTTTGACCAAAATGCACTTTTGGTTGGCAGTCTTTGATTGTCTGTGCAATCATGGTACTGCAAAGAAATCTGCTCTTTGTGGTGATGTAAGCACTGAGCTGCTAACTTCAGAGTTGGCATTTTAAACTCACCAGCTGCTCCTATGAAACCCTATACAAACTTTACAGTGAGTCACAAGCCACTCGACAGCACACAAAACAACTTGGTCTAATGGCGCACAAGAACCTCAGGTAGGATAGTTCTCTGTAACATATTTTGAACTGGTTAATATGATGCTGTTTTCTTTGTTTTCAGTTCTCCAGAATAATGGATTTGTGACTTAAAAAATTCCCCTTTGGTTTTTCAGATGTATGAAGTTTGAGTTAATCTGGTTGGCATTTGTATTTGAAGCATTGATTTTCAGAGCACAGTTACTAGTGAACTTTAAATAGTAGTCAGGTATAAGTCCTTTCTTGGATTCCTATGAGAAAATTCTATTCCAGAACATTCCATGTGGCGCTGTAAGATTAGCACTGGACTGTTGACCACATGGTCGGCAGTTCAAACCCACCAGCCTATCCTTGGAAACCCTATACAGGCTCGCTATGTGTCAGAACCTACTCAGTGGCACTTAACAAAGGGCAATTTCGAGTTACTGATATTTGGTATTCGTAAATGAACAATTAGTGTGTGGTTGCATTTCACTTGTTAGTATTACATCTCATTTGTTCACTATTCTGAAAGCTGGGAGTCTCTCAGAGCCTGGCACAACAATAATGGGTGTGCATATGGAGGTACTTTCAATTCAAGTACATTTGGAGAAGGGCATTTTATTAGTATACAATCAGTTGGTCTTGAATTGGTTGTGGTTTACAGTTGATGCCTTTTATTTTGCCTTTAAATGATAAATTAGTTCATTTCACTTTGTTATGATCAATGTACAATGTTACTGTGTCATGCATTTTTAACGTATGCTAATTAAACTGTAACAGATTGCTTAAAACTGATTGGCAGTGTGTTTTTCCTGAAACATTCCCTTACATATAGTCCAGACTTACTTTTGTGTTAAACTGCAGGAAAAAACTGCTAGCCTTGAAATTTGTGAACAGTGATGCAGTCAGTACATGTGTTGGACTGCGTGGATTATTTAAGTAATTTTCAAGGATCATTTTGTCTTACTGTTAACTGTAATTTCTGAACCAAGGTTTTGCATAAAATTCCTAACAGACTGAGCAGTTTGTTATGAATTGTTTGGCCACAGCCATAAGTTGTTGTGATGTATTTTATTTGGGGCTTATAATTTTTCTAATACTGAATATTTAAGTCATATATACTTTGCTCATCAATTATGAATTATCTATGACTCTATTTCTAAGTTGTTGTTGTTAAGTGCCGTTGAGTTGGTTCTGACCTATAGTGACCCTGTATACGGTTTCCAAGGAGCATCTGGTGAGTTTGAACCACTGATTTTGCAGTTCAAATGGCTTTGCAGTCTGGATCATAAACCCACAGCACCACGCCAGGACTCCGTATTTCTAGGTAGATGTATAATTTTTTCTTTGACAGTTCATTTTCCTCACTGAGTTCATTCTGTATTGGACAGTAGCCGTGGGTGAAAGAAATGGGCTGTGTGAAATAAGTTGAATGGCCACTGGTTTAATGGAAAACATATATATATTTTTAAAGTTTTTATTGTGAATTGAGTGAAAGTTTACAGGGTAGATCATCAGTTTCACGTTCAACAAATCATGTACTTTGTTTCATTAACAATTATTATAATCCCCTCAATGTACCATCATTTAACAATATCTCTATTCATTCTCACTTAAAAAAAAAATTTTTTTTTTAAATTTAAAACACTCAGGCATATATAATAATTTATACCAAAGGGCATATTCAGCAAGCCTGCCTCCTGGCTGCCAGCTCTTAGTCCCTCTCTTCCCATGAATCTAGAGTCCTCAGCTGCTCCCTCTCTCCATGTTCCCATCTCTGCCTCCATCTTTGGTGTTGCTGCTTCTCTGGATAAGGTCCCGTATTCTGCTTGTGCTCTTCTCCCTTGATGGTCCTAGGGTCCTCTGTTTATGGGCTGTAAGATTAACTACTCCCCTGTTTTTGTTACATAACTTCTACCTTTACAGTTGTGACAGTCACAATTAGTCATGATAACAATTACTCACTATTGAATCATAAGAATCTTATCCCCATCTCTTTTCATGAGCCCCATCTAGGTAAGATGAAAACTATTCAGTGGGGACTCTATCTTCCCCCACACACTCTTAAAACTAGATTCCTTCTTGAAACCTTGTAAGCCAGTCACTTCGTGCCTTTATCGCCTCCTCATTTTAGGTGCAAAGCACATTTTGTTTCTCAGAGATGGGAGTATTTATTGCAATAGTAATGGATTGCTTTACTTCTGAACATTCATTCAACTGATAAGTAAGAGAATTAAATCACTACTATTATTCTTCTAATATGAAAGCTTCTAATTGAAAATGCAAAGCACTTATGAGGCACTTTTACTCCATCAATTTAATGAAAAGTACATTATGAGCCCAAGGGGTGCTTGACCAAAGGACCCAAATGGGAAATCCACAGAGGAGGACATTAACCAGTAAAGAGCCACCACAAAACATTGAGTACACCTAGAATTCCAAGTCTCATGAATTAAAATTGTATCCTTTAGCTTATTAATTTGGCAAAAACAAATCCCCCTGGCATCCCCTGTGCTGCAAAGTCATAGCAACCTGGTGCATTTTTCAGCATTGCTGGCAGCTCTGGGTAAGCGTGTATACTTTTTTTTGAAAAGCAATTTGGTGAGATTATCAAAATCTACCAAAATGCTTGTACCCTTTCAATGCCTTCTCTGTGTAATATTGACTATCCATACAAGATTGAAATTTTGGATGACAGTATTCAATCAAGCATTATTGAAATTCAGAAACCCCCAAAATCGATTCAGAACACCAACAACAGGAAAATGTTTAACTAAGGAAGCCATTTTGGTTAGCAGTTAACTGGTTATTATATCATACAGACACTAAAAGAATGTGAAGACTATGTAGCAAAGTGAAAAAGATGATACTAGGTTATTATTGTTAAGTGCAGTCCAGTCAGTTCCGACCCATAGTGACCTTGAACAGGGTTTCCCAGTCTATATATCTTTACCGGAGCAGAAAGCTTCTTCATTCTCCTGCGGAACAGCTGGTAGTTTCAAACTGCTGACCTTGAGGTTTGCAGCCACTGCGCTTCCAGAGCTCTCTGATACTAGCTAGGTTAAGTGAAAAAAACAAAAACAAAAAAACCCCCAAAAAACAAAAACAAGTAATCAACTAGGATTGTTGTTGTTGTTAGATATTGGTTGAGTTGGTTCAGATGCTGTAAAATTTTATGGTGGTGGAAAGCATCATCGTTCTACTTTGGAGAAGCTGGTGGGTTCGATTCACCAACTTTGTGGTTAGCAGTCCAGTGCTTATCCTACAGTGCTTGAATTGCTGTTATGTTAAGTGCTGTTGAGTCAGTTTTGACTCATAGTGACCCTGTTTAGGGTTTTCAAAGAGTGGCTAGTGAGTTGGAACTGTCAACCTTGTGGTCCAGGGCCTATCCTACAGTGCTATACCACAGTATAAAACGTGTTATGACTAAGGTAATAATACCTTAATGTTATTTCTTGAGGAGTGGAGAGTTTGTAGGTATATTTTCTTTTTTCTTTTGTTTGTAATTAAAATCTTCATCAAAGTGCAGAGATATATTAAAGAATTAGATAAGGTTATGGCAGGATGAAAATGAGATAGTGCCATTAAAGAGTAGAGACTTTGTTTTTAATCCTAGGAGATGCATCTGCTTCTTTTGATGTGCTTTTTGGTGTGCTGTCTGGTTCTGCCCAAAATTCATTTGCAGCGTAAAGGGATACAGTTTTTCTAGATGCCTTGGAATGAATGAGAAGTAATTTGTAATTAAAGTACTTTGCTAATGCCATATTGCCAAACTCAAGTTTAATCTCTTGAGTGTGACTATATTTGGGGAGGTATTTATTACAACCTTACTTGCATTAAGAGAATACAGGTTATAGAACCAGAGAGAAATAGATTGTTTTCTTCTGTAAGCATTTTAGAATGAAATTTTGAATCATTAAATACTTTTACCCCTCAATTCTAAGTTTTGGGAATAATTTCCATTTATGTTTTTTCAAAGATCCTGTCCTGTGTGCCATGGATAATTGTCAGTTGATATCAACATACATAGAATAAATTTACAGTTAATATAGTAATGACTTGTACTTTTAGAAAATGCCTACTGATGTCTACATTTTTCTGTAACACACACCATTCAAAGATACTCACTCCTAGGTAGCTAGAACCGTACCTTTTTGGATAAAGGTTGAAATTTGCATAAGTACTTTTCATGCACTGCAAGTGAATCTTAAAAAGCCAATATAGCCTGTGACTAGTATATTTTCTGGGTACACAGTTTGAAGAATACTTTTCTGTGGATTTGCAAAAAAACAAAACAAAACAAAAAAAAACCACCAAACCATTCCACCTATAGCACTCTCGACTGAGTTCAATAATTCATTGCAGTGGGCAGGCAGAACTCAGATACCATGCTCACAGTTTTGGAGTTTATTAGAGAAATTTAACAGGTTACATTGCAGGATCTGACAATGCTCAGAACACAATTCTTTGTTTAAAATAGTCTCCCCTCAGCTGTGTCCACAGTTAGGCCTCTTTTTGCCTAGAAAACGTTACAAAGCTCTTTAAGAGTTGCTTATAAAAACTCCAGGGCACACGACTCCACCGATAAACGTTCATAGGACACACCACTCCGCCATAAGCCTCATCCTGACAGCATTCAGCTCTAGCTCTGTGAGTCAGCAAACCTGGCTCCCCCAATTAAGTGCTTGGAGGCACCCCGCTCTGCAAATATGCCTCCTGCCCCAAGTCACTCAGCTTTCCTTGCTCTGTAGCCTGGGAAGCCCAGGGCTCTGCCTCGGGGTCTGGTTCTTGGTTCTGCTGCTGTTGCTCCTCTGCCCCTCCTCCACTGCCACAGCTCTCTGTCTCTGGGTCAAGCAGGTTCAGTGCACAGGGATCTCAACTGCTTTGCTTCTGTCAAGGGGGCCCAACTCATAGCGACCCTCTATAGGTTTTCCAAGGAGATGCTGGTGGATTTGAACCAATGACCTGACGGTTCAAACCAACCTTGTGGTCCAGTGCCTTATCTTGCAGCACTACACCAGGACTGCTATAAAGGTTGGTGGTGGAGGTGTACGTGGAGTCGGTTCCGACTCATAGTGACCCTGAGTAGGGTTTCCAAGGCTGTAAAACTTTATATGAGCGGAAAACCTCATCTTTATCCTGTGGAACAGCTGATACTTTGGAACTGCTGACCTTGAGGTTAGCAGCCCGACTCGTAACCACTATGCTACAGCCTTTGAAATCCCATGGGCAGTTCTGCTGTGTCCTATAAGAATACTGTGAGTTGGGACCCACTTGATGACAATGGGTAAAGAGCCTCACCAGTGAATGAAATTTGCTGTTTTGGGAAGATGAAAAGAAGTGGAGGAGGAGATAAGTTAACGCTTTAGTTATATTTTTTACTGAGTTTCTTCAGCTCTTCCATTTTTATTGTGAGATCTTTGGTTCTTTACTTACTGTTGTCTCTTTGCATGATGGTGGTGGTGGTTATGTGCCATGGTGTTGGAACCGACTCATAGCGACCCTGTACAGGGTTTCCAAGGCTGTAAATCTTTACGGAAGCAGAAAGCCTCATCTTTCTCCCGCAGAACCACTAGTAGTTTCGAACTGCTGACCTTAAGGTTCACAGCCCGATTCGTAACCACTACACTACCAGAGCTCCTTCTTTGCATGATAAGTGGGGGGTGGGGGTGGGGAAGAAACTGGGTACATTTATTCAACAAATGTGTATTGAGTCCTACTGCTGCTGTTTCTCTGTGATTCATAACGACTTCTGATTCATAACGACTCTGTATAGGGTTTCTGAGGCTGTGAATCTGTACTGAAGCCAAAAACCTTATCTTCCTCTTGCGGAGTAACAGGTGAATTCGAACTGGTGACATTGTGTTAGCAGCCCATTGTATAACATGGTACAGGAATTTCAGTGTGGTGGTACTGTAGGCTCAGCACTTGGATTGCTAACCACAAAGTCAAACACATCAGCCGCTTCTCGAAAATCCTATACAGGATTGTTTGAGTTGGGACAAACTCAATGCTACTTAACAACATCAGGTACCAGGCATTTTGTGAGATGCTATAGGAATTCTAGTAGCGTAGTGGTTACGAGTCGGGTTGCCAACCTCAAGGTCAGCAGTTCGAAACTACCAGTGGTTCTGTGGGAGAAAGATGAGGTGTTCTGCACCCGTAAAGATTTACAGCCTCGGAAACCCTGTACAGGGTCACTATGAGTCGGAACCGACTCCATGGTACTTAACAACAACAACAACAGAGGTGTGTAGAAGTCCTGGTGTGGTACTGTAGGATAAGCGCTGGATGCAGGGTCAGTTTGAATCACAAGGTTGACAGTTCAAACCCGCCAGGTGCTCTTCGGGAACTCTATACAGGGTTGCTGTGAGTTGAAACCAACTCGATGGCACTCAACAATACCAGGTACCAGGCATTTTGTGAGGTGCTAGTGATGTGTACTTGTTTATCCTAAAGATATTTTAGAAATAAAATTAATCTCTGCTTTTGGAATGTTATAGATTACATATTATAATAGTTAATTGTTAAAAATTAGGAATACACTGCTCCTGTAAATATAACTGTTGATAGAAACAATATTTCAGTGTGAGGTCTTTGTTTTTTTGTGTGTGTGCTTATTTCAGAAAATCAGCAGTTCACTCATCTTGCCTTGTGTAGGTGACTTTTGGTACCAGTTTTAAAGAGTATCCTGGTGGGCATCGTCCTGTTTAGGGGACATCTGCTGCTCCCCAAATCAGCCATTTGGAAACCCAATGACTTAAAGTTCTCCTGTGACATACGTGGGGTCTCAATGTGACACAGGTGGGATCTCCGTGCCTAGGAGTTGCCTCAACAGCAGCTGGTTCATTTAGGAAGGGAGAAAGAAAATGGTTTAAATATTGGAGATTCTCTGGCACGTTAGGAAAGTTCAGAGGGATTTTAGGAGCTCTGGTAGCGTAGTGGTTACGAATCGGGCTGTGAACCTTAAGGTCAGCGGTTCGAAACTACCAGCTGCTCCGCGGGAGAAAGATCAGGCTTTCTACTCCCGTAAAGATTTACACCCTCGGAAACCCTGTACAGGGTCGCTATGGGTCGGAACTGACTCGATGGCACTTAACAACAACAACAACAACCTTCTTTAAGAACTGAATGGTTTGGTGTTATCCATGGATATAGAGCTCTTGTGTTGGGATAGTCTCATTCTTATGTGCGCTGAGCCGTATTTCCTCTAACATTTCCTATTTTGTATTGTTTCTTTCCTTTGTTCCCTGAGAAAAAGACATGAAAACCCTCGAAGATTTGAACCAACTCTGAATTATACATCAATGTCTATACTTACAATTTACCACAGTTTTGTGACAAAGATTGATATGTCATCTAATGAGAATGTGCCCCATTTGTGGCATAAAGGATTGTTGTTGTTGTTGTTATTGTTGTTGTTGTTAAGTGCCATCGAGTCATTACTGACTCATAGTGACCTTATGCACAGCAGAACGAAACACTGCCTGATCCGGGGCCAACTTCACTACTGTTGCCATGCTTGAGTCCATCTATACTGCCACTTGGCCAATCCATCTCACTGGGAGTCTTCCTTTTTTTCTCTGACCCTCCACCTTACCAAACATGATAATCCTTTTCTAGCAACTGGTCCTTCCTGACAAAATGCCCCAAGTATGAGAGATGAAGTTTGGTCATCTTGGCCTCCAAGTGCTCCATTCTGGCTGCACATCTTCCAAAAACGGATCTGTTGGTTCTTTTGGCAACCCTTGGCACTTTCAACATTCTCCTCCAACACCATAACTCAAAAAGCATCAATTCTTCTACAGTCTTCCTTATTCACTGTCTAGCTTTCTCATGCATATGAGGTTATCGAAAATACTATGGCTTGAGTTAGGTGTACCTTAATCCTCAAGCTGACATCCTTGCTCTTCAAAACTCTAAAAAGGTCTTGTGCAGCATATTTGTCTAACCCAATACATCCTTTGATTTCTTAACTGCTGCTTCCATGAGTGTTGATGGTTGATCTAAGAAGAATGAAGTCCTTGACAACTTCAATCTTTTCTCCATTGATAAGAATGCTGTTTATTGGCTTAAAGGGGTATTCAGTGATAATTCAAAATTCCAGCGTAGCAATAAGCACTGTGAACCATGTACACCATTTTTTTTAAATCTACAAATTATGGACTTAACCTGTAAGGTCCCTTCAAACTTGAAAGTGCTGTGATTGTACAGTTTATGGTAATCATTTGTTGTTACACGCCGTGGAGTCGGTTCCAACTCATAGCGACCCTGAACAGGGTTTCCAAAGCTGTAAATCTTTATGGGAGCAGAAAGCCTCATCTTTCTCCCACAGAACAGCTGACCTTGTGGTTCACAGTCCCATTGGTAACACTAAGCTACCAGAGCTCTTTATGATGATCATAGGTCTTGTTTTTGTTTTGTTTGTTTGTTTGTTTTTGCTTTGTTTTTATAATGAGAACAGCCCTATGTTGCCATCTGAGGATTGGCTTTAGGTGCTTTCTTTCCTAGTGCAGCGTAGATCACTTGGAGGTTACTGTAAAACAATTAGGACTTTATCATTGTTACCTTTGGAAGACCTGGTTTTATGAGTTAACATTTTCTGTTGATATTTGAAGTTTTAGAATTTATTTTTAAATGCCATACTCCTCTAGAAGGAGCCCTGGTTGTTGTTGTTGTTGTTGTTGTTTGTTGTTGTTAAGTGCCATCGAGTCAAGTCTGACCCATAGTGCCCTTGTATAGGGTTTCCAAGGAGCAGCTGGTGAACTTGAACCGTTGACCTTGCAGTTCAAAGGACTTTGCAGTCTGGCACATTAACCCAGAGTGCCACACCAGTACTCCAGAAGGAACCCTGGTAGCCTAGTGGATTAGGAGCTGAGCTGCTAACTGCAAGGTTAGCAGTTCGATTCTACCAGTCGCTCTGTGGGAGAAAGATGAGGTTTTTTTTGCCCCCTTCAAGATTTACTGGCCTTGGAAAGCTTATACAGGGTAGCTGTGAATCTGAACCGACTTGGTGGCACACTAGCACCATACTCCTCTACAGCAGTGCTTCCTACAATCCCACATGCTTACAAGTCACCTGGGATCTTGCTATAATGAGGGTTCTGAGAACAGTGCCTGAGGAGAGGAGTCCTCACTTAAGCTTTGAGCTACTAATCCAAAAGTGGCAGTTCAAATCCACCTAGAAGTACTTTGGAAGAAAGTCTTGGCCATCTGCTTCTGCAGAGTCATAGCCTTTGAGAACTGTGTGGAACACACAGGGTCACCATGAGTCTAAGTCAACTTGACAGCAAGTTTGGGGAGAAGGGTAGAGAGTGCATTTCACATAAGTTCCCAGGAGATGCTGATGTTGATGGTCCGTGACCCCCCAGGAGTAGCTAGGCTTTGAGGAAGTACTTAAATTACATCTTTACAAAGTGATTTAATTTGTGGGTGGTAGGGAGACACTGTATCACTCCAGGTTGTTAGTGTTATTTCAGTGCGGCTGTGAAGTTAGATTGTCTTTACTCTGTGCTTTCCAGATTGCTAAAACATCAAGGAAAAATGTATTTCTCACCCTATCTTGAGCTTGCACTATAGAAATAGTAATTTTTGTGTGTGTGTGTGGGGGAGAAGTTTTGCTTATTTAAGTAAACTTGACTTTTTTAATAGTGATAGTTTCTACAGTTGAAGATGCCTACATGCTTAATGGAGTTCTCATGTGGTGCTGTTAGGATAAGCACTGGACCGGAAGTGTAGTTTGAACTGTAGAGTCAGCAGTTCAAACCATCAATCAGCTGCTCCTTGGAAACCATATACTTGATCGCTATGCGTAGGAACCGAATCAGTAGCACCTCACAACAACAATGACACTGTGCTTTAATAAGTAGCTACAAAACACAGTATGTTTCCATATGGCTTCTGGTAAGGTACAACTCAGAGCAGATAATGGGAACAGGCAGACAGGCTTTGCCTTCTTTTGAATTAGGCGTTTAATTAGTGAAATTTTGAACATCACTGTGTAAGTACCATGTTTTTGTGCCAAGTGATTTGGGAAAAAGTGAATGTAGTTGCATAAGAAGATAATCATGATAATTTTCTTTAGGAAGTTGGCTCCAGAATATATCTTTCAAAGATAAATAACTTTAAGTAGACATTATAAATAAAGGGAACAATGGATCAATGTAAAAAGTAGGTCAGATAATCCACGTAAGTCTATTTTTCAATGTTTATTTTCATAGTTGCCTGTGCTTCTTGCTATATTTTACTATTTATTAGTTATTGCTCGCATTTATGTTGTTGTTGTTAAGTGCTGTTTAAAACAATTCTGACTCATAGTGATCCAGTATAGAGTTCGTGAGGAGCACCTGGTGGGCTTGAACTCCTGACCTTTGGTTTGTAGTCCAGTGCTGATCCTACAGCGCCACACCAAGAGTCCATTTATGACACATTATTATTACTATTTTTTAATGTATTGGTCTGGTAATATAGTGGTTACGAATCGGGCTGTGAACCTCAGGGTCAGCAGTTTGAAACTACAAGCTGTTCCATGGGACAAAGATGAGGCTTTCTGCTCCCGTAAAGATTTACAGCCTTGGAAACCCTGTACAGGATATCTATGAGTCAGAACCAACTCCACGGCACACAACAACAACATATTGGTCATGTGACTTAACAATGGCTGGCCTTAAATGAATTTATTTCTGTTTTTTATAGTATTGAAAAATTTTAAGGCTGTAAATATTGAAGCACAGTTTACAAAGAATTATCAAAAAATGTTTGGGGAAAAACTTCCTTATCCTCTCTTTCAATTTTCCACTTTTTGAAGCCCCCTCATATTGTCCTTGGTATGTTGTTTGTAGGCCTATTTCTCAGTCTCAAATTAAGCATTTTAAAGTTCTGCTCAGATAATCACAATTGTTTTCCATTTTTGTGTTTAGTATAATTGAATCTCTCAGGGCACAATTAGATTTTTGTGAACTTTAGTGTCCTTTGTCATCGTATCTCACCTGCTTATAATGTGTTAGAGCCAGTTTGAATCATTATTGGCTCAAGCTGTAAGTGTCATCTATGCTTAGCATAACAACAAACCCGTTCATAGATGTGAATGCCTGCCATTTAATGCAGTGTGGACATTCCTAGCACCTCCATTCTCTGAGCATTGATGGATGCAGGACTGCCCAGTCTTTGCCTGCCAAGTGCTAGCACAACCAAGTCAATAATAAACCTGGGAAAGATTAAGCTACCTCGGGATGGTGGGCTTCAATTCTAATTCTATGCAAGGTCTGGAGTGTATAATATCCCCTCAGCTTATTAATTTTATTCAACACAGCTTATTCATTTTATTCAACAGAAATCTGAGTGGTTTTTTTTTTGCCTGAGGTATTGGTATTAATATGAGTTGAGATTGGGTTTTAATATTTATTTATGTGATAGAACTGACCAGGGAATTTTGGAGTAGTTAGTAAAGGTAGAAACCCTTAGAGGCTAGAACACTTGCATGTTGCCAGTTGATTGGGGATGGATATGGGCTGTCTGTTTGTTGTAGTGTGGTGACTTGTGTGCAGTTGTGATGCTCGAAGCTATGCCATGAGTATTTCAAATACCAACCAGCAAGGTCATCTATGTAGAACAGGCCTCGGTAGAGCTTCCAGATTAAGAAGAAAGGATTGGAGATCTATTTAAGAAAAGTAGTCAGTGAAAAACCTACTGGATCATTTTCTGACTTGCTAGCTTTGGGCACAACCACAAGAGGGGACAGTAGCTGGAGAAGGATATCAAGTTTGGTGGAGATGGATTGGCACAGTAGCTTCAACAATAGACTGGGCATGTTGGTGACCTTGAGGCTGAGGGAGGGCTGGACAACAATTCCTTCTCTTGGATGCAAGGTTGCCATCAGTCAGAGCCTACTCCCAGCTGCTAATAGCTACCACCCCCGCCACTCTCCAGGCTGAAGAAGTGTCTTGGTGATCCATTTGTGAAAGCATCCATGACTTCTTACTGTCATACTGATCTGAAATCATTTCCAGGTGTGTCCAACCTTCATTGATTTACTCTGGTCAGTTGTTTGGAAACAGTGTCTTTAGAATTTGATATTTTTCTGTGATGCTTCATAAACCAGGGCCTGAGCTCACCCTCTTGAAAAACTCCTTTGTTTCTACCTAGCAGGACAGGATGTCCATTTCTGTCAGATCGGTTCTTTTAAGTATACCAGCCTGGACATGTGTGTTTCTTTGCCTAAGTAATTCTTGCTTTGTAAGCTTCTCTGCAGAATAGAGAAGAGTCCGTGTAAATGGTTTCTGAGCTGGCATTAAAACCAGACACTGAAGAATAGCCAGCAAGTGTTTTTGAGGTATGATGGTGGTGATGGTTGTGTACCATTCAGTCGGTTCCAACTCATAGCAACCCTATATAGTTGTCCTGAGGCTGTAAATCTTTGTGGGAGCAGAAAGCCTTATCTTTCTTCCATGGAATGACTGGTAGATTCGAACTGATGACCTTGCAGTTAACAGCCCAATGCTGTTCCCAGTGTGGCTAGAACTGACTGATGTTATTTTTCGTTCTCATTTCTATGCATTTTTTGTTGAGAAAAAAAAGAAAAGAAAAATTGTTTTGTAGTAACAACAGGATGGCAGAAATATTCCACTAATTGCCTCTGTAACAATCTTGGTCACAGAGATACTAGCAGCAGCGAACATTAGCTGAGCATTCACAAATGCCAGGGACTGTGTTATGCACATGACCCCATTATTCTGACAGCAGTCCACCTGGATGATTTGACTATTATTGTTATCTTTAGAAAGTCAAACTTAAGAGGCTTAGAGAATTGAGGTTAAACAGTTAGTACATGGCAGAGCCAAGCTCAGAGCTCCACGGTGCTTACCCATTGTGTTTTAGCTGCTACTTTATATGACTTCAACATCAACAGTTTCTTTGTTCACATTTGCTTTTAGAGGCCAAGACATTTTAATCCTTTAAAAAAATTTATTTTTATTTTTATTATTTTTTTTTTATCATTAGGAATTTACTTTTTGTGTCATTTCCTGATGAAAATCATGACTTTCTTGCATATTTTAGAATTTAATCTTAGGCTTTCCTTCTCTCTCTCTCTTTTTTCATTTCCCAGAAGAACATTCCAGTTCTACTCCAGAACAAACTCATAGATTTTTAGAGTTCCCAGAGGACTATCTTCAAGCTCCCCACATCCAATGACATTAGACCTTAGAGATCTTACAGTTCTAGGGTGACAAACCAGGGCTTTTCCTTCCGGTTCAACCCTTGGTGAGAATTTGCTTTTCCACCCAAGATATACCGTATTATCCACATTGAATGCAACACACAAGGAATGTGTACATGCATACAGTGCACACACCATGCAGAGGAAGCTAATGTGTGAGGCGGTTGTGCAGTTTGCAAAACACCACATAATGTGCATGGTATTGGTGTAAAAAATACGGTACTGAATTGTAATTTTCATTTTAATAGGGTCTTCGATTAGGTATATCTAGAGTGGGTGTGCAAATTCTTAATAGGGAGTTGAACCGGAATGAACTGTTCTAAGTCCTGGGACAAACCCATGGTTCTCATGCTGCTGCCCAGCCTCCCAATTTTATGATGGACTCCGAGGACTGTTGTATTTTTTCTGCCTGGACTATCTTTGTAGCCTCTTTCATTCCAGCTAGTTACCACCTGGAGACTGGAACTGAAACTGGAGGTGAACTGTATTTGCCATGTCTAATTTAGTCTCAAAGAAAAAATTCTAGATTGTCTACCTGTGGTCGTAGGGAGTCATTTGACCAACATTTCCTACTTAGTAAATAGCAGTCAAGTGCAGTGTTTTTTACTCAGTCCTCTTAGAAAGCAACTCTTGTCACATGATTTCCATGCTGAGACACTCACTGGCTCCTTTAAACTACACACCATCTCTCCAGACACTCAGGCACTTTCGAATGAGAAGTTTGGGTGCAAGTCACTAAATCCAGACCACCTGTTATATGGAAGACATTTAGTAGGAGATGCTGAAATGAGCCAGGTTTAAAAACTCTTCCTTTAAGAAGATTACAATCTAGTTAAGGGTGGGAAGTTTTTCCTATTATGAGTACAGAAGTACTTCCAAATACCAGGCAAAAAAGGATATTTGTGATCTGAGGACAAAAAGTGCTTTTGAGGTTCAAGACCTGAGTGCTGATCATTGGTTGTCATAACTAGAAGAGAGTTTAGACAGGAGATGGCACTTGAAGTAGATCTTAGCAGGAGACACGAGGAGGTACATTGGCTGGAACAGCATGGAGAGTCTCAGAGATGAAAGAACGGCTTCTTGGGCTTACAGGAAACACCTGGTTGATTAGCGTAAATGAATTAAAAGACTGGAAAATGAATGACATCTCTTGAACATTGGTCTGTCAGCTGATACTTAATGTAGGAAGTAGTTGGGAGCCATTGAAAGTTTTTGAGCAGGATAATAGAGTGATTGGAGCTATATTTTAACAAAATAATGCTGGCTTTGGTGGGAAGGGTGGGTTAGAGAGAGCTCTGCCTCATTCTGAGTTAATGTCACTTGGGAAAAGAGCATTAGAAACTCAGCATCTGGGTGTTTCGGTAAAGAGGTACTTAAGGCTCACAACCAATTTCAGACAGAATAGGATGTCAATCTAGGACATGGATGTGTTACAGCTAAACTTGTGCTCTTTGAAAGTCAATGGTAGCAATTGTGACTACGAAAGAGAGCATCTACCAGGTTAATTAGAAGACACATTATGGGAAATGAGTCTCGTAAGTATGGAGTGGTTATGATTATGTGTCTGAATTTGGTAAAGAGCACAAAGAACAAATGTATACTGAAGATTTATGCCTGATGCAATTCTTAAAGGTTATCAGTAATCAGCCTGTCAGGCTAATGACTGAGGGGATGCATTAAAGAAGAAAAGACCTTAGAGTTATTTGGAGCATTTCAGTGACTCTCCCCCGACTTCCACCCTCCTTGGTATATAAAGTGCTAAAAGTATTCTGTTTTTAATAGGAGAGAACTGTGAAAAATAGGGGCCCACTGATTTATACAATTCTCTCAGATTTGTAATAATTTAATGGACAAGAAATCAATCTTAATTCATAGTCATTGCTATTTTTCCATGATAGTTTGCTTTACTTGTTTGATTATTGTTGTTGTTAGGTGCTATCGAGTTGGTACCAACTCATAGCGACCTTATGCACAGCAGAACGAAAGAAACACTGCCCGATTCTGGGCCAGCCTCACTACTGTTGCCACGCTTGAGTCCATCGATGCTGCCACTTGGCCAATTCATCTCATTGGGGGTCTTCCTCTTTTTCTGTGACCCTCCACCTTACCAAACATGATATCCTTCTTCAGTGACTGGGACCTCCTGACAATATGTTCGAAGTATGAGAGACGAAGTTTGGCCATGTTGGCCTCTAAGGAGCACTCTGGCTGCACTTCTTCCAAAAAGGATCTATCAGTTCTTTTGGCAGCCCATGGCACTTTCAATATTCTCCAACACCCATAACTCAAAAGCATCAATTCGTCTACGGTCTTACTTATTCATTGTCCGGCTTTTGCATGCATATGAAGTTACTGAAAATGCCATGGCTTGGGTCAGGTGCACCTTAGTCCTCAAGTTGACATCTTTGTTCTTCAACACTTTAAGAAGGTCTTGTGCAGCACATTTGCCTAATGCAATATGTTCTTTGATTTCTTGACTGCTGCTTCCAAGAGTGTTGATCCAAGAAGAATGAAGTTCTTGACAACTTCAGTATTTTCTCTGTTGATAAGAATGTTGTTTATTGGTTCAGTGGTGAGGATTTTTGTTTTCCTGACATTGAGATGCAACCCATACTGAAGGCTTTGGATTTTCTTTGATCTTCATCAGTAAATATTTTAAGTCTTCTTTACTTTCAGCAAGCAAAGTTGTATCATCTGCATATCGCAGGTTGTTAATGAATCTTCCTCCAATCCTGATGCCACGTTTTTCTTCATATAACCCAGCTTCTTGGATTATTTGCGCTGCATACAGGTTGAATAAGTATGGTGAAGGAATACAGCCCTGCCGCACACCTTTCTTAATTTTAAACCATTCATTGTTCCCGTGTTCACTTGTTTGATTAAGAAGCCCTGTTTGATTACTTTTCCCAAGTTATTCTTTCCCTGTCCAGATACTCTGATAACACAGTGTCGAGCAGGCAAGGTTGCGTTATCTGTGTTACTGATGAAGACCTAAGACTACAGCTTTCAGTGTGGATTACACCTTAACATAAAGAAAGCAAAAATCCTCACAGCTGAGTCAATAAACAACCACATGATAAAGAGAAAATATTGATGTTATCAAGGATTTCATTTTACTCAGATACATTGTCAACACCCATGGCAGCAGCAGTCACGACATCAAATGTATTGTATCGGGCAAATCTGCTGCAAAAGACCTCTCTAAAGTGTTAAAAAAGGAAAGATGTCACCTTGAGGACTAAGGTGTGCCTGACCCAAGTCATGGTATTTCATTCGCCTCTTATGTGTATGAAGGCTGGACAGTGAACATGGAAGACCCAAGAAGAATTGATGCATTTGATTTGGCTAAGAATATTGTATATACCATTGACTGCTCCAAGAAGGAACCAATCTGTCTTGGAAGAAGTACAGCTAAAATACTCCTTGGAAGCAAGGATGTTGAGACTTTGTCTTATGTACTTTGTACAAATTATGAAGAGGGATTAACTCCTGGAAAAAGACATTCTGCTTGGTAAAGTAGAGGGTCAGTGAAAAAGTCAAAGCCCCTCAAAATGATGGATTGGTACAGGGGATACAACAATGGGCTCAAACATAGGAAAGATTATAAGGATGGTGCACGACTGGGCAGTGTTTTGTTCTGGTGTGCATAGGGTCACTATGAGTAGGAACCAACTCAATGGCACCCAACAAAAACATACATACTCACTCTGTCTCTTTTTCCTTCACTCATCCTGCTATTCTGTAGTGATCTTGTAGTTCACCCAACATGTTTATTCTAAATGTGTTGTGTATTGTTATTAGACTATGGATTCCTGTTTAACTTGATATCTCCATTGTTCATATCCAACAGATGCCAAATAAATGGATGAGTTAATAATACATATCTGCAGTGAAGTTGGGTAGACTTTTGGAGAGAAAAATGAATACTGTTATATTCATATGGGGGGGCTCAAAAAGTTAATGGAAAAATGGAAATGCGATGAAAATTTTACATGAACTTTTTGAAGCCTTCTTGTACATGGAAATAATCATCCCATGAGGGACATAGATACTGTGGCTCCCCACCCCCACCCTCCACTTTGTAGATGAACATAGAGAAATGAAGTCTCTCTATCTAGCCCAAGCCTACAGAAAATGGTAGAATAATAAGGAAAGGGGGCCAATGACCAGTTCATTTGCATCTCATTAATGCTTGCAAAAAGCCTTCAGATTAAACTATTCCAGTGGACTCATAGAGCATCCAGGGTTACATGAAGCATTTGAGGGCACACACTAAAGGTCAATTATGTGCTGGATTTCAAGGGGTTTGCATTGAAATGGCAACAGAATATAGAACTGCAGAGCCCAGAATAATTATATTATGGTAGAGGTTGAGGGCTAATGGGAAATTAGTTGATGAAATTTAAAAAGGAGGAGCCCAGTTCTTGTCTAACAGTTGCAAGAGAATGGAGGTTCTAAACTTGAGGATGGTGGGGAGAGTGAGCACAGGATTAACTGGATTCCTTGGTGATGCCAAAGCTAGTGTTTAGTTTTCAAAGGACATCGTGAAGCCACTGAAGGCTGCATTTTAAGTGAGAACTTGATTATAGATGTGGGCAAATAAGTAGCAGTTGCTTTGGTCCCACCATTGGCCTGAGAGTTGTGGTTTTTATAGTGGTTGGGCCAGTCAGGCTGGTGAGCACAGCTGTTGTCTTAGAAACCTATTGCTCCTGGTAGCACAAAGACCACAGTGGTGGCTTTAAAGAACAAATGTCTATCTTACAGTTCTGTAGGCGTAAAGGCCAAACCAGGGTCTTGGTTGTGTAGATTCCTTCCTTGTTGGAAGCCCTGGGTGTTCTGTGGTTCCGTGGTGGCTGTCTCTTCAGACCCCTTCTCCTCTTTTATGTTTCTGCATCCATTTGCTATTTTTATAACTTAGAAGTGGTTGGGTTTAGAACCCACTCTACCCTGGTAGCTTAGGTATATTATAGTTGGGTTGCTAACTGAAAGGTCAATAGTTCAAGTCTACCAGCTGCTCCAAAGGAGAACGATGAGACTTTCTGCCTCTGTAATAATTTAAGTCTCAAAACTCTATACAGGGTCACTATGAGCTGGCACCAAATGAATGACATATCACCACCACCACCTACTCAGACGTGACCTATTGGCATAACTAGAAAGCCCTATTTCCAAACAGGATCCTATTTACAGGTTAACTAACCCACCAGTTTCTGTAGAGTTGAATTGATTCATGGTGAAACCGCTGTGTGTCAGAGTTGAACTATGCTCCCCAGAAAAAAGCATGGCTGATTTCTTCAGAAGTAGATGGTCAGGTTTTTCTTCAAATTTGCCTCTGAATGGAGTTATACTTCTGGCTTTTCATTGGTTGTTAGTGGTTTCATAGCAACCATATGGGTTTCTGAGCCTGTAAATCTTTACAGGAGCAGAAAGCCTCATCCTTCTCCCTCTGTGCAATTGGTCGATTTGAACTACTGACCTTGTAGTTAGCACCCCAGCTTGTAATTCACGAATCATTTGCAGTACGGAGGGATTCCATTTACTGGTCTGGGGGCAGGGTATCAGCACTTCTTTTGGTGGTGGTGGTGGTAGTGGTTGTGAGCTGTGACTCATCATGACCCTGTATAGGGTTTCTGAGGGTGTATGTTTTTATGGGAGCAGAAAACTTCATTTTTCTCTGTAGATTCGAACTGCTGACTTTGTGATTAGCAGCTCAACTCATAACTCATAACTCATAACACTACCTGGGCTCCTTCTTTTGGAGGGACACCATTCATTCCATAAAAACTGTCATATGCAGTATGATTTGAAATTGACCTGTTTGAACTTACAGACGTGCTAAGTTTTATCTGTGCCTGGCCTTATGGGTTAACGCACTGGACTGTAAGGTTGGGTTGAACTGCAAGGTTAGGTTAAACTGCAAGGTCAGTGGTTCAGGCTCACCAGCCTATCCTTGGAAACTTATAGAGGGTTGCTATGAGTCAGAATCGACTTGACGGCACTTAACAACAACAACAAAACACTCTGTAGTCAGCTACAAAGAATGACTTGTAGCCGTAGGCAGGTGAGCTTAGTTATTTGGACCGTTTGTTGACAGCGACACCAAGTTGAGGTTGAGATAAGGTTAGCTGTTGGAATTTATTCACTTTTGGCAGGAGGTAGAAAGTCAAGGAAATTTATTTATGTAAATCCTCGATAGGGTGGTAATGAACTTGAGTATTTCTCTGGTGTATTGAGCTGTAAATTATATGCACTAAGGTTAACAGTGAACAGAGTTCAGTGTTGGGAACTGGGTCTTTACCTATTTCACATAAGGGAATAGCACCCCATGAGAGCTCTGTTACTGTGCTGGGTGGAGCCACACCCAGATTCTGCCCAACAGGTGGTGACATGTGTTCAGGCTTCAGCTAGGGCTGGAAGCCAGGGACCCAACCGGGCACCACCACCCAGTGTTTAGAGAATAAAAGTGGACCAGGGCCAAGTCAGCTCTTCTTTGTCTTTTCACACTTTGCGACACACTAGCACACTAGCAGTGTTGATAACAGTTCTAGAGCTCTACAGAAAACTCCCACCTCGGAAGATCCTGTGGGTACTGCGGAGTCCTAGTGGATAAGCAGTGTATGACTTGCTAACCCCAAAGTCAGGGGTTCAAATGCACCAGCCGCTTCTTGGATATCTTTTATAGCAGGGGTGGGACCGTCCAGCCCACATGCCATATGAGGCCAGTAAAATCATTTGGTCTGGCCCTGCCAAGGGGTAAGTAACCACAGTTCCAGCCATCATAGTAGGGATTTGTTCATTAAATGTTGGGCTAAATATAGCAGGCTAATTTTTAAGTTGATAATTTTGCATGGATCCCGAATGATATTATAAATATCCAAATGACCCTTGGCAGAAAACAAGATTTTGCTTTACAGTGTCACTGTGAGTTGGAACCAACTTAACAACACTTAACAACAACAGCAGTGTACTGAAATCCAGTTAAATGGTGGAACTGGTAGTATAAGGAGACTAAGGTGATGATAGTGTTTCCAAAAAAAAGCATGTTGCACATGTGTTTTTAAAAACAAATCTATGACTTCTTATGGAGTCTTGGTGTGGCACTGTAGTATAAAAACACTGGACCACAAGGTTGGTGTGAACCACAAGGTCAACGCTTCAAACTCCCAGCCCCTTCTTGGAAACCCTATAGAGGGTCACTATGAGTCAGAAAGCACTCGAAGGTACTTAACAGCAATAACAATGATGACTTCTTACAGAGAGTTTGGAGTGTTATCTCTTAGCATTTTGTATTCCCATTAAAAAACAAACAAACTCTGTCATATTTTTATGAAACATGGCATCCCCAAGTATGATAATTTCCTGCTTTTAAAAACACATTAGTGTTTTCTTATATTATTATTTCAGCATTCTCAATGGCATATATATCTCTTTGTTTGGATATGGCATTTACAATATAACTCTTCATGGATATCTAATGTTGTTTGTTGTTGTGAAGTGCCGTCTGGTCAGTTCCGACCCATGTTGTTGTTGTTAAGTGCCGTCGAGTCGGTTCCGACCCATAGCGACCCTGTACAGGGATTCCGAGGATGTAAATCCTTACGGGAGTAGAAAGCCTCATCTTTCTCCCGCGGAGCGGCTGGTAGTTTCGAACCGCTGACCTTAAGGTTCGCAGCCCGATTCGTAACCACTACGCTACCAGAGCTCCTTACCAGAGCTCCTTTAGCGACCCTTTATAGGGTTTCCAAAGAGCGGCTGGTGAGTTTGAACCCCTGACCTTGTGGTTCAAATGACTTTTCAGTCTAGCGCATTAGCCTACAGCACCACACCAGGACTCCAATGGTTATATATGTAAACTTGTTTATATGTAATTACTTATATATCCAACTTATCTTTCTTTAGATTTAAGAAGGGAAGATGCTGGATTAAAGGAAACAGTTGTTATATGAAAATATATCCTTCCTTCCACCTTTGCCTATTTCATGATTTAATTTTATGATCTTTACAGTTTTAAAAATTTTGTTAAAAACACAACAAACAAAAAAACGGGACTTGTCACTTGTTGCCCTTTTGCTAATTTGGAACTTTATTGTGAAAGGGTTTCCACTGCTGAATTCATATTGAGAAATACTGTGGATTGCAACAATAACAGAATTAGAATATTTTCAGCCAAAACTCCAAAGAGAATGGCTGCTGCCTTTCAAGATGCTTCTACTACCTGTAGTAGCAAGACATCATTTTCTCAGCTGCCTCTATTAGCTCAATTAACGAGTCTGAATTTAAAAAGACAGAGAGTGAGTTACCTTTCCTTAGGTTGCCAGGCATTTTGAAGCACTGTGTGAGGGCCTGTATGGGGTTGCTTATGACACTAGAATCGTGTTCCCATCCTGAATACACCTTTCAGAGGAATGAGATGAATTAATCAAGGTGCAGCATTTACCAGCTGCTGTGCTAGCTAAGGTAGCACTCCACCTGCCCCCCCCCATGTCGTTATCCTGTTTTATTTATTAAAGAACACTTCCTACTAGCTATAATTATCTTACATGTGTGTTTCTGCCTTTTGCCCTTGAATCCATGCTCTGTTCCAAGGATGGTGGGGCGTCTGGCCTGTGGGCCGGATGTTGTTGTTAAGTGCCGTCAAGTTGGTTCCAACCCATAGCTACCCTGTATAGGGTTTCCGAGGTGACCTTGCAGTTCCAACAGCTTGGCAGTCTGGTGCATTGCGCCACACCAGGACTCCTTGTGGGCTGCGGTCTGTGAAATCATGGGGTCTATCTAACCTTGCCAAGGAAACTGCAGTTCCAGCCATTACATTGGTGGTGATGGTGATGGCTGTGTACCATGAAGTCAGTTCCAACTCATAGGGATCCAGTATTGGGTTTCCGAGGCTGTAAATTTTTACGGGAGCAGAAAGCCGCATCTTTCTCCTGCGGAACAGCTGGTAGTTTCGAACTGCTGACCGTGAGATTAGCAGCTTATCTCATCACCATGACACTACCAGAGCTTCTTAGTCATCACATTATAGCAGGCTAATTTTTAAGTTGGTAATTTTGTATGGCCTGTGAATGATGTTATAAATATCCAGATAGCCCTTGGCAGAAAAAAGGTTCCCTTTTAAACAAACATACAAGCATTTGCCTTCTAGTCTATTCTGCCTTTTGGTGATCCTGTGTGTGAGTAGGGTGTCCAATGGCTGACTTTTTGCAAGTATAGCATGGGCTTTTAAAAGTTCATAGAAAAATTCCATTATCTTTCAGCTCCATATTTCCACAAACTTTTTTAAGCCCTCTCATATATTGTTGGAGTCCTGGTGTGGTGCTGTGGGTTAATGCGCCAGACTGCAAAACTGTTTGAACTGCAAGGTCGGCGGTTCAAGGTCACCAGCTGCTCCTCAGAAACCCTATATAGAGTCACTATGGGTCGGAACCGACTTGACAGCATTTAACAACAATAACAACAATATAATGTTAGTCCTTTCTTTTGAGAAGCCTCTAGGTGTTCTTAAACGTTTTCGTCAGTAGCTGAGAAAATTAACTACTAGCGAGGGATTTTCTATTAAAGCAAACACTTGTTTTTTCTAGCTCATGCTGTATTCCCTAGATCTGACCCATAATGGATGCTCACTGAAACCCTATACAGGGTCACTATGGGTCAATACCAACTTGATGACACAACAACAACAAATTGTTCATTGAAGTAACCCTGGTAGCACAGTGGATTATGTCTTGGACTGTAACTGCAAGCTCAGCTGTTCAAATCCACCAGCCATTTAGTGGGAGACAGCTGAGGCTTTGTGCTCTTGTAAAGATTTACAGCTTTGGAAATCTTCTACAGGATTACTGTGATTCTCAAATGAGTGGATAGCACCTGGACACAGCCATCACCACCATAATGTTCATTGAATTACCTCCCAAGACTTTTTATTGCTTGTGAAAACAAGTGCAGATTTTTATCCTTATCTTCAATTCGTTGCAAGCCACTTCCTCAAACCGTCTTGGTGAATTATATGGCACCTGAATCCCCATGCTTCCTGCTCCCTGTTGATGGGATGTGCTTGTGCTTGTGCAGCCCACTTTGCCCCCAGACTTGTTTTTCAGATCTTTAAGATGCTCACCTCATCTGTAAAATCTAGCCTGTGAAGCCACGCTGCCTCTAGTTCATGCTCCCTTGAACCTGTTTAAAGCCATTCTAATTTTCTTGTAATACATCTTGGTGTTTTAACTGGGTGTATAGTTGTCTATTAGACTTTAGGCTCCTTAGATTCAGGGACTGTATGAGGAGACTTCAAAATTTCATGGAAAACCGAATGAAAAGATAGTGGAATTTTTCCATGAACCTTTTTGAAGCCCCCTGCTGTTTCATATTAACCACATCTGTGATCCCTGGTTCAGTGATCTGTGCTCAGGCAGGCCACTGAACAATAAAAAGGTCTTTAATTCTCTTATTACTTTCCCTTACTCCCCCTCTGAAAATTTCTTTAACGTCTCTCATTAACATCAAGTTTTATTTGAGGATTAAGTTTTTTGTATTTTGGTACGTTAGATCCTTAAAATATTAGAGCTGACCGGAAGCTTGGCTGCTATCTTGTCTCATTAGAATGTGTCCCCAGATTGTGACTCCCCCATTAACTTTTGCCCCAGGAGCTTTGAGTCAGCTTTGGGGCTAGTAGCAATGTAGATAATTGTTTCCCCGATTAGGATTCCGATTTGACACTTCCTATTGAAATGTTTTGCTGTCTGGGATATGAAACAGATGGTCGCTTATGGAAGAACAGATGTCTTTGTTGAATCAGAGCGGTTTAATCTACTCTTGTACCTTGAAGTGTTTCCTTTGGCAGACACCCACTTCTGACCTGCTTGTTTCAGCTTTGGGTGATTTTTGCCTAATAAGGGACTATGTAGACCCTTACAAAGAGGTATGATAAACTAGGGCTAATATCAAATAAATAACTTGGTATTTGTTAATCAACAGTGCCTATCCTGATGCAAGTACAATGTCTTCATTGGCTAGGCCATCAGTAATCATTAATAAGTACAGTTAACTTGACCTGTTAATTCATAATATTAACAAATAACTTCAATTAAGTGTAGTTTTATTCAGATTATCAATTGGTCTCAGTGGAGGGGTTATGGACAAAAACTGTAGCCAGGCTGTCTAAGTTTGAAACCCAGCTCTTTCATTTAAAAGCTTTGTAACCTATTGAGAAATTATTTATATGTAAATATTGCAGTGCCTCAATTTCCTTATCTGTAAAATTGAGAGAATATAATAATCGTACTTAACAAACAACCAATAGGGTTAGCCCTGTAAGTAAGTACTCTTAGTACCTCTCTTCATTTGATCTACAACCAACACTCCTGGAAAGAGCAATAATGAAATGAAATGACCTATTGCAATAGGCAAATCAGCTGCACAAGATCTTCTGAAAGTGTTCAAGAGCACAGATGTCAGTTTGAGGATGAAGGTATGTCTGACCCAAGCCATGGTATCTTCAATCACCACTTATACATGTGAAAGTTATACAGTGGATAAGGAAGTTTGAGTGATGGTGTTGGAGGAGAATATTGGAAGTGCCATGGGCTGCCAAAAGAAGGAACACATTTGTGTTGAAAAAAGTACAACCAGGATGCTCCTTAGAAGCCAGGATGGTACGACTTAGTTTCTCATACTTTGGACATGTTATCAGGAGGGACAAGTTCTGGGAGAAGGACATTGTGCATGGTAAAGTGGAGGGTCAGTGAAAAAGAGGAAGACCCTCAATGAGGTGGATTGGCACAATGGCATCGACAAAGGGCTCAAGCTTAGCAATTGTGAGCATGGTGTAGAACCAGGCAGTGTTTTGTTCTGTTGTGCATAGGATAGGATTGCTTTGGGTCGGAGCCAACTGGATAGCATACAACAACAACAAAAATTTACAGGACTTTCCTGAGTATTCCATGAGTTAATAGGTAAAAAGTGCTGTGGACACGTCCTGGCTCATAACTACTACAGAAATGTTCTTGTTATGTGCTGTTGAGTCTGCTCAGACTCATAGTGGCCCTGTATAGGGTTTCCATGGAGCAGCTGGTAGGTTTGAACCGCTGTGCTTGTGGTTCCCAATCTTGAACTTATCCTGCAGGTACCACACCAGGACTCCAAGGCTAAGATTAGGGTAGTGATTCTTAAACCCAACCTGCCTCACTGCCTCTTTTTTATTTTTATTAAACTTTTGGACAAACAGTGAAATCTCTTAGGAGTTTGATATTTTGGCTACATTTCTGAACCATATCTCTGATCACTTCCAAGAGTAGATGAATAATAAAAATTCAAATAGTTTTGATCTTGTCTAGAAATCTGAATACATTGTAGCAATTTTTATGTGTTAAAAATAATAAATCCAAATAGAAGTTCTTTTTGTGCAAAATAAACGCCAGATCCCTTAATGTAGAAACCTTAATCAGTTTGTGGGGATTTAGTGGCAGAAGTAAATGTGTAGACTTCCTGTAACTCGAAGGCACCTGGTTTGGTACATGTGTATACCTGGTGTGGATAAATTTCAGGGGATCTCAATTAGCACTAAATATACGACTACTTGGAATCCTGGTGTGGTGTTACAGGATCAGCCCTGGACTGTGAGCAATAAGCTTGGCAGTTCAAACCCACCAGCTGCTCCTTGGAAACCCTATACAGGATTGCTATGAGTCGGAACTGACTTTGTGGCACTCAACAGCAACAATAATAAGAATAACATAGAGCTGTTTATATGGTGTGGCTCTGTGGGTTAATAATAATAACCCAGACTGCAAAGCCGCTTGAACTGCAAGGTCGGCAGTTCAAGCTCACCTGCTCCTCAAAAACCCTATTCAGGGTCGCTATGGGTAGGAACCCACTCACTCGACGGCACTTCGCAACAACTACACTTTATATTGTGGAAGCACTCCTTAAACCCCATCATGGAGACATCTTCCTCACCAGTTTATTTAATATGCACGCTTCTCTTAGTGGCAGCACTTGACTCCTTTAGGAACCATCCTTGTTTAAGCACAAAGCAGTAGTCCATTCTTTGGAGAAGAGCAGCGAACTACAGAGCAGAATATACTACAAAGAGATAATAGAAGGCAGGCATTTGCCTTGGTTAACATTGAGTCTCCTGGGAAATCTACTCATTTAAAATGTCATGGAAGGAATGCTAGAATCCTTTCATGTGACTTAGTTGAAGAAATTGCTTTCCATAGGAAATCTCATAGGAGTTTGGTTATTTGCCTATGTTTCTAGATTATTTAGCTGATCATTTTTAGAGTAGATGAATAATCCAGTTTGTTTAGTTTTCATCTAGCCTAGATACCTGAATACATGTGTAGCAATTTTTTTTTTATGTTAAAACTAGTAAGTCCAAATGGAAGTTCTTTTTGCTTACAATAAGGCTAGACACCTCACTAAATGTACACTTTCTTTCTTTTCTTTTCTTTTTTTTTTTCAAGTTTGACTAAATGTTATGCCAAAACAATGTTATATAAGAGTAAGTGAAAAATAATTGCTACAAATTCATAGAAACATTTGTTCAACAAAAATTTCAAAATGTGAAGTCATTAGTTCTCAACATTTCCTCCACCGAGATCTAAACACTTCTGAAGGTGGTGTTTCCATCTCTCTAAGCCTTCTCTGAATAATTCTGCACTCTTCAACTCATGCTGTGTGAAAATGACAGTTTTGGCATCTTCTAAGGAGTCCTGGTATGGCACTGTGGGTTAATGCACCAGACTGCAAAGCCATTTGAACTGCAAAGTCAGCAGTTCAAGCTCACCAGCTGCTCCTCGGAAACCCTATACAGAGTCGCTATGGGTAGGAACTGAATAGGTGGCACTTAACAACAACAACAAGGGATACAAATCATTTTCTTTTTCAGTGTTCTTTGAGTTTTAGGAACAAAAAAGTCTGAAGGGGCATGATCAGGGTTGCAGGTAAGATTGATTTCTCAATGAAATTCTTGTAAGACCACAGTTGCTACCCTTGAAAACTAAGCAAATGAGCAGGTGCGTTTTCACGATGGGGAAAAAAGAGCAATACAAAAAACCCTGCGCAAGATGGCGCAACTTTCCTGGTCTTTTTCTCATCAGTACAGCTGTCCATTTCCTTCTTAAAATCCCATGTAACTGTACTATTCATTAGAAACAGATCAAGAGGGCAGGGATTACACACGGGCATGAAAACAGAGATGGAGAGTACCAGAACCCATTTTGTCTGTCACGTTATCAGTTGTCATCGAGTCCATTCTGATGCATGATAGCCCTATGTGTGTCAGAGAAGAACTGAGCTCCATCGGGTTTTCAGTGACCGATTTTTTTAGAAGCGGATTGCCAGACTTAAATCTCCCAACTTTTTGGTTAATAACGCATTAACCATTTCCACCACCCAGCGACTGCATTCTATAGGTTTATTTATAGAATACAATTTGCCAAAACTTAGAATTATTGCCATTGTATACCTAATGGTAATGTGGAAGACTTTGATGGGTAAAATTATGTTTACTAAAATGAATAAAGAAACCCCACTCTGGGGGAAATGAGCTGTCATTTTCATAAATGTCTTAAACTGATCCTTACTTACGCTATCGAGAAAACAGGAAATTTAGCAGGATGCATATTCAAAAATTAAAACAAAGATTGTTTGTCTCTTTTATATCATAATGAGAAAAAAGAGATTGCCTTTCTTTGCATTGTGCATCGTGAGTCAGCCTCCATTCAATAATCCTTTAGTTTTCACCTCTGCATTATGCACTGGCTAAAATCCTTGTACTTTCATTTGTTGCTGGCTCAAGGAATTTTATTTTGAGGCTTGGGTGAGGAGCTTTTGAAGCAACTGCTTCTAGATCAAGTTTCTTAATTTTTCTTTTTCCTAATTGATAAAATTCTCTATGCCCATTTCTACTTGCTTTACTTTGGGATGCTTGATTGTTAAGTGTGCCATTATTAAATGGAATGCTTGAGGCAGAAAGTTCCTGAATTTTTTCCCCCCATTTTCCTCTGAATAGGTGACAATCACTTGTGGAAATAGTCTGCATGTTGATGTTGTGATGTTTTTCTTAAGTTATGAAGAGTACATTGTGTCTAGTGACGTATGTATCGATTACACTTATACATGGTTTATATTTGAAGGTGTCATACCACTCAGGTTCTAAAGTTTAGAGATTTGAAATTCTTAGCTAAGCCTGTGTTGTGCTTTTGTATGCTGTGTTAAATTTTGGTTCCCTATTAAAGAATGTTGTTGTTACGTGCCGTTGAGTCAGTTCGGACTCATAGTGACCTTGTGTAGTGTTTCTGAGGAGTGTCTGGTGAACTTGAACTGCCGACCTTGCAGTTCTAACAGCTTTGCAGTGTGGCACATTAACGAGCAGAGCCATACCAGGACTCCTTATTAAAGAATAGTGAAGTCTTTTATGCTCAAGGCTCTTGGAGTTATATGTAGTTTCAGTACTCAATTTGGACTGCTGGAAGCAGTGGTGTTTTCTTCATACATTTTCAGTGTGTCTCTGACACTGAAGTTTTCTTTTTCTTTCTGTTCTTTTCAGGCAGCTCTGAGTAACCTCTCTTCCATCTGTTTGCCAGTACGAGTTCATCTGTGACACAGTCTCCTATCTTGACTGGAATTAGCTGTTTCGGTCACACCCATTATAATTTATACAGTGGGGGATTTCCAGTGTTGTCAAACCTTCCCTGTCACCCTGTCCTAAACCTAGGGAGCTTTAAGGTGTGCCCTTTCGGGGACAGGCTTGGACTCCTCTGGTTCTTAAGTTTTTTGGTAGGAGGTTTTCATGGAGTTTCTTCTTCTATGAATGAGTAACAGTGAATTTAACCCAAGCTAGTGCTTCCAGAATTAAAACACATTTTTTACATGTTACAGTGTTTATTGAGCTAAAAGGTCAATAGTACTTGAGTGCCGCAAGTAGAAAATGATTCATTATTAGGTGTAGTTCAATTGAGAATATAACAGTGTCCAGGCAAAAAGGAAATCGCCATTGAAACAATGATTTCCCTAATCACGGTGCCTTTGGCTCGCCTGAAATCCTCAATCCAAAGCTAACCACCACTCCTGACAGTTGCCATTGAGTCAATTCACGTGTCAAAGTCGAATTGTGCTCCATAGAGTTTTAGTGGGTTTTTTGGGGGATTGTGCTCCAGAGAGTTTTAGTGGTTTTTTTTTTTTTTTTTTTTTTTTTTGTGGGGGCAGGGAGTAGATCATTAGGCCATTCTTCTAAGGTACTTTCAACCTTCTGGTTACCAACTGAGCACAGTAACCATTTGTATCACATCACTGCCAATGAGTTGATTCCAAATCATAGCAGCCCTATTGTTAAAGTGCGATCAAGTCGGTTCTGACTTACAACAACCCTGTACACGGTTTCCAAGGAGCAGCGGGTGGGTTTGACTTGCGGCCCTTGTGGTTAGCCCAGTGTGGCACTACAGCACCACACCAGGACTCCTATGTTGTTGTAGTTGTTAAGTGCCATCAAGTCAATTCTGACCCATACCGACCCTGTATAGGGTTTCTAAGGAGCAGTTGGTGAGCTTGAACCACTGACCTTGCAGTTCAAGTGACTTTGCAGTCTGACGCATTAGCCCACAGTGCCTCACCACAGAATAAAACTGTCCCACAAAGTGTGGCACTTAACAACAACAACAGGGGTTCCAAGGCTGAAATCTGTATTGGAGTATATTGCCAGGGCTTTTTTTCTCATGGAGCGACTATTGGTTTAAAACCACCTGCCTTTCAGTTAGCAGCGGAGTGCTTAAGCACTGTGCCACCAGGCCTCTTCTTGAGTGGCAGGAATAGATGTGTTTTAGGAGTAAAGATCACAGTTGAACTTGTAACTGAGTTGCCATTAGGGAGGTTGGTTTCGTCAATTAAATTTCATGCCTAAAAATATTCATGTCCAAAAAGGCTGCTTCCTTCATCTGATAAGAGGAGAGTTTTAGAAGAACACTAAAGTGCTGCAGTGAAGCTGTTACAATGTTACAATGGTAAAAGAAAGTATTTACTTAGTATTGTCAGAATGATGTTTTCTGATACAACAGTTATATATACATATATATAAAAAGGTGTACTTTATAAGGAAAGTTAAGTGATGACCAGAATCGTTGGCTGGGTCCTAGCTGAACAGCTGAAATTTGGGTTGATTGGTCAGGGCATACCATTTTTAGTGAGTTTCGATGAGAAGATGAAGAATGACAGGTAGAACAAAGGCAGGTTGTAACATATCAGACTGCTATTGTTTCAGCTCACTAGGCTAGATGAGTGTATTAGTGTCTTAGGGCTACTCTCATAAAGTAAAAAGTGGGTGGCTAGTAAGAATCAGGGCCTCAAATTGATTGTCATGACCGATGAACAGTAAATTTTTAAAATGGGTGAATCAGAATGCTAGCTAGAATGGGAAAAGTTATAGGTCAAAGCCCTGTTACAACTTTCTCTCCCTCTTAGAAAACAAGGGCAGTGTGCTCTTTGCATAGCAATCAAACCTCCTGATTGGCTAGCCGAGTGCAAAACAACAGTGCCTGGTCCAAAGATGGCTACTGACCATGCATACCACTCTGAAGAGGTGTCGCTCTCCAAGTCCTGCCAATAATCCAGGCTCACTCCTCCATTTTTGACTGTCCCATTCCAGGGCTTTGACCTGTATGTAATTTTTCCTGTTCTGGTTAGTATTCCACATCTCCTGAATTTAAGAACATCTGGTCTGTTTAGGTTCCAGTTTGTGGACCATGACTGAACCATTTGAACCAGTTCAAAGCCCTGCTAAGAACAAATATTTGTTGTCTCACAGCGCTGGAAACTAAGAGTCTGAAATCAAGAACTGACAGGACAGTGCCGTCTGAGGGTTCTCCCTTCCTTCTCTCCTGACTTCTTTGGCATTCCTTTGCTTGTAGATCCTTCAGCCTCTAGTCATCACATGCTGGTTTCCCTCTTTCATACGGAAGGAACTCACAATGAATTAGGACTCCGCTTACTGTAGTATATTGTTGTTGTTGTATTGTTGTGTGGTGAAGTGCTGTTGAGTCATTTTCTACTCATAGTGACCCTGTATTTTGTTTCCGAGGAGCAGCTGGTGGGTTTGAACCTTGTACCTTGTGGTTAGTAGTTCAGTGCTTATCTTACAGCGCCAAACCTTGAGCTCATCTTAATCGATAACATTTTCAAAGACTCTGTTTCCAAATAGGATTTCTGGTGTGGTGATGTGGGATCGCACTGGATCACAAGGTTGGTTTGAACTACAAAGTTCAAACTCACAGCTGCTCTTTGGAAACCCTATATAGGATTACTGTGAATCTGAACTGACTCAATGGTACTCAACTACAACATTTCCAAAGAAGCTTATGTTCACAGTTACCAGAGATTAGGATTTAAAGATAACTTTTTTGGGGACACCATTCAGTTCATAACAATGAGAGTGTTAATTTTGTGTTATGATGGTTAGTGGCTTATAAAGTTTAGTTTGGACCACTATATATGAATCTATCAAGAATCTCATATGTATTTCAGAAGTGAAAATGTAAAATTAGTATAGATGAAAGCTCAAACTAAAAAGGATACAAAAGGGTACCACAGATTTTGAAAATGGCTTTGGATTTTTAAAAAAGAAATACTCAAGGGATAAAAATAAACATCTCACAGATATTCAAGAAAATATAACATTTGTCTTGGTTAGACCTCTCATTTTAGGAAAATGATAGTACCTAGGTTATCTGTGACTTTGAGTCAAAAATTCAAAACTAAGATTCATACATAAGGACAAGTAGATAAATACGATTTCAAGGGGAGAAACAGTAAATGAAAGTCTTTGTTAGAATTATCCCTGTCTTTCAGCCTGGTAATTCTCTAGAAACTCTTGAGTTTTGCACTGTAAGTAAACATTGTATTGTTTCAAAATGACAGGCTTTTGCCTTTAAATTGGTTCAGAAACACTCTTCACTTGAGGGAGGAGTGAGGGTCAACAACTTTAGATCTTTCTCTCGTTCAAAGAGAAGCTTCCAATCCCTAGAGTTAAGGAAGACCAGTGAGCACAATATATTTAGCTCCCATCTTCTCTGAGACATAGGAGAAAGGTTAATAATTTCTTGAGACATGGGATTAATGAGTATTTTATTCCTTTGATTGATCCTAACTATTTAGGTTTGATTATTGTTGGTCTGGAGAGACTGGGCAAAATTGCTAAAAGCATGTTGTACAAGTTTAGTATGGGGGTGTTTTCTTTTCCTCATCCCTCATTTCAGTTCTCACTTGAATGTCATCTCATTCTCTCTTTGGTTATCCATCTCTTTGCCTAGAGACTGTTCATTTCAGAAGGAAACTGCTCAGAAGCAATTAGAGATGCTGATCCTAGAGGCCAGACTAGATTATCTGTGTTCAGCTACAAAGCAGGTTCAGATCACAGTAGCACCAAGCATGGACAACTTCCCCTAATTATGACTTCATGAGTTGCAAATTTTGTCTCATTAAGTGAGACTTGCCAGTGCAGGGCTTGTATCCTATGCTTGAACTCTAATGCTGTGCCTGACAGTTCTGCATTACTTGCTTCTTTAACAACTTCATTTTTTGCGCCACTACATCTTTTTAAAGGACCTTCGAAAAATGTCAGCATTATTTTGATAGAAAGTCTCAATTTGTTCTGAAGCTTTAAGGATTTCTTGTGTTTGGTCCTACAACACATTAGCCCAAATCTTAGCTTTCATTTCTGTTGACATCTCTGGTTTTAATTAAAGTGTCTTCCCTGGTATTGTTGTTAAGTGCCATTAAGGTGGGTCTGACTCATAGTAACCATGTACAGGGTTTTCAAAGAGTAACTGGTGAGTTTGAACCACTGACTTTGTGGTTAGCAGTCCAGTGCTGATCCTACAGTGCCACATCAATCAGGACTCCCTGTTTTTTGTTACTCACAAAAGGCATTTTTAATTATATAGATATAAAGGGAAAGTTATTTCCCTGTGAGTTATTTGTGATGAGGTGTTTGTGTGTAGTTTGTCAGGGGATTGTCTATAACCTAATGCAGTCTGTAAAAGCTCTTAGAGATTGGCACAGTTTCAGTTTGGTGACGGTAGTGGTGTGCTGTGGAGGTGGTTCCAACTCATAGTGACCCTGCATAGGCTTTCTGAGGCTGTAAATCTTTACGGGAACAGAAATCCTCATCTTTCTTCCACGAACAGCTGGTAGCTTCGAACTGCTGACTTTGAGGTTGGCAAGCCTGACTCATAACCACTACGCTACGCTACGAGATCTCCTTATCTTCAGTATAATCTGTCCAAGTTGTTAAAAAAAGCACACCTTACAGATGTTGGAAGAAGATGGAAAAGAAAATCTGCTACTCAGTAACTTTTAACAAGTGTATTTATGATGTGAAAAGGACAGATTTATTGCAACAAACTATTCTTTATTGTTAATAAAGTATTTGAATATATACACATGTAGCCATTTACTGCTAAATATGAAATGTAGTTCTTGGTTTCAAGGGGCTTGATTAATTTCTGTAGTTAAGGTGCCTGCAAGACACTAGGTATTTGAGTCAGGAGGTGTAGAAATGATCATTTATAACTTGGAAAGGTTTTTATTGGTGCTGTGAACAGATGTTTATATATTTCTCAATAAATTAATTACCTGGCAACACAAAAAATGTCATTCTCTGAGCTAGATGACTATTTTCCCTCACATTATTATAAAAGCATGTGCACTTTTTATAATATTGTTGGGGTAAATTAGTTATTCTGCGGAAACCACTTTTTGATGATTTTCACTGTAAGCCTGATGGGATTTTTTTTTTTGCAAACATTACTATTTTCAGACTTTTTTTTTTTTTAACTAGCTTAGATCAGAAATATTTGTTCTTTCTTGTGTTACATTTGTTTGGTTATACTTTTGATTTTCTCCCTACCCCTTCTTTGCACGCTGTGAAATTGCTTGGGTGGCACTGTCTTGTCTTTGGTTCACTTTCCTTCCCATGATTCTCTGCTTCTCTTCATGACTGCATTTGCTGGTCTAGAGACAGAGGCTTTGAAGCAAATATCTTGTTAGATTTTTTTTTTTAATATTTCAATACCTGATACTCACTAAACACATTGTCAAGTCACTATGGAAATGTGCTGTTCTCTGCAAGTTCACCACTCAGTGATTTAGGCTGAGACCCTCGCCACAGAAAGCAAGCAGATGAGCTGCAAAGATGTTTTTAGATGAAGAGTTCCATCAAATCATTCAGCCCAGGTCCCACCTATTAGTAGAGAATTCATTTGTTATCAGTTTACTTGTTGTCGCTTAGTTACTTCTGACAGAGGGTGATCCCAGGTGTATCAGAGTAGAACTGTGCTCTATAGAGTTCTCAGTGGCTGATTTTTTCAGAAGTAGATCACCACACCTTTCTTCTGTGGTGCCTCTGAGTAGATCCAAATGGCCAAACTTCTGTTTAGCTGGCTAATATGTTAACTATGTTGTTGTTGTTAAGTGCCGTTGAGCCAGTTCCGACCCATAGAGACCCTGTATAGGGTTTCCAAGGAGCTGCTGGTAAGCTTGAACCAATGACCTTATAGTTCAAATGGCTTTGCAGACTGGCGCATTAAGCCACAGCACCACACCAGGACTCTGTACTACCTAATAAACTAAAAATGCCCATTCAGGGAAATCCACATACCTTAATACATAATTCAGTAAAGGTAGCATTTTATGCTGTGAGATGCTTGAGGTACATAGTTTGTTAAAGTAGATATTTCCACTAGCATTTAGTGGCGAGGGGCAGAGAAGAATATTTATTGCAGAATCAATAAGAATTTAGCATTTTTCTTTTAACCTTTCAATCTTGGTTTAGAATTTGCAGGCCTCTGCTCAAGCCTTATCACGACTGTAATTGTTGATAAATAGCTACATACTTACTATTATAACACTGAGTGGTATTATGTAACCATACTGCTGAAATGTTGGAGAGCACGAAGGCTTTGTATGATAAGCACTAGACTACAAAACACAAGGTTAAGATGAGGCTTCCTGCTCCCACAAAGATATATAGCCTCAGCAACCCTATACAGGGTTGCTATAAATTGGAGCTGACTCAGCAGCACTTAAAGGAGCTCTGGTAACATAGTGGTTACAAATTAGGCTGCTAATCTCATGGTCAGCAGTTTGAAACTACCAGATGTTCCATGGGAGAAGGATGAGGCTTTCTGTTCCTGTAAAGATTTACAGCCTCGGAAACCCTGTGCAGGGTCACTATGAGTCGGAACTGACTCCACGGCACATAACAACGACAACAACAGTAACTTATATGTTATATTTTACAATTGTTAAATATGATAAGGGATTTGCCTATGCCTTTGACATTTTTAACAACGGTCTGCCAGAGCTTCATGTGTGATGATCTGGTATTACATCGGAGAAATTCAAATGTGAAATTAATTGGTATAGCCAAACAGTCAAGTGTGGCATCTAGTAGGTCCTTGGTTTGGCACTGGCTTGCTTATCCTTTGAAGTTTGCCTGGAGCTGGTTTGCCTGTTTCTCAAAGCATGTGCAAGGCTCTTAGTTTGTTTTTCCATCTGTGAGTCCAAGTACCCTTGGGTAGTAGGTCATGTGCCACCCAGTTCTGCTGCCTCAGTTTGGCACGTGTGGAGAAGAGACTTTGCCTCTACACACAGATCTCCAGGCACGAGCTAAAGCTGGAGAGGAGAAGCAGAGGGACTTTGTAGGTGCCACGAGGACAGAAACCTGAAGGCGATGGCCGGAATTGGGAAACAGGAATAGACTTTGGCAATGAAATTACCATTTCCAAATGGAGTTTTTTTTTTTATCTGCTGCCTTGGCCATTTTCTTCCATTATAGAAGATTTGGGAAAAAAGAATAGTTTTCTATTCTTTGAGGCCTCCCTTTGTTAATGGTTTGAAATAGTAAGAATAGACTTTCTTGACACAAAAGTTATGGCTGAGGTATTCCTCGACAGTTCCTGGATCTGCAAATGGATAGGATCAAACCAGTGTCTTCTTGAGATAGCTAAACACCGGCTTTTTTGCACTCCTCTTCCAGTTAAGGACAGCTGTCTGTTGTAAGTAATAGTGCGATGGTCTGGCATTTGCTTTGTGTCGAATATTTTGGAAAGAACTTCTATTGAATTGAGAGACAATAAATATCTTGTGCAAATGCCTACTCTTAATTACATGAAACACTAAGATACCATAATTGTTTTTTAATACAGTCAGACTTAGCTTCTTATTTTTTTCACTTATTTTTATTTTATTTTTGGTGGCTCTTGGTATGACTTCAGGAGCATTTAAATGACTTTTCTTAAAAGCTCAGAGCATAAATAATATAAAGGCTAATGATTTGCACCAGTAATGAGTGCAGTGGTCTGTGCTTAATGCCAAGTGGGGTCATGTTGTCTGTACAGCCTGCTGACTAGAAGAAGATATTTGGGAAGTGGACTTTGGGATGGGAGGAAGATGGCCTTTTACATATATTTCTCTTTGTTGTTCTTCTGACAGTGATTAAAAGATGATCTGTTGTTCTCTTTGGGTGAGTTCACCCCACTTGTATATTATTATTATATTTATCTTAGATGTTGGAATTTGTACAGAACTTCTTGAACCACTAACACCCCCTTCCCCAAAGATGTTCTTTAAGAAAATATGGCTGTAATGAATGTAGTATCATCCTGAGGGAAGCATTAGATTAACAAGGTAGGAGAACAGTGTGCATCAAATGTTTAACCAACTCTACCTCCTTTTCTTAGAAACCTTAAGCCCTATATTTATTCAAGGCACGATTACTACTTTAACAGTAATTAGCAGCCACATAGCAACTTCTTCAATTTATTAGATAATTGTGGACCAGGTACAGGCCTGGCTGATTTTACTGCATTTAATACTGACAGCAAGTCAGTGAGGGTACTATCTTCATTTTGTAGCTGAAGAGAGAGACTTCTTGAAGAAGCACAACTTCTCCAGCATCACACAGACAGTGTGTGGAGGAGATGAATTTGGACCCTCATTTTGCCGAATTGAAAATCCTGTACTCTTTATGCACCTCCCGTCCCCAATTTATAAGTACAAAAGAATTGTTGTTAGGTGCCCTCGAGTCAATTCCAATCCATAGCAATGCAGAGGTACCTAGCAACGGCAAGTCCCGAAGAATACAGATAAGAAAAGAAGGATAAGTGTAAAAGAATATAGATAAGAAAACAAAAATGCTTCTTATGCCGCCTCCAAGAATAATACACAAATTGACCTAAAAAAATGTGGAACCATTTAGGAAATTTAAACAGTACAGACCAAAAAATAAGGCACTCTTGCCGTTAAACGCTTTTCCTGGAGTCATAAACATGTTAACTGTGTCTTCTGTGTAGCCTTAGAATTTTTTTAGGTGTTCATCTTTGTGTGTGTGTATGTGTGAATGTAAGAGAGAAAGAGAATGAATGTGTGTGTGTATGTGTGTGTGTGTAAGAGAGAGAAGAAAAGATTGAAGTTGTCAAAGACTTTATTTTTCTTATATCCACAACGAACACTCATGGAAGCAGTGATGAAGAAATGAAAAGGCATATTGCATTAGACACATTTGCAAAAAAGAAAAAAACAAATAATAATAATTTAAAAAACCCTCAAAACCCTCTTTACAATGTTCAGGAGCAAAGAGACCAGTTTGAGGACTGAGGTGCTCTTGACTAAGTCATGGTATTGTTGATCGCATCATATGCATGTGAAAGTTGGATACTGAATAAGGAAGACCACAGAAGAATTTATGCATTTGAAATATGGTGCTGGAGGTGAATATGAAAAGTACCGTGGACTTCCAGAAGAATAAACAAATCTGGCTTTGAAGAAGTGCAGCCAGAATGCTCTTTACAAGTGAGGATGGTGAGTTTTGCTCTTGTTCTTTGGACATGTCTGGAAAGATCAGTTCTTGGAAAAGAATGGCATGCTTGGCAAAGTGGAGGACCAGGGAAAAAGAGGACTCTAAATGAAATGGATTGGCCCAGTGGCATTAGCCATGGGCTGAAACAGAACAACAATTGTGAAGGTGGTATGTGGTACAGGACTGGGCAGTGTTTTGTTCTATTGTGCATAATGTCTCTATGAATATAAACAGACTGGAATGCACCTCAAAACAACAGATGAGTTTAAGAGATTTACATAATCTGCTCTGGAAGTGAGAGCTTTGGAATGCCCAGAATGCCCCACTCTAGAATTTTTGGTAGGGCTGGAGGGGTAGGTCAGGATTCTGGCCTATGAGGACTGGCATTTTTTCTTCTGAGAATTCTAGGCACTATTGTTTATCTCTTAAAATGGGATGGTGTGTGCTAAAGGTAGCTTTTATGGGAGCTTGTTAGAGGAATGAATAGATCACATCCAATCCCTGAGTGCAGTATAAAAAGCACTCTAGCAAAAGACTACAAACCTTTGTTAAATGGGAATGTAAATTGTTAATGCGAAAGTGATTTTTTTTGTTAAGCCTACTAATGTCATTTTATAAGTTCACTGATTTCTTATAATGGCAAACAAAAAGGCATGATGGTAAGCCTTTTGGTTATATTGAAACAGAGTTTTTGGTGTTAAATGCTGGGAGCTTGCAAACAGTTAGGCATATTTGCTAACATTTTATAAGATTGTAACCTGCTTTTTATAAAAGATGTGAAACTTGTCTTTGTTTTACATAAAAATATAATACGGGATGCTCTTTGAATTTTCTTTGTTTTTGTTGAGTACAGTTGAGTTGGTTCTGACTCACAGCGCCCCTGTATAGGGTTTCTGAAGCTATAAATCTTCGTGGCAACAGAAAGCCCCATCTTTTTCCTGTGCTGCTGTAGCACAAGTACCATGAGTGGGTGGCCTCACAAAAACGTAAATTTGATTTGCTCACAGTTCAGGAGGCTTTCGGAGGAGTCTCTCTCTGTGGACTCGGGAAAGAAAGATATTTGTCCCTTTCATGGTTTGTCGCTTCATTGCTCCTGATTCATCAGTGGATGGTCTTCAGGTGGCTTCCCTTCTGCTCTTCCTTCAGTATCTAATTTGCTCATTTTATAGTGGGTCGGAACCGACTGAACGACACGTAACAACAACAATAATTCAAAAGTGATTATGTTTAGAACGTACCCTTACACTGATGTTGTTGTTGTTAAGTACTGTGGAGTCAGTTCTGACTCATAGCGACCCTGCACAGGGATTCCGAGACTGTAAATCTTTACAGGAGCAGAACGTCTCATCTTTCTCCCGCGGAACCACTGGTAGTTTTGAACTGCTGACCTTGAGGTTGGCAGCCCGACTTGTAACCACTACGCTACCAGAGCTCCTTCTTACAACCCATATGACCTCATTAATATACAAAGACCCTATCCTAATGGTCTACTTCCCAAACAGGATTACATCCACAGGTGTAGGGATTATATTTGGGGGGGGGGGGCGCAATTAAATCCATAGCCGATGACCATTAAAGCTGTCTTCTCTAGTTTGTTAAAATATTGGCTAAGTTTGAAAAATTAAATATTAAATGTTATATGCATGAATTCCCAAAGTGATTGCATTTGAGTCAGGACAAATAATTCTGTGGAGAGCAGTAGTTCTGAGAGAACGAATGAGGAGAGTTTTTTGCACAGAAACTTTTAAGGCCTGCTTACTGGCATACAACTGTTGTATTAAAAAAAACTCCCCCCCCCCCCCCCAAGATGTAGCAATGGAAGGCATGTTCATGATTGCTGAATTTTGTTGTATGAAAAATGCATCTGAGGCCTGGCATGCTGAGCACAGAAGGAACATTGGGTGGGGGCTTAAGAGGGGTCAGTTCTGGCCTCAGTCTTTCCTCCCATCATGGCTGTACTCCAGAGAGTCTGTGTACTTATTTATATGTTTGAAAATTACCTCTGTCTGTCTCGTTTCTCTTAATTTGTATAAGGATGAAGTTGACCATTGTTGTTGTTATGTGCCGAAGAGTTGGTTGCGACTCATAGCGACCCTTCATAAGGTTTCCAAGGCTGCAAATCTTTATGGGAGCAGAAAGCCTCATCTTTCTCCCACGGAATAGCTGGTAGTTTCGAACTGCTGACCTTCTGGCTCATAGCCCGATTCGTAACCACTACACTTCCAGAGCTCCTTGAAGTTGACCATTAGGATATTGCAAATCGTTTTCCACCACCACCCATCTGTCTGTCTGTACTATTGTGGTGGCTTTCATGTTGCCGTGATTCTGGAATTTATACCTTCAGTATTTCAAATGCCATCAGGTTTCCACAGAGCTTCCAGACTAAGATAGACAAGGAAGAAAGGCCGGGCAATCTCATCTAACAATTAGCCAATGAAAACCTTATGGATCACAACAGAACGTTGTCCAACTCATTTGTTTCAGACACGCCTTTGGGAAATGCCAAGTTCTAGAGGAGATTGAGAAGTAGAGGGCCAACAAGGGCTTGAGAGAACCTTGGTGTGATGAATTGACACAGAAGTTGCAAGAATGGGCTCAAATAGGGCAGTGATTGTGAGGGTGATGCAGGGCTGTTGTACATAAATAAGGTTGCTGTGTGTTGGAGTTGGCTTGATGGCAGCTAACAACAGCAGTGTTCTATTTTCTGGGATCCTCTCCCCTTTCCTCTCCTGCTAAGCCTGTGCATATCTGGGAGGCCACCCTAACAGACCAGTGAGGCTGTTGTCAAAAAGACTGAAAGGTGAGGTGCAGAAAGGGGTAAGCAGGGTCTCTAGCATGAGACCCCTAGCTGTGGTGTGCATTCATACCCTGAAGTTCAGGGTCCTCTTCTGATTCCTGTAGGGAGTGGCAGGACTCTGAGTCTGAAGAGCACTTGCTGAGATGTTTCCTGAACTCTCTATCAGACAGAGCCCTTAAGTCTTCTTTATTTAATATTTTGATGTTTTGTTGACCTAGAATTTTTTTTCCTCTATTAAAGTTCTGCATTGAGATATTTATCTTGATTATTGACTTATTGGTGGTCTTTAAATTTTGGATCCACAGGTAAGTGCCTTCTCTCATTGGCCCTGCACAAATCACTACCTTACAAAAACTTTGTCTTTGAAGTCCAATCCTGTTGGATTTTAAGCAGGATTTTCCAAAGATAAGCTGGTATCATGAATGCTGTGTATACTGATTTAGTCAATAACAGTTAGGTAAACCTAACAGAAACATTTGTTGTTGTGAAGTGCTGTCAAGTCAGTTCCGACCCACAGCGACCTTATATAGGGTTTCCAAAGAGCAGCTGGTGAGCTTGAACCACTAACCTTGTGGTTCAAACGGCTTTGCTAGCCTGTAATGCAGTCAGTCGACCACTTGTCTGTCAGTTTGTTGTACTGTGGGGGCTTGTGAGTTGCTGTGATTCTGAAATCTATGCCACCGGTATTTTAAATACCAGCAGGATCACCCATGGTGGACAGGTTTCAGATGAGCTTCCCTACGAAGACAGACTAGGAAGAAGGAGTGACGAACTACTTCAGAATGTATTGTCACTGAAAACCTTATGAATAGCAGAGAAACACTGTCAGTTATAGGGCTGGAAAATGAGCCCCTCAGGTTGGAAGGCACTCAAAATGCAACTGGGGAAGAGCTGCCTCCTCAAAGTTAGAGTTGACTGCGATGACATGAATGGAGAAAAGCCCGTGGGACCTTTATTTGCTGATGGGGCACAATTCAAAATGAAGAGAAACATATTGTCAGGAGGGACCAGTCACTGGAGAAGGATATCATGTTTGGTAAGGTGGAGGGACAGAGAAAAAGAGGACGATCCCCAATGAGATGGTTTGGCCAAGTGGCAGCATCGATGGACTTAAGCGTGTCACCAGTAGTGAGGTTGGCCCAGGATAGGGCAGTGTTTTGTTCTGCTGTGTATAAGGTCGCTATGAGTTAGTACTGTTGTTAGGTCGATGGCACCTAACAATAGCAACAATTCAGTCAGTAATAATGCCACCATGTTCTTCTGGGAGTGAAAACCTTTTATTTTTTTCAGTCCTCAAAGGTAAACCAAAAACAACCAAATGTTGGACTAACTTAAAGATGCTTATTACTTTTGCGATAATAGATTTAGTGTCTTTGCTATGAAATCCTTTTTAATGATGAATGTGTTGTAAAGCTTGGATGTTTGAAATGGAATATCTAAAATATTAAAAAGTTTGCATGATTCATGCAAACCTTCTAGTGTGAGTAATGGGAGAAGGGATAGTTAGAACAGCCTGGGCTTTTGCTTTACAACTATGAAGTTGAGTTGTGCTGTTTATTGTTTATTTTTAAGTGACACCATGGAGACCTGGTGTGGTACTCTAGGGTAAGCAATGTTGGCAACTCAGATGCACCAGCCGCTCCTCACAAACCCTATACAGAGTTCCCTATGAGTCTAAACCAACTCTGGCATTCATAACAACACCAACAACAGATGGAGAGCTATTAGCCCAGAGTCTGGTTACAGTGAGCAAGGTTTGAATGGAGGAGACTTTGCAGCTGAGCTTGCTCCATCATCTTTGGATTGGCCTGGGCTAGCTGTTTGTAGTTTCTTTTACAGGTTGAGTGGCTGGGGATCTCTTCTGAAGGTGAGCAGAAACATGCTATTTACTCTGAGCATTTTATCGGAGGCTATGTGCATTGAGGGCATCTGGGCCAGGTACCCAGTTCTGCTATGTATGGCAGGGGAAGGACCACAGTGGATAGACCCAAGGTGTACCCAAGCCCTGAGCAGCCCCGGAGACTCATCTTACGCCCTCATGCACGGTTTGTGCTCTATCAAGCCAACTATGTTTTCTTTCCATTGCTATAGCCCTGACAGCTGATGTGCAGGGTGAATCTTGACACTAAATGGAACAACTCAGTTCAACTTCAGATACTGCAAAACAAAACAAAACAAATGTGGCACCAAACCATTCCACCCAGAGCCCTCTCTACTTGTGCTGGGCTTGAGAAATCATTGCAGTGAGAACACAGACACCATGCTCACAGTTATGGTTTTATCAGGGACAGTAACAGGTTAAAATGCAGGGTCAGAAGAGCTCAGGACACAGTTAGTTATTCCAGTCAGGACACCATCTCCTCAGCCATTCCCACAGACTAGCCTGATACCAGTCAGTGTTACAAAGCTCCTTTAGAACTGTTGATGAATACTTGAAAACCTGGAAGCATCTCAGTGTGCAAGCATTTCTCCCTACCTATCTTCACTCAACTATACTTGCATCATGGGCTGGGAACACACCACTCTTCCTCATGGTCTGACGCTCCTGCTCCTCTGTTACTCCTCCAGTCCCATTGCTTTCTGCCTGTGGGTTGAGGAGGTTCACTGAGCAGGGATCTCTGGGTCCAAAGGACATGCTCCACTCCTGGCTGTTCTTTGATGGCGCTGAGATTCTCCCTCCTGCTTCTGAGATGGCTCATTTTACACCCAGGTAGAGTTTCGAGTTTTTACAATTGCAATTATCTCTGTAAACATTTACAGTTGAATCATGTCATCCTATCAGTGTCTTCTCCTACCTTCCTTTACCCAAACCCAATAGGAAGATAGTTGTTTGGTGACAGTTAGAAAAACAAACACTAGAAGAGACATACTAAATCATTCACTACATCACAGATTCCCACTTGTCAGGCAGTAGTATGCCACGGTCAGTGGAGAATCTGTCAAAGCCCATTAAATTATTTAGATGGCTCAAGAACAGAAATTTTAGAGAAGTGACAGTTTGGCTCCTTGCTCTTGCTTTTCTGTGTCTGGCACTAATTGGCAAGGATTTCAGGACCTGGATTTTGTGTTCAATCCATTTTGAAATACAATTTGGGGTATGACTTCCTGTATGGTGGTGGTGGTGGTTATGTACCTAGGAGTCAGTTCCGACTCATAGCAACCCTGTACGGGGTTTCCGAGACTGTAAATCTTTACAGGAGCAGAAAGCCTCATCTTTCTCCTACGGAACAGCTGGTAGTTTCGAACTGCTGACCTTGCGGTTCGCAGCCCGATTCGTAATCACTATACTACCAGAGCTCCTTCCCTGTATGGTAGGTGCTGCTGATTAAGTTGGGGTCCTGTTATTATTATTATTCGTTGCTGTTGAGTGAATTCTGATGTAGAGTGAACTGCATGTTTTCAGACTACACCTGTTCCAAAGGCATTTCAAAGCTGTGACCTTGCAGAACAGATCACCAGAATTGCGTTCTAAAGTACCTCTGGGAGGATTTCAACCGCTAATCTTTTAACTAGCATTCATGCGGTTCACGATTTGTGCCACATTTATTTTAAATCAGAAATTTACTTATATATTTGTTTTTGTTGTTGTTATGTGCCATGGAGTCGGTTCTGACTCATAACGACCCTGTACAGGGTTTCCGAGGCTATAAATCTTTACGGGAGCAGAACGCCTCATCTTTTTCCCGTGGAACAGCTGGTAGTTTCGAACTGCTGACCTTGCGGTTCGCAGCCCGATTCGTAGCCTCTACGCTACCAGAGCTCCTTATACTTATATATTTAGTAGGTCTATATCAAAGAAAGGAGCTCTGGTAGCGTAGTTGTTACAAATCGGGCTGTGAACCACAAGTTCAGCAGTTCAAAACTACCAGCTGTTTTGCGGGAGAAAGTTGAGGCTTTCTGCTCCTGTAAAGATTTACAGCCTCAGAAATCCTGTTCAGGGTTGCTATGAGTCGGAACCGACACCACGGCACACAACAACAACAACAACAACATATCAAAGAAGGAGTCCTAGTGTGGCTCTGTGGGTTAATGCACTGGGCTGCAAAGTTGGTTTGATCCACAAAGTTGGCAGTTCAAGCTTACCAATCTCTCCTCAGAAACTCTATAGAGGGTCACTGTGGGTCAGAACTAACTCAATGGCTCATAACAACAAGTGGAATGAAAAGCATACTGATTTCATACATGAGGAAGGGAAAATGTGATGCTAGAGTTTTCCACCCTGAGTGATGGATACCACTATGGCTGTCGCCAGCAGGTGAAGACTGATTATAGCCTGTCCCAGGCGCATTTGCACATGGTTGAGCTTATTTGCACAGGGTTGTTACTTCTGCCTGGATTGAGGAGGCATATTTGGGGTCATTCAAAACTATTAAGATTTTTGGGGTTGGAATTGCACAACTAAGAATCAGCTGTTCTCTTTCTTGTTCATCGTTTTTTAAAAGACAAACTAAAGATTGGCCCTTTAAAAAGATAACAAGGAGCTTTTCCAAACTTTCATTTTCCAAATAAAGGAGCTTTTCCAAACTTTTATTTCTAGGTTTGACAATTTAGTACCAATTACTTATTTTAGGTTTGGAGATTTAGATTTAGCCTGTTAGTCTCTCCATCTCAAGTAGTACTATTCCATTAAGCCAAAACATTCACTCTTGGGAAAGCAAGTGTGTCCATACAGTCTTGGCATTTATACAACGATGCATTTTGTTAAAGTTGAACTGAAGAGTCCCTGATTTGAGATGCCTAAAATGTTTCATGCCCACCAGATTGTCATTGTAGTGAAATCCACCCTCCACCCCCAGCTCAAGCTTCTATATAAGTAGACTTAAAAAGTCAAGTTGCATAATTTAAAAGTTTTAAACCACTATTTCTTCTGCTTGGAAATTGATCTTCTGCGGTAAAATCTGGATCTCAAAAAAAAAAAAAAAAAAAAGAAGCTATGATCATTATTTTGGTTCAGAATACTGATTTAAGCTTTGAGTAGCAGGGAGGAGAAGTTGTTATGTGCCGTGGAGTCGGTTCCGACTCATAGCGACCCTGTACAGGGTTTCCTAGGCTGTGAATCTTTACGGGAGAAGGGAGGGAATATAATTTGTTGTTCTTAAGATAGAAAAGTATCTGGGGGAAAAAGACATCTTGAAGTTTTAAAACAGATTGACATAAAGGTGTGGGAGGTGTGAGAAGGGTGGAGCTGGAGCCAGAAGAACAGTTCAATTCTGAGCACACTTTTTATAGCATCATCTAATGATAGAAAAATCCATTTTCATGTAACTGGCAGTGATAAGTGATAAAGGCAGGATGTATAATAATACCCCCCCCCCCCACCTCCCTACCTCCTCACAATGTTGATGAGTTTGACATACTTGGGTCATGAAAGAGACTAATCTTTAATGATAAATACATTTATAGACCTAGGATACCAGGGAATCAGATATGCTCTTACATTTAGTTTTCAGTGATTTTTGCTTTTAGAGTGTCTTCGTCTCCTAGAATTAAGTTCTATCTCAGAATCTGGAGAGCTTAGCGTGATCTCCTGTGTATCAGTTCAGAGCTTTTTCTAATAGGAGCCTCTGTCTCCCAGCTCTGACCTTGTACTGATAGTGGCCTGGAGAAGAGCTAGTGGCTGCGGGAACTTAACTTCCCTTCCCCTATGGAGTGGTGTCATATTTCCCTCATTTTATCCTCAGGGCCCCCCTCTAGGCAGCTGCCTTCTTTGTTTCTTCTCTGATCCTGCAGTTACCATCTGACACCGTTCCTCCCTCCCCTCACTTCTGCTTCAACTCTGGGCAGTATGTAGGTGAATTTTAGTCTTCTTGTTGGGGCTTTCCTTGTTACTCTTCCTACTGCTGGCCATTTGCCCATTCTGAGGTCGCCGTTCTGCTCTCTTGTAACTTACCTTTTCCCAGCTTCTTTGGAAGAAGACAGAATATGTTGAATTAAGGTTCAGGAAAATGTTCTGTGTATACAGAGAGAGACTGGTCTATGCACAGGACTTGTATTTAATTGCAGGATTTTAAGTTATTCCTTGCTTTCACTTTAGTAAACATCATAGTACTAGTAAAGCCATCCCAAATTTAGTTTCATATGCATGTGTGAGTTCAAGAAAAGATGCCAGATTTCCCCACTTCATTCTGGAGCCATGTGGAACACCATTTAGTTTACATGTGTTGATTGGAAAAAGAAAGTGATGTGGAGAGTGAAATCTCTCGGGATTAAGGCACTAACTAACTGAGCGTCCTCCAGGGCTCTTTCAGAGGTTTTTCTCCTCACAGCTCTTCTACTTCCTCCCTCCCCACCTTCCCCATGAGACTTCAGCATTTTAACTGATGCAAGCCCAGTGGATATTCAACTTTCTAGATCCCTCAGCACTACTTGACATTGGCTGATTGCTTCCTCTTTTCTCAAACAACATTTGTTCTAGTATTTATGCTTATCAACTGTATTAAAAAGATCATCAGTTTAAAATGTATTTAGAGAAGTTTTCTAACATCTCTGCAAGTCATATTCCAGAACAACAGTAATAATACTGTAATAACAATGGAGATAAGGAAATTAAAACTAATTAAAACATTCATGTTTCCTATGGAATACAGTTCAAATTTTTAAATAATGCATTGTAACTTTTTTGCAAGTTTGTTTTATTGTGTTGACTATATAAATACCAAAATCTTTGCCCTTTTACCTTTTTTTTTTAAATGACAATTCACTTCATCTTGTTGGTCAGTCATATGTTTTTGTTGTTGTTAAGTGCCATTGAGTCAATTCCAACCCATAGCGACCCTGTATGGGGTTTCCAAGGAGCAGCTGGTGAGCTTGAGCCACTGACCTTGCAGTTCAAATGGCTTTGCTGTCTGGTGCATTCACCCACAGTGCCACACACTTTTTTTTTTTTTTTTTTTTTTTATTGTGGTGACTATATACATAGCAAAATTTTTGCTGTTTTAACTTTTTTTTTTTACATGACACTTCCCTTCATCATGTTGGTCAGTCATCACTAATAATCTCTTTCAAAAACTTTTAGTCACCCTTAATATAATTTCTGTCCTCATAAGTAATTAGACCTCCTTTCCTCCTGCCTGCCCAGGTAACCACTATGAAACTTTAGTCTCTATGTACTTGCCTATTCTAGATATTACACATAATTAGGATCATACAGTATTTGCTTCTAGATGACAAATTTTGGGGCGTCCTGTTGGCATAGTGGGATACACATAGGGTTGTTAACCGCAGATTTGGTAGTTTGAAAGATGAGGTTTTCCCTTCCTGGGAAGACTTACAGTCTTGGAAACCCTATATAATGTCACTGTGAGTTGGAACAGACTCGGTGGCACTTAACAATAACATGACTAATTTCATTCAGCGTAGTATTGTGGCACTGTAGAAGAATTAGATTGTTGGTTTAAACCCACCACCCGCTCCTCAGCAACCCTATACAAGGTTGCTGTAAGTTGAAACCGACTCAACAGCACTTAAGTACTAGTTTTATCCATGTTGTAGTATATATAGTTGTTGTTTAATGCCATTGAGACGATCCCAACCCATAGCGACCCTGTGTAGGGTTTCTGAGGAGCAGCTGGTGACCTTGAACCACCAACCTTGCAGTTCAGCTGGCTTTGCAGTCTGGCGTATTAACCCATAGCGCCACACCAGGACTGTATCTATCTATCTATCTATCTATCTATCTATCTATCTATCTATCTATCTATCTATCTATCTATCTACCTACCTACCTACCTACCTATCTATCTATCTATCTATCTATCTATCTATCTATCTATCTACCTACCTACCTACCTACCTACCTACCTACCTACCTAATCTATCTACCTCATCTATCTATCTCATCTATCTATCATCTATCTATTCTATCTCAGAACTTAAGTTCTCTTTATGGCTAAGTGCTATTACCTTGGATATATATACCAACATTTTGTTTATCCATTCATCTTTTGAACATGTAGGTTGCTTCTACTTTTTGACTTCTGTGAAGAATGCTGCAATAAGCATTAGCATACAATTCTTTTGGGTTTATGCCAGGGGTAGAATTGCTGAATTTTATAAATACATTTTTACATTAAATGTTTTATTTTAGATTTACCAGAATGTTGTGAAGATAGCACAGAGAATTAGTTCTCCTATACTACTACTCCAGCTTCCCCATTGCTAATGACTTTTAGTAAGTAACATGGTACATTTATCAAAGAAACCAACACGAATGTATGACTGTTAACTGAATGCCATACTTCATTTGTTTTTCACTAGGTTTTGCTATCAATATCGTCTTTCTGTTCTAGGACTCAATCAGAGTACCACATTCCATTTAGTTGTGAGTTGCATTTTAATAGAAATGATATAAATTTAAATGATTTTAGGGTCTGGTGGGGGGAGTGAGTTGCCTTCTCCTAGCAGTAGTATTTCATTACTGCCATTTGCAAATACTTCATTCAGATGCACCAGTCATAACCATTTATTAAATGCATTCGTTTGAACCTTTTCCAATTTTTTATTTTGTAGTATAGCATACAGTGAACATTATATATACAAATAAGATGAAGAATACTTTGTATGAAATGACCATAGGCTTCCTTTCACTTCATGGAGGTCATGGATACATTTAGTTTGGATATTCCAATATGCTGATTAAAGACAGGATTCTACCAGCATGACTGGATGGATTTGGTACCAGCTTTCCCAGTGCCAGTGATCATTTCCTCCAGCTATTACAGTATTTTATAGACACAGGCATGCCTCCTAGGTACTGCAGGCTTGGTTCCAGACCACCAAAATAAAGGAGCTATTGCAATAAAGCAAGTAGAAAACTTCTTTGGTTTTCCAGTACATATAAAAGCTGTGTTTCTTACGCTCATGGAAAAATGGAAGTTTTTGAACCCCTCTTATCTGTAGTCTGTTAGGTGTACAATGGTGGTGGTGGTGGTGGTGGTTGTGTGTCGTGGAGTGGGTTCCGACTCATAGCCACCCTGTATAGGGTTTCCTAGGCTGTAAGTCTTTACGGGAGCAGAAAGCCTCATCTTTGTCCCACCTGAACAGCTGGAAGTTTTGAACTGCTGACCTTAAGGTTCACAGCCCGATTTGTAACCACTATGCTACCAGAGCTCCTTAGGTGTACAATAGCATTATGAAAATGTTGGATATATTGTAAGATTACCAAAATGCAGCACAGAGATGAAGTGAGCTGGTGAAAATGGCACCAATAGACTTGCTCAATGCAGGGTTGCCACAAAGTTTCAATTTATAAAAAAGTGAAATATCTATGCAGTGTAAGGAAGCCAAGTGCAGTAAAACAAGGTATGCCTATACATGTATCAAGCAAGGCATGTATGAGAGTTTGTCCAGTATGATATGTGTATGTTTATATTCCAACTGAGTGGGTGAAAACTGTCTGAGAGAGGCTAGAGCAGAAATATGTTCAAGTGCATTGCATGAAGGAAGACCCATAGGCTCAGGATAAGATTCAGAGTGCTTAGCTTATTTATTTATTTATTCAAGCATCAAGATCTGGTCTTTGTTCCACTTGCCATGCTTTGTTCTAGGCTCTCAGTTTTCTTTGCTGTCTGTCCTAGGTTTCCAGGCTGTGGTGGGTTGTGTTCTTATAGTTCCTGCTTTCTTCAACATGAATTATGCCGCCTTGCTGTGCTTTCTATTTCCCCCAACTCTGCACTTGTTGACGGAGGGGAGCCTACTTTTACTCTCTGTTCCCAGAGTAAGTGATCACGTTCAGCAGTGCTAGTGGCTGACAGCTCTCTCCATCAGCCAGGCATACCTGTAGGACTTCACCTGTCCTTGAAGGGAAAATATGTCCAAGCCTTCAGCTGTTCACTTTTTGTGGTGCAGAAATAGGAAATCCTCTTGCCTGACCACATGATCACAGAATAAACTTTGGCTTCTGTTAAAAAGTGAAAGGAAAATTGTTTGAGTGAGAGACCTTTGACCTCATGGGCTATTAGCTCAACCACCTAAATAAACACACTGTACAATGAATTCTTGGGCCCAGACAAACACCATGAACCTGTTTCTCTCTCTCTCTCTGTTGAGTCCTTCGTGTTTCCAGTTAGTCTTGATGTTCTCCATTGGAATTGGGAGAAGTCTGAAAAGTAGAAGGAGAGTTACTTCCGATCTTCTGGAACGCCTAAAGTAACTTGTTTTCAAAATAACTAAATTTTCGAAATAACTAAACCTTCTGTGTAGTAGTTACTTTTTAAAAAAGATTGTACTGTGAATTGAGTAATAGTTTACAGGGCAGATCCTCAGTTTTGCACTCACCCAATCGTATTTTGTTTCATTGCAGTGGTTCCATGCACTATCAGGTAACAATATTTACCTCTATTCCCTATTATTATTATTATTTTTGTTATGCACAAAACTCAGAAAATATTTATTTGTTTGTACAACCAAAGGACATATTTTGCAAGCCAGCCTCCTGCCCACTGACATAGTAGTTACTTTTTAAAAAATGGAATATAGTGCAGAATTACGTATTTGAGCAATCTATCGCTATATGTGTTCTTTTAAAGCACTATTTGTTCATAAAACAAAACAAAACCCACCTGTAAATTGAATTGAACCAGACAACTATTATAAACATGAAGGGGTAACTTACCTTCCAAAGGAAATCATTATCTGTTCATTTGTTTATTCCCCAAACATTTATAAAGCATACATTTTATGCTCCCAAGCCTACTAAGCACACTGCCATAGAGTCAATGCTGACTGATAATGATTCTCTATAGAGCTTCTGAGACTGTAAATCATTACAGAGGGGCAGATGGCGTTCTCTCTTAGAGAGGCTGGTGGGTTTGAACTGCCGACCTTGCGGTTATCAGCTTAGTGCCTAATTGTCAGTACCACTGGTGCTCTTTCTTCGATGCTCAGCCCTGTTCTAATTGTGGCTGCAGTGGGTCTATTGTTGTAATGTGCCAGGGAGTCGGTTCCAACCCATAGCGACCCTGTACAGGGTTTCCGAGGCTGTAAATCTTTACGGGAGCAGAAAGCCTCATCTTTCTCCTGTGGAACAGCTGGTAGTTTCAAACTGCTGACCTTAAGGTTCACAGCCCGATTCGTAACCACTACAAGTTGGTTTATGGTGGTGGTAGTGGTGCCGTGGAATCGGTTCCAACTTGTAGTGACCCCGCATAGAGTTTTTGAGGCTGTAAATTTTTACGAGAGCAGAAAGCCTCGTCTTTCTTCCATGGAATGGCTGGTAGTTTCAAACTGCTGATCTTGAGATTAGCAGCCCAACGCATAACCACTAGTCCTATGGATTTATAAAGCATAAAGTGTATGCTTTATAAATGTTTGTGGAATAAACAAATGAATAGATAATGATTTCCTTTGGAAGGTAAATTACCTCTTCATGTTTATAATAGTTGTCTGGTTCAATTGAATTTACATGTGGGTTTTGTTTTGTTTTATGAACAAATAGTGCTTTAAAAGAAGCGATAAATTGCTCAAATACGTCATTCTGCACTATATTCCATTTTTTTAATTGTAGTGATCGTGTGTAGGGTTTCCATGGAGTTGTTGGTGGGTTTGAACTGCTGACCTTGTGGTTAGGTGTCCAGTGCATATCCTACAGCGCCACACCAGGATTCATCTTACTGTTCTCTAATTAATTACTCTATTCCCAATTTCCTGACTAGTATTTACAAAATAATCTTGCTTCATTATGCAGAGTCAAAGCTGTACAGTACAATTTAGAGTGGAAAGTTTTTCAATCTGAAAATTTAGTTATTCAGTTAATATCCAGACCCAGTTATTATGCCCTTTTGAAAATTAAAGAAAAATTGGATCCAGATGGCTCTTGATAGTGTTGCTATGGATAGGGTGTCTTTGTCTCTGGAATAGCGCTCTTGTGCTGGGTTCAAGAGCGCTATTATTCTATTAATAAATGTGTGTGGACAAGCCTGGTGGTGTATTGGTTAAAGTGCTCAGTTGGGTTGTAGAACATAGTGTCAGGATTTTATGCTTGTGAACAACTCCAGCGAGGCGGAGCTTAATTCCATTTTGTGTCTAGATTTCAGTGTTCAAATGCTAATTTTTCTTGAGCACCTCATGAAGTAGCTTTGGGACCATCTCTTCTAGCCAGCCCTCACAAGAACATTCTTAGACACACCCTTTAATGGTGTCATACCTGGAGAGCCTTAGACTGTAAGCTCTCCTATCAGTAGTCCCCTCCCTGATTTTTGGTAAGGCCGGCCTCCATATGTGACTCATGGCTGCTACCTGTGGTCATGGTTGGGGGAGGAGATGGCTGTGTTCCCTGTGCCTGATATAAGGTCACACTTGAAGATAGAACTTTGGGAAAGTCATCATGGTTTCTAAGATTTTCCTCATCCGGGTGATTATGTTCATCTTTGTCTTGTGTTTACTCTTGTTTAGGACTTAGTAAGAGTCTGTAAAATACCTTGTGAAGATGAGGTGCCTATTTTCCTCTAAAACAGATGTCAAATAACAGATGTATGGTTTGAACCCTCCAGCCACTCCAGAGGAGAAGATGTGACAGTTTGCTTCTGTAAGCTTTACAGCCCTGGAAACCCTATGGGGAAATTCTCTACTCGAGTTGCTATGAGTTCAACTTGATGGCAGTAGTTTCTTTGATTTTATTCTTTTGTTGTATATGTGTGTATGTACTTGCATGTGTATATAAATAGAAGAATTGATGCATTTGAGTTATGGTGTTGGAGGAGAATATTGACAGTACCGTATGCCAAAAGAACAAACAGATCTGTGTTGGAAGAAGCGCAGCCAGAGTGTTCCTTGGAGGCTAAGATGGCCAGACTTGGATTCTTAAACTTTGGACATATTGTCAGGAGGGACCAGTTGCTGGAGAAAGATATCATGTTTGGTAAGGTGGAGGGTCAGAGAAGAGGAAGACCCACAGCGAGATGGATTGGCAAAGTAGCAGCATCAATGGGCTCAAGCATGGCAACAATAGTGAGGTTGGCCCCAGGACCAGGCAGTGTTTTGTTCTGTTATGCATACGGTTGCTATGAATCAGTACCAACTTGATGGCACCTAACAACAACAACTTGGCAACAGGACTCCTGATGTGGTGCTGTAGGATCAGCACTGGACTGCGAACCACGAGGTCAGCAGTTCAAACCGACCAGCCGCTCCTTGGAAACGCTATACATGGTCACTATGAATAGGAATTGACTCGATGGCACTTAACAACGTCAAACCACTTTTCTTGAACAGTATTGTGATCGAGTCACAACCATGACAAATCATAATTTTGATGAAAAATTAACAATTACTAATTAGTAATATATTGTTCAGCACACAATAGCCTAAGCCATAAACCAAACCAAATCCAATGCCATTGTGTTGTTTCCAACTCACCCTATGGAACAGAATAGAATTGCCCCATAGCATTAGCAAGGTTATCGTTATAGTGTGTTTGAACTGTTACTCTTTTGGTATTCACTGAACATTTACCCAATGAACCACCAGGATTCCACAGCGACCTAATAAACAACAAAAGAGACACCTTCATGAGGATTGATTTCTTTCAGCCATTATTAGTAGCTAGTAGAAAGTTTAAAATATTGACAGTATTCCTTGGAAACCTTGACATCTTTAAGGTTTCATTGTTCTGATTCAATTTAATGTATTTTCTAGGCTCAGAAGTTCACGCTGGCATCCTTACATCTATACAGGTACTCATGCAGAAGACTTCATTTCTAAAAGTTGAGTTAAATGGTTAATGCAGAGACAGGTGTCAGAAATAGTCCATAGCTCCTAAATGAAACTGAGGTACCTTTATTTGTGTTATAAGATGGCCCCATGGGTGATACCACTGAGGAGATTGTTGTTGTTGTTAAGTGCTATTGAGTTTGTATGTGGTTTCCAGGTGAGTGTGAACCACACATCTTGCAGTTTAAACTGACCTTGTGGTAGAGTGTTTATCCTACAGCACCACACCAGGACTCCATGTTGTTATGTGCCTTGGAGTTGGTTTCAACCCATAGCGACCCTGTACAGGGTTTCTGAGGCTGTAAATCTTTACGGGAGCAGAAAGCCTCATGTTTCTCCTGTGGAACAGCTGGTAGTTTCAAACTGTTGACTTTGCGGTTCACAGCCCGATTGGTAACCACTACACTACTGAGGGATAATTTATGTAGAAATAGCCCCGAGGAATAATTTAATTTAGCCTTTGAAGAAACACAATGAACAACTTCATACATTACTCTTTAGTTCTTGATTTCAGTTTCCAAGCTTTACCTAGTAAAAGTCTCCAGAATACTATTGAAAATTTCATGATTTTGGTAGGTGGAGACAAGAGGGATGTTGGATATGGTTTAAATCCTTCTTTTCCCATCTTTTTAAATGTAATCTTTCCCCAGGGATGGATCACAGACAAGTCCACAGAAGCCAGCAAGCGTAGCACTATGAGCTACTTGGGTGGCTGTCAGATTCCTTTCCGACTCCTCTAGGAGATTGCTCATTGCATGGCAAAGTTAATTTGTTATGTGTGATTTCCTTAGTGTATTTTTAATTAAGTGGATTTTTGTGTGTGTGCCTTTACTTGTCAGATTGATTTATTGGAGGCAGATCCTTCTGTTTTATATTAAGTTGTATTGTTTAAAGATATTTAACTTTGATTTGACAGGTAAAATACTGAATTCTCATAAATGCTTTTTAAAGAGTTGTTCTGGTTGTTAAGTGCCATCGAGTTGGCTCCGACCCATAGCGACCCTGTATAGGGTTTTCAAGGAGCAGCTGGTAAGCTTGAACCACTGACCTTACAGTTCAAATGGCTTTGCAGTCTGGTGCATTAACCCACAGCACCACACCAGGACTCCTTTTAAAGAGTAGACTGCCTTCAATATATAAAGGACTTCTTACTGCTGTGGCTCTGTAGAATGAACACTGAACTGCTAACTGCAAGTTTACCCACTAGCCTCTCCTCAGAAACCCTGTACAGGGTTGCTATGAGTCAGAACCAACTCAGTGGCAATAATAAGGTTACAGGAAACTTGGTGGTGCCATGATTAAAGTGCTAGACTGCTAATCAAAGAGTTGGTTCAAACCCACCAGCTACTCTGTGGAAGAAAGATGTAGATCTTCAATCTGCTTGTATGAAGATGTACAGCCTTGGAAACCATATGAAGCAGTTCTGCCCTGTCTAGTAGGTAGGGTCACTGTGACTTGCAACGGACTTGATGCCCGTGGTTTTGCATGATGTGAAAAAAACAGAATGTTGCATCAAATGTGATTAATAACTATTTTACACATTACAGTGCCTTTTGAAAAGTTGGTTCTAATTTAAGAGCCAGAAAAGCAAGAGAGATGTATAAAATGCCTGTATTTTGCTGGAGCTACTATAAGGCAAAGACTTTTTGTTGTTTTTAAACTGTTGCAGTGACATCATCTAATTTGTTGTTAAGTGCTGTCTAGCAGGTTCCGACTCATAAAGACCCTGTATAGCATTTTCTAGGCTGTAAATCTTTGTGGAAACAATGCCTCATCTAAATTAAGGGCACTTTAAAATAGGCAGTGTGACATGTTGTTAAGTGCCGTTGAGTAGATTCCGACTCATAATGGCCCTGTATTGGCATTCCGAGGAGTGGCTGGTGAGTTTGAGCCACCGACCTTGAGTTTCAAACTGACACTGAGATCCAGTGCTTATCTAGGGGTGGGGAACATTTTTTTTTCTGCCAAAATTTATATCCTTTGTGGACCATACAAAATTATCAACTTAAAAACTAGACTGCTGTATTTAGTCAAACATGTAATTAACTCACCCCTTGGAAACCCTATACAAGGTTGCTATGGGTTGGAATCAGCTCAACAGCACTTCACAACAACAATATGATGGCTTGGGAATCCTGGTGTGGCGCTGTGGGTTAATGTGCTGGACTGAAAGTTGGTTTGAATTGCAAGGCCGGCGATTCAAGCTCACTAGCTACTTCTAGGAAACCCTATACAGGGTCGCTATGGGTCGGAACCCTTAACATTTAACAGCAACAACAGTGTGATGGCTTAGAGTCCAGTTGTGGCCCTGTGAGTGGCCCAGACTACAAAGCCATTTGAACCTCAAGGTCGGCAGTTCAAGCTTACCATTTGCTCCTTAGAAGCCCTATACAGGGTCGCTGTGGGTTGGAACTGACCCGACGGCACTTCACAACAACAACAATGTGATGGCTTGGTCTTCTGGTGTGGCACTGTAAGATAAACTCGGGGCTGCGATGTTGGTTTGAACCACAAGGTTGGTGGTTCAAGCTTAACAGCCAGCCGCTCCTCAGAAACCCTACAATACGTTGCTATGAGTTGGAACCGTCTCGATGGTACTTAACAAATGTGATGGCTGGAACTGCATTTACTCTGGCAGGGCCAGACCAAATTATTTTGAGGGCCTTATATTGTCTGGAAGCCAGACATTCCTGTACCCCTGCATTAGAGCAAATAGGAGGGTATCACTTTAAAGTTGAGAGGTACATTATAGTGCATATTTTCTATTCTTCTCTTGTTCATCTATTATGATATAGGTAAGGGTTGAAGAGAAGTTTGCTGATCTTTTCCTGTGTCCCTATGTCATTGCAGTCTATGGAAGTATGAGAAGGCTTCAGAAAGTTGTGTGTGGGTGGGATGTTTGAATATTTTTATTGCATGCAATTGGAAAACTGCCTTTCATTCTCAAACAAGAGCTTGTTTAACAGTGGGGCCGAAAGAATTTTCTTCTGGTAACAGTGTATAGAAAGAATTAGGAATGGAGAGAAAGAAAAGAACAGGGACAGAGAAAAAAATCTCAAAGCCTCCCAAATACCCATAAATCACCGTGTTTGTAAACTTGGATAGCTTTTTGATTTAGATAATAATAAACATAGAAATCTCTCCTGTTGTATTCAGACTTGCTTCATTAAAAGGCATTGCCACTACTTTCTTTGCAAAGTATAAAGTAACAGTAATTTGTGCTTGCAGGTTTAAACAATCTTAAAAGATTGGACTCATAGTTGAGATCAGGAAAGGCTAAGAGGTGGCAAATTGGAGACTCCAGTCAAGGTCCCCTCTGTCAGGAGAAATGGGTTTGGGATTAAAAAAAAACAACAACCAAAAAACCCCATAACAAACCAAATCCATTGCCATTAAGTTGATTCTGACTCATGGCCACCCTATAGAACAAAGAACTGCTTCATAGAATTTCTGAAACTGCAAATCTTTATGGGAGTAGACAAGCTTATTTTTCGAATGGGATCAGCTGGTGGGTTACGTTTAACCCACAGTACCACCATGGTTCTTTGTGGTTTGGGTGGGTAGCCAGCCTAGAAAAGAAAAGAAAGGAAGAACATGCCCCATCAAATATCTGCTGCTGAGAATGGGTACATGTTGCTGTGGGACTCGTCACAGTTGTCCCTGGAGGTGTTGCTGGTGTTCCCCAGTTTTTCCTCCTTTCCTATACTCTCTTCCCCAGGCTCTTACCCATAGTGACCCTGTATAGGGTTTCTGAGGAGCAGCTGGTGAACTTGAACCTCCAATCTTGCAGTTCAAACTGACTTTGCAGTCCAGCGTTTTAGCCCACAGTGTCATACCAGGACTCCAAAACAGGAATGAGTGATCCAATTTTTGTGGACTCAATGGATCCTAAGAGATTAAGAGTAGTGGGGCACTTAGAAATTGTTGTTGCTAGCTGCCATCCAGTTAGCCCCCCACCCATGGGGACTCTATGAATAATGGAATGAAATACTACTGGATTCCACACCATCCCTATAATCCAAATGGTTTTCATTGGCGATTTTCACAAGAAGATTGCCAGACCTTTCTACCCAATCTTTTTTCCTTTGGAAGCTCCACTGAACTCTGTTTAGCACCATAGCAACAGGCAAGCTTTAAGTAACAGATGGGTAGTGGCTGTACGTGGTGTCCTCTGTCTGGGAATCGAAGCCAGATCTCTTACATGGCAGGAGAGAATTCTCCCACTGAACCACTGCTGCCCTCTTAGATCTTGTACCACCGCCTCTGCTTCTGGAGGGGGAACTGGGCCAGAGTGTTCTTTGTGTGAGTTCAAACAGCTAGTCCTTGGTAAAGTAGAGTGCAGAGTTGTGGAAAGCTGCAGATTGACCTCTTCAGGCTCTGAGACATTGTGTGATTGACAGGAGAAACTCCTTGGGTAGCTGCACAGGGAGGAGAATATAAACACACAATGCTGGCATTTCTGATAAACATAAAAGAGAAAAACTTTTGTTTTAGGAAACCACTAACTCTATTTGTTCTGGCCTAAGTATAAAAATAACTGTAGCTGAGACTGTAGGAAGCTTTAAGAAGTTATACTGTGTCTGACTCAGGGACAGCTTTCTGTTGATTAATACCCATTTTGGAATCCTGGTGTGGCTCTGTGGGTTAAGAGCTGATCTGTAAAGCAAAAAAAAAACATTTTAGTTGAAAAGTCTACCAGGTTATAATTGATGACCCAATCCAGCCCGGGTGTGGCACTGCAGGTGAAGCACTGGACTGCTAACAGTAAGGTCAGTGGTTCAAACCCATTTGCCGCTCCTTGGAAGCCCCATTTAGTGTTGCTATGACTAAACTAGTATAGTACTGAGAATCTGATCTTTAAAGCTAGGAAGGACTTTAGTCAGAGCTCACTATATAAATGAAATTTACAGTTCATTTAGCTACTACATGACTGAGAACGGACTCCCGGTATGCTGTTGTAGGATCAGCACTGGACTCTGAAACCCACCAGCTGCTACTCTGAAACCCTATACAGGATTACTGAATCAGAACTGACTCAATGGCACTGCACTTAACAACACAATACTTGAGAACATGGTTTTTTGTTTAAAAAAAAAAAAATCACACTATGAGTATAACTCACCCCCAAGACAGTAGAATTACCCAGGTGAGGCAAATAATGTTTTAGATGTGCTAGAGAATTTGCTCATATGTAAATTCTGGTGCTAGGTGGTGGAGATCAGTGGTTCCTAATATGGGTTGTACAATGGCAGTACCTGGTCCCTAATTTAATTGGTCTGGTTTGGGATGATGGCTGTCCAGTTAACAAAGCTCCCAGGTGTTCAAACCAAGTCAGGATAGAGAACCATCAACATATAGGTGTATACCCTCATTCCCTTTTAAGATAGATTGATACTAGATTATTTGTGTCTCCCAACGGGTAAATTTCACATGTTACACTGCTTGTTTACACAGTTGAAGGGAAACAGGAACTTTTTACAAAACTTTGGCAAAGAATAACAGCAACTGATTATTGAGCAGTACCTAAATGTTTCTCACTTTAAAAAGTGTTTTAAAGATCTTGATGCATTTCACCCTTTTCAAAACTCTATTTGCAAAAAAACAAAACAAAACAAAAAAGCCTCTTATTTGCTACATACTCTTATTATCCACGTTTTCCAGATCAACAGACTTAGACAGTTGTTGGTAGGTGCCATCGAGTCGGTAGCGACTGATAGCAACTTTATGCACAGCAGAATGAAACACTGCCCGCTCCTGGACCAACCTCACTATCGTTGCCATGCTTGAGTCCAGCGATGCTGCTACTTTGCCAGTCCATATCCCTGGGGGTCTTCTTCTTTTTCTCTGACCCTCCACCCTACCAAACATGATATCCTTCTCCAGCAAACTTAGATAGAGAGAGGTTAAATAATTGGCCCCAGTTAGGTCCAGAGCTTTCACTGGTAACATCCATGCAATATTGCTTGTTCTGAATGGTCTCAGGCTTGCTTCTTATTCATGATTAACAGAGGATATATAGCTTATAGAATTGCTTTGAAAAGCTTGAGCAGTTCTGCTGTTCTGAGTATTTGCTCCATAGCACTCTCTGTTCTTGGATACAGTGGATTTAATGATGGGCAGGAGACCTAGTAGATCTTGGTTACCTTTTGGCGGCAGATCAATTCCTGTGTGCCCACAAACCTACTGCCTGGTCCTGGGGTCCTGATATGGCGCTGTAGCATCAGCACTGGACTGCACACTGCAAGGTCGGTGGTTCAAACCCACCATTTGCTCTTTGGAAACCCTATGCAGACTTTGAGTTGGAACTGACTTGATGGCACTTAATAATGACTACAACACCTTTTGTACTTTGTCTTAAGGGTCAATAATAAAGTACAGATGTAAAAAGAATAGCATTAATAACTCATGGTCATTTCTGATTCCTGAATTTAATGGAACTTGACCAATTAAGAGTAAGTGTGCATATTCACTGTAACACATGTATTTCATGGGATTTTTTTGTTTGTTTGTTTTGGTTTGTTTTTGGAAGTTGGGGGGACAACAAAATATAACTGATAATGTTCAATGCTTGCTGTGATGACAACCACATTGCTTAAAATATTTAATGATATAACTATTTAATATATCATTACTATTTTTTAACTAGCAAAATCAGAAATTTAGATGAGTTTTACAAAACAATACAAAAAGATGAGTTATGCAAGAGAACTTAAGGGAAATAAATAGCAGTACTCTCTGAACCATTATAAGAGAATGGTGGCTTATACAAACTTTTCAAGATGAGGCATGGTTTAGAAGGCTGCTTTGATTGCAGGAAATAAGCTACAACTCGTGATGCAGCTTCCACCTGCGTGGCTGCATTTATTCCCCACCCCTTCCAAATATGTTTTATGTAGAAAAATACTTTAAACAATACAGGATTAGTTTTGCAGCATACTCCAATTGCCTGTGCATTTTCTTAAGGATTTATATGAGCTTATCCTAATTGTGAATTAAACTGTTCCCATCCTGGATATGAAGTTTCCATTGTTGTTATGTGCCGTGGAGTCGGTTTCGACTCATAGCAACACTGTACAGGGATTCTGAGGCTGTAAATCTTTATGGGAGCAGAAAACCTCATCTTTCTCCCGTGGAACAGCTGGTAGTTTCGAACTGCTGATCTTGAGGTGTGCAGCCCGATTCGTAACCACTACGCTACCAGAGCTCCTTAAGAATGTGTTTTTGCCTTGTTTGGGGCAGGAATTTATGTGCAGAGTGCTCTCTGCTGGCTGCTTTGGGCTTCAGTGGTAGCAGCAAGCCTGTCAATCAGCACTCAGAGAAAGCAGCAGGCAAGATACCAAGCGAAGTATTGCATTGGGCCAATCTGCTGCAAAAGACCTCTTAAAAGGTTTGTGAAAGCAAAGATGTCATTTTGATGACAAAATGCTTCTGACTCAAGTCAGGGTCTTTTCATTTGCCTTTTATGCTTTGAAAACTGTACAGTGAAGAAAGAAGACAGAAGAAATGATGCATTTGAAATTTGGTGTTGCTGAAGAGTATTGAATTACTCCATGGGCAGCTAGGAGAATGGACAAACCTGTGTTAGAAGAAATCCTGCCAGGGTGCTCCTGAGAAGCATGGATGACTTTGGGTCATGTCATCAGGAAAGACCAACCATGTTTCATAAAGTGGAGGGCCAGTGAAAATGAGGGTCCCCCTCAGTGAGGTGGACCGGCATCATATACACAACAGTGAAGTCAAACGTTGAAAGGAGCATGCAGACCACAAGATGTTTGTGTTTCATTCCATTAGACACAAGATGGCCATGAGAAAAGGGTAACCAACAACCAACCTGTCCCTAGGTGGTGCTAGCATTCCATGGGCTGCTAGCAGAAATGGTGCAGAATGGCCTGGTGATCCACTTCTGAAAAATCAGCCGTTGAAAACACTGTGGGGCTGTTTTACAATAGCACATGGGGCATCATGAGTTAGAGCCAACTTCATGGCAACTAGTTTTTTTTTTTTAAACACCCATCACAGATAGAAGATTAGAAGCACAAAGTTTAGAGTGGAAGGAAGTTGAAAACCTTGCTTCTAGCCCATGGATGCCACTGCCACTTGGCCCCGAGTCTGAATAACCTACATGAGGCCTTTACATACAGCCCCTTAGAAGAAACTGGATCCCACACCTGGGTCTGCATCTCTGTGGTGTCCTCCAACCCGTGTGCCTTCATTACCTCTGCTGCATTGTGATCAGTACAAGAACAGAGCTTGAAATACAGTGTTGTTGTTAAGTGCCATCGAGTCGGTTCCGACCCATAGCGACCCTGTACAGAGTTTCCGAGGGTGTAAATCTTTACGGGAGTAGAAAGCCTCATCTTTCTCCCGCGGAGTGGCTGGTAGTTTCGAACCGCTGACCTTAAGGTTCGCAGCCCGATTCGTAACCACTACGCTACCAGAGTAGCAGAAAATGCCGAATTTATAACGTGGTCCCTTGTTGTTCTCAAGCAGAAACTAGCCGAGGAAAGAGGCAAATTGACAAGTTTTCGGACATGATAAAGTTCTATTCTGTCCTATATTATAATTGCTGTGATCTGACTGATACATAATACTGTAAGAAATAAATTGTGTGAAATAAATGATCTAAGCCAAAAGAAGTGTTATGACCTTGTCTGTGATAAGTACTGACTTTAAAATTGGGTCTTCAGCCCCATTAAAGATCCCACATTCCTTTAAAGGAAAACAACAACAATATAATGACTGTGCTGGTGTGTGTGTGTGTTTCAATCATCAGTGATAATTGTGTTTGGAAAATTAGTGTACTATTAACCTCGGAAACTCCATGCAGGGTCTCTCTGAATCAAAACTGATTCCACAGTACTTAACAACAACAAAGGTTTCATAGGAGTCTCTGGGTACCTCAGACAGATGTTGGCCTGCTAGATAAAAGATTAGCCATTAAAACCTACTCACAGGTACATCAGCAGTAAGGCATGGTAATCTACTTCCAAAAAGTCACAGCCTTGAAAACCCCTCTGCAGCAGTTGTACTGTGTATATTTTATAGGACGCATTTGAATTCAAGACCCTCAGTACCCCTTTAAGTCAATATATATACCTGACAAAGGAGGTGGTTGCCCTTAACTTTTTGAAGAAGATTCTGCGTTTTGGAACGGGGTTTTAAGAATATTTCTGTTCTCCCAAAGAGCAAATGTTTTTGAGATTTGAAGCCTTACGTCAGTTTTACAACGCAGGCCAGAGGTTTTCTGGCGAGCGCACACAGGAAGTGTGAGGGCTAAACGTGTTCTGACAGGAGGAACAGGTCTAACATTAGTCTTGCTCTCAGTTGAGATGAAGTGACCAGGCCGGTTCTTCAATCCTCACTGATTCTAACACCTCCATGAATGTCTACAATCACAGCTACACTGACCCTTTGCATAAGTATTAAACTGGTTTACTATTGGAGTTTACAATAGGTCAACTATCATTTGTTTTCTGTGCAAGATGCCAAGTGGAATCTATAAGGTTAAATGATAGGATGCTGGTGGAGGAAATTCTACTTATTACTGTTGACACATTTTAAGCCGTTGGACTAGTAAGGGGCTTGGTGGTACTGTAGGTTAGGCATTGGGCTGCTAACTGCAAGGTCGGTGGTTCAAACCTATCAGCCACTCTACAAGAGAAAGATGAGCTGGCTGCTCTCATAAAACCTAGGAAGTAGTTCTCTCTTCTTCTCTGTATGTTTGCTATGAGTTGGAATCAACTTTGTGGCAGTGGGTTCGAGCTTCGGTTGGTTGGTTCAAGTATTTGAGTGTATTTAAGTGACATGCTGAATTGCAGGTGTTGGTTTAGTAAAAATCCACCTTAAAAAATTTTTTTTTACTTTCTTTGCTTAATGCTTTCTTTATTTCTTTATTGCTCAAATAGTTAAAACCAGTGTGCTTATTAGATCTCTTACTGGCTTTTTCAAAATTGTACCATAATTGAGGAAAGTCTGTCATATGACAGACAACTCCACAAGATCCAAGTCCAGGGGCACGTTTGAGATTTGAGATGTTGGAGGGGTGGACACCCACAGCAGTCCTGGGCATCCTCTTCACACTGAAGGTCAGTTCGTTCTCCTTGGGTGTCCACCAGCTGGGGGGCAGGGGTGTGTTAGTGAGAGAGAATCAGGTTACATCTCCATCCTCATGCAGCCTTATGGATCAGGTGTGGGATTTAAGCATTCCAGTAGTGTTAGCTTCCATTGTTTTCCTTCTTTTCACATGGTTTACTTTACACCTTATTCTTTACATAATAATTTCACTCTGTTCATAAACAGACTGCAGGCATTTGTTGTTGTTAAATGCCTTCAAGTTGATTATGACTCATGGCAACCCTATACAGGGTTTACGAGGAGCGGCTGTTGAGTTTGAACCGCCGACCTGGCACTTCAGACTGACCTTGCTGTCCGGTACGTTATCCTATAATGCCACACCTGGAGTCCTGGAGGCATAGGGAAGAAATAACTTGGTTTAAAATGATGAATTCTATTATTTTTAGAAGGTAGTTTCCTCAGTTCTAGAATTGATTTCTTTGGGTTGCCATTGGACTTCTGAAGAACCATGCTGCTTAAGAATTATATATAACTGTGACAATTCTGCCTCAGTATCATATTCTTTTAGGTAAGCTTTGTGAATTTTGAATAAACTAATCACTGGATTCAAGGGGGTTCTTTTGCCTTTCCTGTTTAATACATAAAAAGTCCTTTTTTAAAATATTACATTACGTCACAGCTTTTCATTTATTGACAGCAATTTTGAAAGACAAGTTGTTTTTTTTTCAATTATGGTAGATTCCCTTATGACCTTAGAAGTAGCCTACACAAACATCTCTCTTATTTTAACTTTCATTTTCTATGATCTGAGAAGAATTTTTGACAGAGCACAGAATGGTCTATTTTCTAAAGCCTTTTTTTTAAATTTAGGTTTTTATTGTGGATTGAGTGAAAGTTTACAGGGCACATCATCAGTTTCACATTCAACAATTCATATAACTTGTTTCATTACATTGATTATAATCCCCTCCATATACCATCAGTTAAAAGTATTTATCCACTTTAGCTTTTTTTAAAACACACACAAACAAAAAAGCCCACTCAGGCATATATAATAAATTACATCTCCAAAGGGCACATTCTGCAAGTCTGCTCCTGGCCACCAGTTCTTAGTCCTTCTCTTCTTAGTTGATGAATCTAGAGTCCTCAGCTGCTCTCCCTTTCCATGCCCTGAGCTCTGCCTCCATCTCTGGCGCTGCTGCTTCTCTGGATAAGGTCCCGCATTCTATTTGTGTGTTCCTCTCTTGATGGTCCTAGGGTCCTTTGTTTCTGGATTGTAAGATTAACCACTCCCCTTTTTTTTGTTACAAAACTTCTACCTTTACAATTGTGACAGTTGCGATTAGTCATGAAAACAGTTATTCACTATTGAATCTTACGAATCTTATCCCCATCTCCTTTCAGCAGACCCATCTAGACAAGATGATAACTATTCAATGGGGACTCTTTCTTTCCCCCCACACTCTTAACTAAGCTCCCTCTTGAAACCTTGTAAGCCAGTCACTTCGTGCCTTTATTGCCTCCTTATTTTAGATAGCCAATGTCTAAGTTGCCCGTCCCTATCTACCCTGTGCACAGAGCAGATAGCATTGAAACTTGATTTGAAGACTCTTTCCCTCTCTGTTGGTATTTAGAATAACTACCGCTCTGAGTATAGGTCAGGTTCATCATGAAGATGTATCTTCTGTCACTGTAGCAGTTCCAGTGTGCTTGTCCTTTCTAGTGGGAATGTCTCACCTCACAAGGTTGTGGATGGGACTCAGGATTCCACCTAAAGTATTATACTCTGTAAAGGCTTTGCACAAGGCCTATTTCACTGGTCAAGTTGTAGAACTACTTTGAGGTATTCCAATCAGTTATAGGCTGAAGACGGGCTTACAGGTTTTCTCTAATCATGTTTCCCAACATTCCTTTCTATCCCACTTAAGTGTCTATTTTACAATAGTAGGTAAGGGAAACTAATATTCATAAGGCAGTCAAGGATTTTAGTATTATTTATCCTCTTCAAGCTATACCTAGATCCCTGTATCCCAGAGCCCTGTTGTTCCAAGGTTGAGTATGCATCACTATTTATCTCTGTCCCACTAGGCCATGCAAACCTGTCTCAGTGTTCCCCTGTCTATCTTGTTCTTCTGCCTCCTCCCCCTTCTTATATTGCCCTCCCCAACACCCAAAATAAACCCCATCCCCATTGTGGTTACCTTATATTCCTTTAAGTCCTTCCCTCCATTTAAGATAGTCTATTTTATCCAGTAATCTACCTGACCGTCCCACCACCTGTATCTCTATTCTTCTGTGTTTACCTTTTTTCACATTGTAATTGTTTTGATCGTAGACTGAACTCCCAGATTCTCTGTAAAGCCTTTTTTTTTAAAAAAAAAAATAAAAGTAAAGGAAAAAAGAAAACTGTGTCAGTAATCACACTAGATTGATTCACTTGGAAATACTCTTGAGGGAGAAACTGCTTCTTAACATAACTTGAACCATGAACTGAATTCTGGTGCCAAAACAGTTGTTTGTATGTCCATTCAAAATAGAGGCAAGTTTTTGCATGTTTGTAAGTTGACTTTGGGGCAGGCTCGTGCGAGAACAAAACCAGTGGCTTCTCATCAAAACAAATAACCACTAAACCATGTGGTGTTTACCTTGTGAATCATTTGACTTCATACATTTTTCTGTGGCAATGGGCTCTAGTATTTATGTATATATTTTTTCTCATATGAGGGTATGTATGCTCTGTTGTTGTTGTTAAGTACCAGCGAGTCAATGTCGACCCATAGGGACCCTGTATAGGGTTTCCGAGGAGCAGCTGGTGAGTTTGAACCACCGACCTTGCAGTTTAAATGGCTTTACAGTCTGGCGCATTAACCCACAGCACCACACTGATAAACTCTTATATTGTTTATTAAATTATGTATGTAGCATTCATTACTCAGCTGTGGCTGGCAAGTTGGAAGTCTTGAACTTGAAGTTAATGACTGCATTTTCCACATTTCATGTGGGCTCGAGGTTCTTCTGAGATGGGAAGAATGATAAAGAAAAGGTATAGACTGAAGATTTTGTTGGACATATCTGAGTAGTACATGATATAGCATAGATCTAGAAAAATGAAAAATAAAACATGGCTGTTTGTTTCTTTCATTCCTAAGAACGTGTTTGTGACCTCATCTATCCAACGAGTTTTATGTTTTCCTTGTCTAGTCTTCCGATAAGCAGGAAGAGCTGCTGTAGTTTACCGAGGGAATGTTTTAAAGCACTAATAAACAAATGAGACAAATGAGACTGCTAGCCAAAAAGGATAAATCTAAAAAGGAGGGAGGGGAAGAATAAAACCCCTAAATAATCACATAATCCTTGAAATGTTAGAACTTAAAAAAAAAAAAATGGATTTTGGGTCTTTTGAAGTTCTTCTCCCCCCACCCTGCTTCTCTAAGTCTGAAATTGTGTGCTCATATTTGCTGCTTTGACTGGGGGTCATATCCCCTCATTTTAACAGTTGTTTAAAACAAACCTGATGTTTGATGGTCACATTAGAATCTGAACATCATTGATTTTCACAGAGGCCTAAAAAGGCTCTGTCCTCCTGGTCTGCCTCTGCCAAGAACCCTGGGTGTGGTTGGCCCACTTCAAAACATCACAGGTACTAGGTGCAAAGAGAATGCCTTGAGTCAATTTCAACTCATGTTGAGTAGAACTATGTTCCATAGGGTTCCTATGGCTGTGACCTTCAGAACTTTTTTTGAGGCATCGCTGAAAGGTTTCCCACTGCCAACCTGTTAATTAATGTTGTTGTTAAATGCCATTGAGTTGGTTCTGACCCGTATGACCCAGTATAGGGTTTCCTTGGAACAGCTGAGTGGGTTTGAACTGCTGACCTTGTGGTTTACAGTCTAGTTCTGATCCACAGCGTCATAGCAGATGTATTTAACAATATATGTAACCCAAGAACTCTTTATAGTCCTTGTTGTTGTTTAGGTGCCATTGAGTCAGTTCCAACTCATAGTGACCCTGTATAGGGTTTCCGAGGAGCCACTGGTAGGTTTGAACTGCTGAGCTCGTGTTTCAAACTCCCTTGTGGTCTAGTACTTATCCTGCAGCACTACAGCACTCTAAAAAATATGACTGCTAGAAAACATGTTTATTATGACAGGGAATGTTACTGAGAAGGAAGTAGCTATGATTTGAATTCTGTGAGCTGTTTTTCAAGATCACGATGTGGTGGTGGGAACAGTCATCTTATTTTCTCTTAGGAAAGTTGCCTGGAGTAAGTTGATTTCTGCAATACGGCATCATAGACTATTAGAGCAATATATGAACATCAGAGATAATCCATAAATTGCCCACAGAGAGGAAGTGACTTTCCCATGTCAGCCACTTAACCCCACATAGTCACTTTGTTGCCTTTTATTTGTGTCTACTTGTAGATGATGTGGAACCTCTGAGTGCCTTTGTCCTTAACGTCCTGATATTTTGTTGCCTTTGCTCCTTTTGTGTATCTTTAAAGTTTCACAAACGAGTTTTACTTCTATTCTGCCCCTACCCTGTCTGACACATTATAGTTACATGTTGTATTATTGTTTGATGTAACCCATTTCACACGTTAATTACTAGTTGTGTAATTATGTTTTGCTGGAGTTCCCATAGATCTAATTTGTTTCTTTGCTTCCTCGTGGGATTTTTATCAGAAATTTTACTTTTAAATATCCTGTTGTTGTTAAGTGCCACCAAGTTGGTACCAACACACAGCAACCTTGTATAGGGTTCCCAAGGAGTGGCTGGTGGGTTTCAACTGCCCCCTTGTGGTTCACAGCCCAGTGCTCATCCTATAGCACCACACCAAGAGATCATTTATAATACAGAAGACTTGTAGTTGTACTGTGTTTTCTGTTTTAGTGTGTAGATTGTGCTGTTTGATGTGTTTCTTTTTTCCCTGAGTGACTTCGTGGAGTCTTGATGTGGCACTGTAGAATAAACACTAGACTGCTTATCCTACAAACCCACCAGTCCCTCTTCAGAATTTCTATATGGGGTTGCTATGAGTCGGAACTGACTCGATGGCACTTAACAACAACAACATGTGTTATAATTTCTTAAAAGGACTAAATAATAGGCACACGTAGCTAACAGTTTAAAATAATTCACAAGAGAAAAATACACAGGGACAGAAAACTTTGTGTGTAAGGACTTAAAAAATTATATAGCATTAACATATATAATTTCCTTTGTGCATATTGTAGAAGGAAGTTTGGAAAATTCCTTTTGTAAAAAAACATTCTTCTATTTTCAAATGTGTGCCACCATGTGATATTGATCAAATGTGTCCAGATAGTCTTGAGTCATATTAGGGTCTTTCAAGAAAAGTCTTAAGTGTCCATGAATTTTGAAATGAGATGATTTAAGAAAATACGGGTGGATTTTTGGCTTGAGGTAAATGTAACCAGTAACCTATTTCCGTGAATGTTTTGGTGTTAGGGACCGTGTTTGTTTTGTATGTACACTAGAGGCTCTAGGAAGGTAGACCATTCATTGCTGTAACCCCTGTACCTAGTCTAGTGCCTGTCCTGGATTAGAGTCTCCCTAAATAGTTGTTAAATGCACTAGTAAAAGCATAGTGGTTACAAGTCGGGCTGCTAATGTCTTGATCAGCAGTTCGAAACTACCAGCGGTTCTACAGGAGAAAGATGAGGCTTTCTGCTCCTGTAAAGGTTTATAGCCTCAGAAACCCTATCCAGGGTCACTATGAGTCGGAACCAACTCCACGGCACATAGCCATTACCACTACTACAGACTCCTTAGGGTGATTGTTTATAAAACATGCAAATGTTCAAGACAGTATTTTAAAAGCGGTAGAGAGATTGTATATAAGAGAGTAAGAACGAAGACTGATATCATGAAGCAGTAGACTGAAGCCAGAAATTGAAATCTGCATAAGATTTCTACTACTGAAGAAATGTCTTTTTTTTTTTTTAATGTTTTATTGTGTATTTTGTGATAGTCTACATGGGGGACTATTAGTTTTACATTCATTCCATCATACATTATCTCATTGCCATAGTTACCATCCCGTCCATGCATCGTCACCCAACCAAAGGGTATACCCTGCAATCCTGCCTGCCCTCCCCTCATGGTCCTCAGCACACAGCCCCTTTCCCTCTCTGGATCCCTAGTCCCCAGCCGCTCCATCTCTTCACGTCATCCTCTCTGTCTCAGTCTCAGGCCTCGCTGCTCCTCTGGGTGGGGTCCCACTTTCATCTCTTCTCAATTGATGGTCCCAGGGCCCTCCACTCCTAGACTGAAAGGCTAATCACTCCCCTCCTTGCTATAAAATGTCCACCTTTACATTTCCAGCCCTCACAGTCAGTCCTGGTAACAATTTTTCACCTTTGCATCCCAAGGGATCCATCTGCCCTTCCTACACAGGTCAGATACTACTCACTGGTCACTCTACCATCATCCCTGCCCTGTGGATTTAGGTTCCCTCTTGAAAGCTTGTAAGCCAGTCACTTCTTACCTTTGTATCTCTTCTCCCGTTTTTGGATAGCCAATGTTGAAGATGTGCATCCCTATCTACTCTTTGGGTGGAGGGGGTGGAAATAATTCTTGGAGCAGGGATTTGTTTCCTCTTTTGAGCTACTGCATTTATAGGTGGAGGTTCAGTTTATCAAATGTATCAGGTGACGCTCTTTTCCTTTTCTTTCTTTTTCGGGTTGAGCTCTGTTCGTCCCATCATTGGAGCCATGGCAAGTGGGTATCATCTGCAGGTGTGGGTGTTCCTGCGTTTGTTCGCCCTCTTCTTATCAGTTGGTCGCTTCGGTCTCCACTCTAGTCCTCTGTAGATGTGTTACTGACTCTGAGCCCATGAGTCCCCAGGTCATGCCTCACTCCTGGCTGACCAGGTCTCCACCGTAGTCTGCTGAACGATGCAGGGCTTAGCTTGCTGCTTCATTGATGTTCTTCGGTCACTTCTCTTTATGGGTGATGTGCGTGGTCGCCAATCAGAACGCATTTTTCCATTGCATCTTAGTCTTGGAGGAGGATTTGCACTGAGAGGACCCAACCATTTGCCTTGATGTCTCCTGGGCAGACAGCTTGCTTGTTCTTGTGGTAACCATCGGACTGCCCTTATTGTTTTGTATTTTTCCTGTAGGTCCTCCTTT